>NW_011948415.1:10853197-10855625 GCF_000503995.2 Ceratosolen solmsi marchali
TTTCCCTTGCCATTTCTTATCTCACTTTACGACGCGCAACTTATCCTTTCCAACGAGCTCCGATGAAAGTTTCGCCAGCCAGCCGAGAGAGCAAATTTACGTTTATCGTCGCCGCTCGCCGTCCACGCCGCTCAACCGTTTCGATTAAATGCCCGCGCTCGTCGCTCTCGCTCGTACCCTCCTTTCAAAAACCTCCGTCGGTACGCAAATTTCTCAGGCAAGGACACAAACGCGGTTCACGCTTAAACGAGCCACGCCCGCGCGCCCGCCCGAAAAAGCGACAAAGGCTTGGTTTGGCCGTTACGGCGTACCACTAGAAATCGGCATCGCGCGAGCCCAACAACAGCGCGCTTCCGGATTAACCTCGGCCGCGTCTTGTGTGGTCCACTTGGCTCGTGATATCCTCGCCAAGGAGCCAGAGAGGGTGTAGCCTTAGTGGTGCGGGCCCTGCGATGAATATATAATTAGACAATAAAGCTGATGGGCGCCACTGTGAAAAGCGAGCGCGGAGAAAGTTTGGGGCGCGTATCACCGGTGCCGAGACCCGTACGAGCGTCGTCCGGCTGCCGATGGGATAATCATCGACGGGGGGATGCGCGATAAGCCGGGGCAGGTGCGCGAGGTGTCGCGGCCTCGGCGGGATCGGGACCTCCGATAAACAATGAGCCGGATGAACGCGTCAACCGGTGGGCGTAAGGGGCCGCCGAGCTCTTTTTCCAGGGATCTTAAATTCCCGTGCGTGCAATTAACGGGTTCCTTCGCCCTCGGGCTCGCGCGCAATTTACCTGGCCTTTTAAATGAGGCCCCGCTCAGGTACGGCGAGGCCCCAATTGGCGCCCCATTGGTCGTCGATGTTCAAAGGCTCAGTGGGCCGGCCAATGGGGAAGGAAAATCATCGGTGGCGACGTCGCTTGGGCACTTAATGGCTGAGCTTTTATGACGGGGATTCCCTGGGCACGACCGGGCCCGAACTCGGCTTTTCGCGAAAACTCCTGACGCTCCGTATCCTCTCGCTCTCTTACTCACGCGCTCTCTCTCTCTCTCTCTCTCTCTCTCTCTCTCTCTCTCCATCCATCCATCCATCCATCCATCCATCCATCCATCCATCCATCCATCCATCCATCCATCCATCCATCCATCCATCCATCCATCCATCCATCCATCCATCCATCCATCCATCCATCCATCCATCCATCCATCCATCCATCCATCCATCCATCCATCCATCCATCCATCCATCCATCCATCCATCCATCCATCCATCCATCTATCTATCTATCCATCCATCTATCTATTTATCTATCTGTCTCGCTCTTTCGGTCTATCATTTTCTTGCTGCCGGGCCTTTTTCCGCGCTCACCGATTATTATTGGGCCCTTGTAAATACTTTTTGCCGAACGAACGTCCGTGGCAGGAAGTAAGAGATCGAGGGAGGAGATGAGCCAAGAAAGTTTATGACGCGGACATTTGACTCGGCTCGGAAGATCTCGGCGCACAGCGAGATTTCAACGAGCCGAGCCGACCATCTCGGAATAAGAATGGCAATGTCCTATTGTACGAGCAGCGTAACATTGTGTTTTGCCGTCCGTTGCTTATTTGCATTTCGGAAGCCTTGATTCGGTAATCCCGGCCAGAGGCCTGATGCAACCGAAATGCATGTCTTGTACGAAATATCCTCAGAGACAGATTTATTTGTCGCGTTACGAATTTCTACTTAAACACGGTAATCATTTGCAAATTCCTTACTCTTTCCGTTCCTTTTTCTTTATTTCATCGAGCGTGCTCGCTTCCATTCTCCCTGAAAGTGCCAATAAAATTTATAGGCCTTGGAATTTCTAAGCGGTATATTCAGCTCTTTTGATAAAAAAAAAAAAAAAAAAAAATAAATAAATAAATAAAAAGAACCACAACACAAACAAAAAAAATAAAGAAAAAGAAAAAGAAACAAGGAAAAAAAGAAGAAGAAAAGGAGGAAGAAGCTTCGTTATTAAATAAAATTCTATGTGCGTGGGGTGGAGTGCGTATTCAAAAAAAAAAAAAAATTAGAATAAAGAAAGAAGAAAGCCCGATAAATGAGTCAAATAGTTTTGAATAAATGGGACAAATTCCAATACTACAACAGTGAGTAAAAATATTTCGTAAGCATCGCTGCGATCAATATTAAGCAAGCAAAATCATATCCACTGCAAAAGAGATTTTCATGCGAATTGACTTAACGGCAAATGAACATTCCATTATTGTTGGTAAATCATAACTCCAGAGACCTTCAGCTCAAGCTTGCTTTAACCAAGCCAACTTTTCAATTATTTTATAACAAAATCGGATTACTTTAGATATTAACCGAAAATAAATAAATAATAGATAGATAGATAGATAGATAAATAGATAGATTAAAAAAAAAAAAAAAAAAAAAAAAAAAAAAAAAAAA
>NW_011948415.1:10855756-10870409 GCF_000503995.2 Ceratosolen solmsi marchali
TAAAACAAGTATAGAGGGAAAAGAAAATTTTTTTTTTTTTTTTTTTTAAAAACACCAAAAAAAAATTTTTTTAGAAAATAACACACACACACACACGCGCGCGCGCGCCCGCGCACACAAACAAAAAACATTACTCGGTGCGGCTAAGCACGTCGTAGGAACTCGACAAACGTGTTTTTCCCAGCTGGGCTTAACCTGGCGCTGCATTGTACCAACTACCACTACTACGGTGCAATAGGAAAAATAGCAAATTCTCTTGTCGGCCTTCCAAGACGGGTTCGAAGCTATTTGGTCAAGCATTCTGAGAACGAGCGGGCCCAGCAGATTTGCAGGACAAAAGTAAACTCGAATATTTTTGATAGATCGACCAGAAATTTTGAAAATACGAGTATTTATTGTGCACGAAACGAAATTTGAAGCAGCCTCGTCAGCGGCAGCGGACGCCGCCTTGGAGAGCTTGGAAAAGGTTTCGTAGACGCTTACACGTGTATTTGCATTCTATGTAAATGACTGTGGTTAGTTTACTCACGCAACGAGAAGAAAGTCTGCATCGTGTGAAACGGCGAACGACATAATCGTCCTTAGGCCAAAATTTTGAATAATCGAATAGCCGAAAGTCGAGTAGTGCGAGTAAGAGTCAAAATGGCGTATGTAAATTTGAATCGTAAGTGGAAGAAAAAGAAGGTCGATGAGTACAAGGATGACGACGACGACGACGACGACGATGAAAAATAGGAAGAATAAGTTGAACAAGAGGAGATAGATAAAACTAGAAGGAGAAGAAAATGTAAGAAGAGGAAGAAAAATGATAATAGTAAAAGGACTTGGAATCTAATGGTTGCGAAGAATGTCTATCCTTTCATAAATTCAAATTCTTATTATTGGGATTAGCTAACAAAAATGTAATTATCATTTTTATCCATATTTACAGATTTCTAGTAGGAGGTAAAAACTCTCGGGGCAATTTAGACGAGCAAGGCTAAATGCCACTTTCCTGCCTGCCATTACAATTCACGCTCGCTATCCCGAATGATGACTGGCGAGCGCAAATCTCGGGCCGCCGTGAATTCGTAAATCGCCGTCGAAAAGCAAAGAATCCAAGGCAGCGTATGAAGGGAGTGAAAAAAGAACGGCGGTCTATCGTTATAATTCGAGGCTGAGCGACAGCCGGAGTTGCGCCGTGGATGAAGAAAGAGGTGGAGAGCCTCCTGGTACGGGCATCCGGTCCCTTTTAACTAGCCTCTACCTATCCGCCGTCTCCTCCACCACCTCCTTCACCTCCTTCACCACCATCACCCCCTTCGACGACTCATCGTTCTCCTCCTGCCCCACCATCTCATCGTACTCCTCCTGCTCCATCGCCTCCTCCTGCTCCCCGACCGCGCCTTACCCCTCGCCGAGACTTCAATTTCAGAGGAGCTTCGGCCTTTTGCCATTTCGGGCCAAAGGAGGATTCCTTAGGGCACCCTACCTGATCCCCGCGCAGGTATATATATATAATATGCACGAGAGACACTAACACCCGCGCCGAGAGGCCATTTTATTATTCCCCGTATAGTCGGCCAGTGCCGTAATTAAGTCGAGCGAGAGCCCCAGTCGCCCGAGACTGCTCTTTGTTTATTTCCGTTGACGTCTGTGGCCCGGACGTCGGCGGCAGAGAGCTACGACGAAACTTCATTAACCGGCCAATCGCACCTAAGCCAGGCTTTTCCCGTCCCGTCACTCCCCTCCCCCCATCACCCATCCCTCCACCCCCCATCGCCCATCACCCATCGCCCATCACCCATCACCCATCACCCATCATCCTCATCCCCCCCCCCCCCCCCCCCGCGCCATTTCTTTTCATTAACAATTAAAACCAATGCAAGCACAACCACCCACCGCCACCCCACCTGATCACCTGACCTGACGTCCCTTTGATGCACTGCGCGAGAAAAGGCTCCTTGCAAAATATGGGCGACGACCGATTAAACGTCGATTGGTGCGAGCGAGAGTGCCCATTAAATGCGGATGACACGTTCGAGATGCCAAGACACTCGCAATGGTTTGGCGCGCGCCTTGTTTCTTTAACAAGAGCGCTCGCACCTCTCAACCAACCACCAACACATCCTCGAGAATTTTGTCCAGCGTATTCGATCATCGCCACGTGTTCCGTCGCTGTTCGCTAATTGCTAATTGTCCATAATGTAAAAACGAAGTTGGGTCTTAGAGTGTGTCGGTGTACCGAGTCGATGTCCATTACTTACCGTATCGGATGCCACGAGTAATGAAGTTATCGCTCGTAGGCCGATATCAGAGTTACCTCGTCGCAATAATTTGATAATTTTCAAGCATATGAGTAATTTGATTTTATGAATTTGAAAATACAAGTCGTCTTATCATTATGTATTTTTCATGTAACGGGCCGTACAGTTTGACATTTGAGAATGATTTTAATTATGTAAGTCATCGTTCTGGATACTAATGACATCCGCGTTAAATAATAATAATGATTCTCCCATACGGTTTTCGTATTTTTGTCGCGCTTTTAGGATAGATTTGATAAATTATGCAAAAGGAAGAAAGGAGGAGAAATATTTAATTGCCTATTACGTATTTAAAGTGGATCCAGGAATGCATACATGGATGTTGGGCATTGATCGAGCCCTTCGAACTGCAACATGTGCAGACCGTTTGAGCAGAAATTATCTTTAAAAAATCAATAAATAATTTAGGAGAGTACTGTAAATACGGGATGTTAATTATTCTGACATTCCTAAAATTTTTATATGCCCCATTGATGGAGGTTTGCCGGTTGTAAAATATTTATGGTCTGTACCATAGTACACTAAAGCAACATTTACCTTTCCAAGATTCATTTCCATGGAACAATGAGTCATTTTCTATACCTGTACTAAAATTTTCCCAAATTAATATTATGAAATATAAAATTTTATAACCTAATTGTTTTGTTGTTTATATAATAAAACAAGATATACGCGTGCTTGAAAAATTTGAGTATTATATTCCAAAATATAATATATATTGCTAAAGAGAATGATTGAAAGAAAAACGATTTTCCACTTTATGTTTTATATGTTTTATTAGTATAATTATATTTATTGTATGTTGAGAAGCGAAGGAAATTCTTTCTGTACATAATATGCGCCTCTAATTCATGTATTTTTGTTTTTTCTTCTCTTCATTATTTTTGTTTTCTTTTTTTATTTTTAACAGAAAAGTTATCGTAATGACGTAATGAAAAGTTCCGCGGAATGTTAATCATAAAAAAAATTCATTTTTTAACTCCAATTATAAATGTCATTGACTTGTATCAATAGTGCAAAGCCATGTAAAATGATTATTTGAGAATTATTTGTTGTATTAAAATTCGTTGGCAATGTCGTATCAAAACCAACGGTCAACATCTTTCATTTATAATAAATCGATGTAAAAGACAAGCATTTTAGTAATTAAAATGTGCATTTTTTACTTTCGGCATTCTGTAAGCATAAGTTTAGAATATAATATACTGATAATAAAATGCTAATAAGCCTTAACATTTACTAAAGTCCATTTTATCGTTCAGCATCAAGTGGAATAAGGTGATTTAAGACTCATATGCTGAATTAACGTATATTCACAAATGTTGATGCTAAAAAATTCGTATACATACAAATATTTCTCACGATGGCAGCACTTTAAAATTAAGAAAATTATAAATTCACTGTGTCAGTTTAATAAAATCTATCAATATTTGTCGTTCGAGAGAATTAATCCCCCCCCCCTCCCAAGTATCATTACACTGAAAAATAAGTAGCAATAAGTTGCCTGAATTACAAGATGGGGGTTTCATTTATCATAAAAAAAAATTCCCCTCACTTTCCTAACTGACGATCGCTGGCACTCACTTCAAAGAACTAAAACGATTTTCACACACTAACAATAAAACGACCCAATCATGGCTCATATTATTAAGCTACAACGTAATGAGATGTTTAAGCTGTATCTTTGTAATTCATAATGAAAATTGATAATGATAAAAATATTGACAGATCGTGAAATAAGTGTCCGTGATAATAAAGGTATGACGGAGTCATGAAAATAAATACTAATTTAAAACTTTTTAAAAGATAAGAAACGTTATAATGACATATCTAAATAAATATTATAAAGTACGCACGAATAGAAAATATATATGATTTTAAGGAAAAAAAAAAAAAAAAAAAAATAAGAGAAGATCTTTTTTTTTTAAATACACGTTATTTCACGATCAATCTAGAAAAGAATATTTATTTTATTTTCTATTTGTTCGTACGATAAAGAATTCACTTGAGCATAAAATTTGTGTCTTTTACGAATGTACTAGATAGTAGTTGAGAAGTTTACGTAACAATCCAAAATTGTAAAATTCGAGAAATGAGAATTTATTTCGGAGTTTTCGATTATAAGTTTTTATAGAAACACGAAATTAGTCTGTGCCAATAATGACAACAATATATTTCGTTAATTGTTGTAAGTACGGCCAGTTGAAAAGCCATGTATCTTGAAGCTTAATACGTGCGCTAAACAACGATACTTGTGAACGATGCAAATTCTGTTGTTTAAAATATTAAAATTAAAATAGAGTTTCAATAGAAATTGGGCCTTTTAGTTTTTCTATTCCCTGACGAAGAACATCCATCGAAGTCTTGATATTAACAAACTTAACAATAATTGCCTTCCGTGGATCTTTTCGATCAATGCTCATTATATTTAAGACATTCTCAAATTCTTTTATTTCCATAGGAGAAAAGAAGCAAAAATCATCTTTTAAAATGAATATTAGAATTGGCAAATTTCTATGCTCCGTTGCACTACGATTCTCCATGTTACTTTTACAATATTTGTAAATACTTGCTATAATGAAATTATTAACTCGCGGCTACATTTCATCAATATTCTAAGCGACATTAAGCAATAAATAATTACGTGAAAGCTAAATGATAATAACTATTAAAACAAAAATTTTCCCAAATATAGAGAATTTTATAATAAGATATCATCTTACCCTCGGTCTGTGTGCAGATCTGCTGCCTCCTATTAGAAAATCATGAAATACTTGAGATTTCCTTCCCTTTTCTGACCCTTGCAGGCCTTGCACATGTAATGGACGGCCTCACAGTAATTAACATACGGCAGTGTATATTGGAAACATAAAAGTAGGTACTATTAAATTAAAGCAAAGTAATGTGATTGGCTTTGTAAAATATGTGCGTAAAACACGAGATAAGCAAGTGTATGCAGCTGTGCGAGAACCTGACCAGCTTCCAATTAGTTTACTTTTCGCTATTTTGATGAATAAGTCGATAATCTCAATATCTTGACTTGACATTAATTATTTTATTCGAACAGAAAGTAATAAATTTTTATTATGTTTGCAAGTAAAAATTTCTAAGTATTTCAATAGAATGTCCTAGTCGCGACAAATGACGGAGCGTGACGGTGGATGACAATAAATACGTTGTCTTGCAACGTCAGTAATTTAGGTCTGTGCTATAGTCAGAGATAGTAAGTGGTGGTCAAGTAATTTACTTTGGGTAGTTAATTCGCTTTACGACGCTTCAAATATTACATAAATTACTCCATCGGTTTCATGCATTGGATGTATAAATTACACCATTCCTAAGCACTTTTCTAACCACAGACAATTCTTTCAATTTGAATTTTGAATCTACTGGTTAGGCTACGACCATAATAAAGTTATGAAAATCGAATATTCCGAAAGACTCAAAAACACGACTATTGGCTGCGCTTGAAATTTGCGTTACAATTAGCATCATCGATTATAATTATTTATGCATTTGCAAGAAGCATAAGAAAACTTTCAGTCGGCCCATACTGTTCAAATACTGCATGCAAAGACAAAGAATCCGCTATTAATTCGTTACACAAATTTCTATGAAATATGTATGAAAATGTATCTCCATCAAATCTCCGGGATATCGTACAATTATTATTTGCACATTACAACGTAGCAATTTTACGCATAAGGTTTTAAGAAAAAAGTATTAAAATAAATATTATATAAAATTGTTAAACGTTAATAATATCCAATCAAAAGTTATTAGACATATATATATGCATATGTATATGTATGCATGTGTGAATGCAGAAATTAAAGCAAATTCATAGAGGTAGGAAAAAAGATAATGTTACCGATATTATTCATTTAATCAGAGCATTACATTTAATTGGTTATAACTTAAGAAATAATAATAATTTTACAGTTGAAAATGTTAGATAAAGATCTGTTGTACGAGTGATGTTTTTGTTCATTCATTTATTTTGTTTCAATATTAATTTGTATTATTTCATAGATTATAAGCATTAATCCTAATATCATTGTTATGAGTTTTAATCGAAAATATTTTTGTTATTGAAAAAAATATTGACTTAATTCTCTTCTCTAAGTTTACTCATTAAAAATAAGTTGATAAAAATCCATAATTTCCCAGATAAATCTTTATTTTTTCGACATTTCTAATAAATTATCAATAATAGTTAAGCATTTATTTCATCTTAAGGTTTATTACATATTATTATATATTTCGTTTTATTTTATTATTGCCAGGGAATACCATTTTCCGTAGGAGTTTTGTAATCAAATACTTTTGTATGAATATTTACATAAAATTTCAATAGTAAAAAAAAAAAGTAATCTAATGGCTATCAGATTTTAACATATAAAAGAAAACTTATTGTTTTGGAATGTGTTTTTTTTTTTATAATTCGAATATATTTAGACACGATTGTTAACATTTCTGACATCTATTAGTCATTATATAGACTATAATAAAATTAATGTTAATGACTTTTTATTGTTAATTTATAAAAAGAAAATGGGTTAAGTTGAAACAATCGGTTTTTTCGGTACATTACAAATACATGTGAAGCAATATTATTGAACATTTGCATAAACATTATAATCTTGATAAAGAATAAATTCGTTTGTTAAGTTGATCGTTTGATCAGTTTCGTTTATTTGAAAGTAATAAATCTCTCCTCTCTCTCTCTCTCTCTCTCTATATATATATATATATATATATATATATATCAATGATGTATTAATTACGAGTTACAAATATACTATTAATATTTCAGTTTAGTTCATGGCATTAGATATTGTTCAATATATTTTTTTTATTATTTTAATGTAAATTATTCAAAATGGTTTAAAGGTATTATAATTTAATACGACATTATTCATTGTTAATATGTATTAGATATATGTAGCATAAAATTATGTACGCCGTATTTATGGTCTCGAATTTATTTTTTACAATTGATAAGTCACTATACAGTTATTTCTTTATTCAAAATACGGTTTATTATATAACGCTTTTTATATTATATTTGTTTTATGCAAAAATAACATTTTTATACATATCAATTATTAAATTTTATGGTATCTGTTACAATATTTTATTATACAATAATGACTGGAATTAATCGACAGTTATTAGTACATATTCACGGTTTCCTGGTTTATTTGGATAAACGAAGAAAATTAATTGAACTAATAAATATCATTTTAAATATGTGAGCGAGTAAAAAAAACAAAAAGATATTGCCTATTAAATACTATGTCCTATTAAAATACTAGAGTAAAAATACGATAATTACTGTAATAAAATATTACTATCTAATATTTTAATATGTTATAAAACAGTATATTTATTATTTTATTATGTTATAAAATAGTATATCTAATTATTGTGTTAAATTTATCAACAAAAGGAAAAAAATTTGTTATTACCCGAAAAGGTAAATCTTTTATTTTCGATGGATTTCGAACTATTAATTAATTTTATTGAGTGAAAAAGTCTTGTTAAAGCCTAATTTATGATTATTTTCAAATGTTTATGCTCGAACTAAGGAATGCAATGAAAATTTCGTATAATTCAGTAAAGTCCGTGTTAAATTGGGCGTTGAGAAAGAAATAATTTTATTCGTATACCGAAACAATGTTTATTCGGCATTGAAACTGCAATGATTTTTTTTTTTATTTATTTATTTATTTATTTTTTTTTTTTGAATACGTTTGCATTATCAATCTCTTATGGATAAAAGCATTTTTAAATTTAAACGCTTTATAAATTTGTCTAGAAAGTGGGTCACGTTCGGATTAGAACTTGAGTTCAGGCATAAGCTTGGTAATCAGAAATCGATCTCCACACATTTATTCGAAAATACCATTATATATTTCTGCAATAAAAATATTAAAAATTGTTAAGATGTGGGTTAAAAAAAAAAATAAAAAATAATGGTGCATTTATTAAGCAAACAAATTTTCATATCTATATTTCATATTAATGTATTTGTTAAAATTATCCAGAGTTTATAAAATTAACGGTTCGTCGTGTTTCTCTTATAATCTTATAATTTTTATGTTATATCATGGAGATTAAATTGAACAAAATATTTATCGACCTTTTTTGCGTTTGTTCATATTAAACAAAAAAAAAAAAAAAAACTGCTCTTCAATTCTAATATGATTGGGTGAAAATATAAAAAAAAAAAAATTGTAACGCTGACAAAAATTTATACTCGTAATTGAAATAAATTTGATATACAGAGGCACGTATATGGATAAAAATATTTTATCTAAAATCTTTATTTACAATACATTATCTAATGTATGTGTCTAATGTAAATTTACGTACACAGAATAAGTATAGAGATTCTTCATAATACACTGTTAACGTTAAAAAAAAAAATATACATATTAAGAATAGAATAATCAAACGAATAATATACTAATAATTTTTAAAAATATATATGAGAAAATTAATATTTTATTGTAATTTACATTATTTTGTGTAAACTTATCGCACATCCTTGTAATAGGTTGGTATTTATAAGGGATGTTGTTGTTGTTATTATTATTATTATTATTATTATTATTATTATACTTAAATTTGAGATTAAATTACATAGTCTCAAAATATCAGTTTAATTAAAATATCAATTTCAGTACCCTTGTATCTATAATCTGATCAACAACAATCTGATTTTACAATGGAAATGCTCTTCAATCAACATATTAAAAAAATAATAATAGTAAAAGAAATTCTATCCGATCTTTCAATAATTGTTTAACCCAAAAATGAATCCCTTTAACAAAAAATAATATTTTTCATAGTTTCACACATTTGTATCACACATAAAACGAATGATATTTAATCGCACGCATAAAAAGCAAAATGATTGAAAAAAATGCTTGGAATCGACACACATATGACACGAAACGTGAAAATTTTATCTACGAAAGCCATTCTTAAAAAAAAAGAAAAAGAAAAAGAAAAAAGAAACAATCGTATTTGTAACGAGAACAATAATTTCTATAAGAAACGAGATGATTGAATATAATACTTAATACCATTAGCTTTAACTTTAGGTACATAACCGTTACGATTATTGTCAATTAAAAAGAGTAACAAAAAAGTACGAATTAGAATGAGGTATTACTCCACATAGTCGAATGGACCAAGTTCTCGGAGCGGCTATATGAAAATTACTGGCTTTAATAATATTAAAAAGGTTTATAGAAATCCTAGTCAATCGGCCAGAAAATCATTGTGGCAAACTAAATCTGCAAACCCGAAGCTTTTACAGTATTTCGCCAATTTATACGCACTCGAAGCAATCGTCAACTACAGTTAATTTTTTACCTTTAAAAATTATATCATAATGTTAATGTATAACACGGAATTTCATTTTTCATTTTTATTAGCATATTGAGAATAAACATGTTTTATTTATCGAATTGCAAAAAGGATAAGATTTTATAATCTTTGCTTTTCAGACGCAGACCAATTAATCTTAAACAAATATAAACTTTTTGATTAAAGTTGCACGTTTTATTTGAAAATGAAGAATCGTTTAAAAAGGATTTCTTTATCGTAAATAAAGAACGTAAAAAGTACTCTTTATATTTCAAGATAACTGAATTTACTTCATTACAGACATCTACTCGACAATGGCATTAAATAGTTTATTTTTTTACCATAAAAGTATATTTAGAGTGGAAATTCACTAAGAGTGAAGTGATTTTATTATTTTATTATTCTTACAGTGGAATTATATTTTTAAAAATTTATCACGTGCATTATCGATCAATAGCACTTTGCATCGACAAGTAGTAGTGGCAGTGGTCCGATAGTAATCGAAGTGTTCGAAAATCACTGATAAATGTTGCACTACTGTATTTGCCTATGTGTGCGTGCGCATGTATATACATTCGATCTTTCTCTGTCGTGCGCTACGATTTATATTCAGAGAGGCAGCTACTAATATTTATCTATCCATCTATCTATCTATCTATCTATCTATCTATCTATCTATCTATCTATCTATCTATCTATCTATCTATCTATCTATCTATCTATCTATCTATCTATCTATCTATCTATCTATCTATCTATCTATCTATCTATCTATCTATCTATCTATATATATATATATATATATATATATATATATATATATAAATATAAATATAAATATATATATAGTTGTTGTCGTTGCTGTTGCTGCTGTTGTTGCTGATGTAAAGCGTGTATGTGTAACTTATACAAGATTATAGTTACATTAGCTAATTCTAATTAAGTTCGATAGGATAATAATGGGAAATTTTTAAGCGCACATTTTATGCAGAAATAATTTTTCGTCCTGTGCGGCTCATATTTATTTAACAAAAAGTTTCAGCAATTTGAATACAAAAGTGCACGCTCTCGCGATACACGATAAAGAGAATTGTCCTACATATCGTTAAGCAGCGCACGGCTAGCGAAATAAAATAAAAACAAAATGTTTTGAGAATAATTCCAAATATATATATATATTAAATGATATATTATATCGATGAATTTAATACTGCAGAGAATGAAAGCGAACGTCGGCCAGTTTAGTAGATTAGACGAATCATTAATTGAATTCTAATAAAGTGGGTATATGGCTTTCTAGCTAACGCTGGGAGAGGGGAGGGGGCTTAACTTTTATTACAATGCCCTCGCCCCGAAGGAATTTAGCACATATACACCCCCGGCAGGCACGAACGACCATTAAAACTAACAACAATGCGACGTTTGTCATACACACCGACAACAATTCAACCAAAAATTTCCCAAACCAATCGTCCTACAGGCTAATCTCAAAGGTAATCTCCCGTGCGCCCGCAGCAACCGGATGACGCCTGGTGGAAACCCGGGAATGGCCGGCGGGAATATTATTGGGCGGAAAACTTCACCGCTACATGCACTACCTCGCGACCAAACGTTTTCCCAACTATTTCTCCCGTCATCAACCTGAAAATTCATCGCGGCCTTTCGCTTCGCGCTCTAATTCGACGAATTAACGAAAATTCCGCTCGCTTCCGACTTCGAATCGACTCACGCACACAACGAGCACCCGGAGTTCCGGAGACTCGCTCACCTAGCCCTCGTCCCACGGCTCTGTCCGACCAACGCTGACAACGTGCTCGGGCCTGCGTGGCCCCGCCCTCCTTGTGAAAACTTAAAAATGCCGCCGCGCCGCAACCCGAATCGATACCCGGCGGCCCGCTCACGTGACCCCTGCACGCACCGCAACGGCCAATCGGAGACGTCGGAGCTCCGCCCCCTGTTGATGCTCAGCGCCCTCACGCGGCACCCGCTCGCACAACAGCGGTCTAGTCGGCCTCGGGGAGAGCGACGCGCGCATCAGCGCCGACCGCGCGCTTTTCCCACCATCGTCGCCACTGCCGCCGCCGCCACAGCCGCCGTTGCCGTCGCCGCTACCGCCGCTGCCACCACCGTCGACACCGTCGCCGCCGCCGCTGCCGTCGCCACCGCTACCGCCGCCGCCGCCGCCGCCGCCGCCGCCGCCGCCGCCGTCGTCGTACAGCGCCGCTGGCAGTCGGCGCCTCGGCGCCCAGTGTACGAGTGAACAGTCGCACGGGCGAGTCGTTGACGCGTGAGCGAGCGCTTGCCAGCAGCAGTCCGACGTCAGTCCGCGGCTGGGAGCGCGTTGTTAACACGGTTATTACGTACGTCCCGGGATAACGACGAGGCAGGCAGTCGTGGCACGTTCCTTACGGTGCCAATCCGCCGAGTCCTCCTCCCGTCAGCAGTCCAGCACCAGCGAGCTCAGTGTCCGTTCTAGCGGACGACGCGCCGCCCGGGGAGCCTTGATGCGACGCAGACGGCGCCCAAGACCTTGGTGAACGAGCGGCATCGCGTCCCGCTTCGCTCGCGCTTGCACTCGCACGCGCACCCGCACCCACCGCTGTCAACGGACCAGCAGCCGTCCCGAGAAGTGGGACGCTCGTAAGCGAGCGAGACATGTCGGCGAGGCGCGACGACGACGGGGCCGCGCTCTCGTAGGCCACCAGCGCCTAGTTCTCCGCCGAGACGCAGCAACACCAAGAGCAAGAGCAGCGTCAGCACCAGCACCGGCACTAGCAGCAGCAACAGCAATAGCAACAGCAACAGCAGTAGTAGCAGCAACATTATTATTAGTAGCATTAAAAACAGCAGCAACAGCAGCAATAGTAGCAGCAGTAGCAACAATAGCAGCAACTGCAACAACAGCAACAACAGCAGCGGCGAAAGCCGCCCCTCCTTCTCCTCCCACGTCCGCCACCTCGCTCCACGTCATAGTCGACAATCACCTCTCGGCCCTCACGCCCCTCGGGCCGTCGTTTCCCTCCCGGCCCGACTCGTCCCATCGCGCCCTCGTAGTCCAAACCCGCCTACACCACCTTCTTCCCCGCTCGCGCGCCCGCGCCCCACCCCCGAGCCTCGAGCGCCCCCGCAGACGGACCAGCCACAGGGCCGCGGTCCCGTCGGCCCGGTGCACCTGGCGTCGCGGGCGCTGTAGCATGGAAGACGCTGGCCAGCGGCAGCACCAGCCGCCGATGACGAAATTGCCAGGCTTGACGCCGAGCCACGGCACGACGACGCTCATTCACCGCTCCGGGCACTGCTACCAGCTGCACCGGCCGCACCTGGCCCTGCCGGCGCAGGCCGCCCCGCAACTGCGGCCCCACAAACAGCTCAGGACGGGCACGAGCGCCGACACGGAGGCGCCGGCGTCGGACGCCGCGGTGGACGCGGCCGCCGCCAACAGCGCCGCCAAGCTCCAGCACAAGCAGCGCCAGGAGCAGGTCGCGGTCCTCACCACGAGCGTCCTCCTGCTGCTCCACCGGCTCGAGAGCCGCACCGCCCCGGGCGCGACGCATCTCCTCGAGGGCGCCGGCGCCCAGCCCCTGGCGCTCCAGAGGGCGAAGCCCGCGCGCCACCAGTCGAGCGCGAGCACCCACGTGTCGAGCCTCTACCCGGAGATCCTCGCCCTCATATTCAGTAACCTGGATGTGAGGGACCGGGGCCGCGCGGCTCAGGTGTGCGTAGCGTGGCGCGAGGCCGCCTATCACAGGTCAGCCTGGCGCGGTGTCGAGGCGCGCCTCCACCTGCGCAAGCACTCCTCGCCGGTGTTTCAGTGCCTCGAGAGGCGCGGCATAAAGCGCGTCCAGGTGCTCTCGCTGACGATGCGCCGTGGCCTCGGGGATGTGTTCCGCGGCATACCCAAGCTCCAGTCGCTCAATCTCTCCGGCTGTTACAATATGTCGGACGCCGGGCTGAATAGCGCCCTCGGCCAGTCGTTTCCCTCGCTCACCGAGCTCAACCTCAGCCTCTGCAAGAACATCACGGACGCGAGCCTCGGGAAGATCGCCCAGTGCCTGAAGAACCTCGAGAGCCTCGAGCTCGGGGGCTGCGGCAACATATCGAACGCGGGCATGCACGTGATCGCCTGGGGCCTGAAGAACCTCAGGCGGCTCGACCTACGGAGCTGCTGGAACGTCTCCGATCAGGGTATGGCGTATCTCGCCGGTCTCAACAGCGAGGCTGGCGGCAACCTCGCCCTCGAGCACCTCAGTCTCCAGGACTGCCAGAGGGTGAGCGACGAGGGCCTGAGGCACATCGCCCAGGGCCTCGCGACCAGCCTCAAGTCCATCAACCTCTCGTTTTGCGTGCCAATAACGGACTCGGGCATGAAGCACATAGCAAAGATCGCGAGTCTACGCGAGCTCGACCTTCGCTCCTGCGACAATATCTCCGAAATCGGGATCGCGTACCTCGCCGAGGGCGGCTCACGGATATCCGCCCTCGACGTCTCCTTCTGCGACAAGATCGGCGACCAGGCGCTACAGCACATCAGCCAGGGTCTCTTCAATCTCAAGAGCCTCGGCCTGTCGGCCTGCCCGATCAGTGACGAGGGCATCTGCAAGATCGCCAAGACCCAGCAGGACCTCGAGACCCTCCACATCGGCCAGTGCAACAGGCTCACCGACAAGAGCGTGTTCACAATCGTCGAGAGCATGCCCCATCTCAAATGCATCGACCTCTACGGCTGCACGAGAATCTCCAAGTTCGGCCTCGAGAAGATCGAGGTGAAGCTGCCGCCGATCTCCCTGAATCGGGACCTGCGACAGGAGCGCCGGTGATAGCGTTCAATGGCCCTGTGGACGCAATGACCTTCACTATGGTGAGTTATTATCCGCACCTGCCACACTTAATACACGAGCGCTCGCTAGCACGTCTCTCGCGTTGAGCTGCGAACGGGCCTGAATCAGCCTCATCGAGTACCTCCCCCC
>NW_011948415.1:10870419-10877233 GCF_000503995.2 Ceratosolen solmsi marchali
CCCTCTCTCTCTCTCTCTCGCGCTCTCTCTCTCTCTCGCTCTCTCTCTCTCTCTCTCTCACTCCCTCTCTCACTCACTCATTCACTCACTCACTCACTCTCTTTCATCCCCCATCAATCTCGATCGAACCCCGCACCCCCTTCCTTCTCTATGCCGCCCATCCGGCAGCCACAATCCTTTACGCCGCCAAACCGCAACCATCAGCCCGTGCCGCGGCGAAGCTCGAGCTTGACCCGGAACACAACCCCGTTTGCGACCTCGCGGTTCCCCAATCCGTGGAGCTGCTCAATCTCTAGCTAGCTCCTTCCATTTTCCGACTCACGCCTACGGCTTTTGGCCCCCGTTGACGAGGAGCTTCGGCTCGAAAGCGCCGGGACTTTTGCTCCCAGCCAACACGTCGTCGAATCTTATCTCGAGCACGCCAGCGGGGCAGCGACGCTTCGTCCTTTTACCGGTCGCGACAGCGCGCCATTTGGCATTTATCGATGGCATCGCCACAGCTACTGCCATTTAACCTCGAAAATCCCCAACGTCGTTCTAGCATCGAATAATTGAATAAAAATACGTCTCGCCGTCTGCTCGTGGCAAAGTAGCTCGTGGGCTAATTAAATGATTGGCGGCGGTCAGCCAAAGCTGCTAGTACACGCAAATATCGACTAAGACCATTATACGCTGCCCATATCGAACTCGAGAGCTTAATTATCCATGGAGTTTCTCAATTTTTTCCTTATACTGAACATTTGGTTCATTTGCATTTTCACAATTTTTCTCTCTGTTTGTTTTGTCGTCGTTGTCGTTCTACTTTTTTTCGAGTATCCTCTTATCAATCGTTCTAAACTGGATTTCTTTATTACGTATTGAAGGAGCCTTACCGTAAATAAATTCTCGTCAATTATACCTATAACAAATAAAAGATATTTTCTATATTAATATTACTATCAAGCGTATATTCGTGTTTTTATCAATGGCACTTATATAATAAAATAATTTTTAGCTGTTAAAAATATAAAGACATCGGAAGTTCCATAAAATTAGCGTGAGAATTTGTACATGCGAGTACGTACCCGCGCTCCGGCGATATATCGATGTGTGCGTGCGTGCGTGCGTGCGTGCGCGAGGGCCTGTGAGTACGTGAGCGCGTATGTATTTATTTACGCATGTAGGCGCGCGAGCGTGCGTGTGCCTATACGTATATCTGGATGTATGTATAGAGAAAAAACGTCAGATGAAATAGGTTTTAAAATTTTCAATATCGTTGTTTTTATTATACGGGAAATAAAAAATAGAATGCTACCTCATTATATTTTATAACTATATAGGAATGGATTGCGCACTGGTTACAATAGAAAAATAATGTTTCTCTTTTTTCGCTTTTTTTAATAACGTGATTGTTAAAACATGTTTTTATTCGTGGAAATAAATTCTATATTTATTTAAATATTTTTAATTTATTACTCCAATTTCTTGTTCGAATTGGATGTACTGACCATTCAATCAATGCTACGCATCATGTACAATTTTCCAGGTATATAATGTTATGTTATTTATGCGAGAAGATTTTTCCTCTTTCGCCTCTTCTCTACTACTGCTTCGTCGTCGTCGTCGTCGTCGTCGTCGTCGTCGTCGTCGTCGTCGTCGTCGTCGTCGTCGTCGTCGTCGTCGTCGTCGTCGTCGTCGTCGTCGTCGTCGTCGTCGTCGTCGTCGTCGTCGTCGTCGTCGTCGTCGTCGTCGTCGTCGTCGTCGTCGTCGTCGTCGTCGTCGTCGTCGTCGTCGTCGTCGTCGTCGTCGTCGTCGTCGTCGTCGTCGTCGTCGTCGTCGTCGTCGTCGTCGTCGTCGTCGTCGTCGTCGTCGTCGTCGTCGTCGTCGTCGTCGTCGTCGTCGTCGTCGTCGTCGTCGTCGTCGTCGTCGTCGTCGTCGTCGTCGTCGTCGTCGTCGTCGTCGTCGTCGTCGTCGTCGTCGTCGTCGTCGTCGTCGTCGTCGTCGTCGTCGTCGTCGTCGTCGTCGTCGTCGTCGTCGTCGTCGTCGTCGTCGTCGTCGTCGTCGTCGTCGTCGTCGTCGTCGTCGTCGTCGTCGTCGTCGTCGTCGTCGTCGTCGTCGTCGTCGTCGTCGTCGTCGTCGTCGTCGTCGTCGTCGTCGTCGTCGTCGTCGTCGTCGTCGTCGTCGTCGTCGTCGTCTTCTTCTTCTTTTTCTTCTACTTCTTCTTCTTCTTCTTCTTCCTCCTTTTCTTCCATTTTGTCTTCCTCTCCTTAGTCTACCTTTTCATTTAGCTTTGTAAATTAACATTCGGTCAATAACGCATCCGTGTATCTTCCAAGATGCATAAGATTATATTGTTTTCGTAAATTTCGTTATCGTGCATCCGTACTACCATCTACCCATGCGCACTCGGACGTATTGCATTACACATGCGCTTGAGAATAAAGCAATTGCACGTAGGAAAGTTTTGGGGAAGTCGCTCGTTGTGACTCAATCACGAAAAGGGTCCGTAGAGCTTCGAGCACGCAAAGACCAAAATCAAAAAAATCAAAAAAAAAAAAAAATAAATAAATAAATAAATAAAATAAAATAAATTAATAAATAGACAAGAGAAAATAAAGAAGCAAAAAAATCTTATTCCAGCGCGGCCTCGATTAAATAGTAAAAATCGTTTACTAAATGAGAATCGGTTTTAAAAAAGCGTTTCTCCTCGGTGCTGGAAAAATCCCTAAAACTCTATGCTTCGTCGTGTGCTCGCACGGCACTCTACACATGAAATAATTAACGAGGGAAAAGTCTAAATAACAACGGTCTCGACCGCTGCGTACGTACGCACGATGAAAAAAGAAAGAGCTCGACACCTCGTGGCCGAGAGCTGGCGCATTCGGATATTGAGCATCGCTGGAAAGTACGGAGAAAGGGAGATATATACCGTTTTCCCATCGAAAACTCGTCCCCGAGATCGTCTCGATGAAAGTGACCCCGCGCTAATTAAACATTCGTCAAATGGCTAATAAGGAGGAGAAGGTGGCTGACTGGGCAGGGTTGATGGGGGATGATGGGAGTGATTTGGGAGGGGGGGGGGTTTAGGAGGATTGATAAACGGCTGATAAAATGCACAATGGACGCGCGGTTGAGCGAGAGCGAGAGCGAATAGCGCATTTTTTGTGGACCGCCGGAATTTTCCTCGACCATCGACGGTTGTTATGACTTTTGTTTTTCAACTATTGCCGCCTCTCCCGACAATCGCATCATTGAGCACTTGGCGCTCCTTCGTAGCTGGCTCGATCTTTTTTTTTCTCCCCCTATTCGTCGCGGTCGCGCGAAAATCCCATTGGGGCCGTGTGCACGGCCTCGTTTTCTCGCGTTTTTCCCTCGTCTCCGATGCTGGAAAATACTAGCCGCTAATAAATTGCCATTTGAAACGGGCTCGGAACCGATAGATATTGTCATACGCGGCTCAAACCTCCTATTCAAATGCCGTAGACATGGACATTTAATCGAAGCTGCTTTACATTTTTTCAACACTAGTGGACAAAGCCGAATGAAAGGAGAGGAAAAAGGAGCGATCGATCATTATTTAGAAATATTATTAAGCAGAGCTGCTGTTAAGAATGTGGAGATTGCCGGGGCACGCGATACTCAACATTATCAGCATTGCTCTTTACAAGTCCACGAAATTTATAATAAATTTATAATAACATAGAGCCGCTGCTTATCGTCAAGTCTTTAAAAAAAAAGCCGTTAATTCTCATTGCGACACGATGGACAATTAACGGCGTGCAGCCGCGGAAGGCCGAGAAGGTATAATTGCGTACATTTTTTTTTTTTTTTTAGGGATAGCCAACCGCGACCGGCTTACTCGACTCTATGCAATTTTTTAATATCGATAAAAATTATCCCGCGCTTGTCGTCGTCGTCGTCGTCATTTTATTTATTTATCGTTTTATTGTTCATTGCGAATCGTTAATCTGCATAAAAACAAATTTCTCATTTTCTGTTTTTTTTTTTTTTTTTTTTTTGCCTCGCGTCACAGCCAAGTGCATTCACCGAACGCATCAAAACGTCAGCTCTGGTCCGATGAATCGGCACGAGCTTCCGGCCGTACGTGATTCGCGAGCCTACCACAGAGAAAAAAGCCTCGCCCTAATAAAGAAGTCCATTTTCCGCTCGATCATCCGTCAATGATTTTTTTGTAATCGATTCGAGCGAAATTGAGGCGCGCAACGCAAAGCGGATGCTGACTGCTGCAAGACGAAAAACAAGGAGAAACGTGAGCCGAGTCGAGTCAAGCCGAGCCGTTGTTGCATAACTGAAAATTCGATATCGGACAATTATCATATTTTCCGGTTATTTAACGAGACGACGATTGTAGCCGGCGTTGTAGGTTTCGCGCGCCTAGTACGAAGGCGTTGGACAGCTTGAAGTCTTCGGGGTCCAGGTCCGGCAGGCAACCTTGCACACTCGGCAGCCAATGAACCTCATCGTGTTCCCGTACACATAAATGCGCACATTTTCATTCCGTTAAAGTCTTGATGAAGTACGTGATCGGGTTCTAATGTCAGGTCTCGGGACGACAATCGGTGCCGTGCGTATCTCACCTGACGTAATGCTGACCGCCGATGAATACGTATGAATTCTCACTTGGGATTACGTGCATTGAAATTGTTTAAAACAGTTTCATTGTAAGCGAAAATAAAGCAAAGCAAAAAAAAAAACAGAATAAAAAAAACAAAAAATAGAAAAAAAGAACAAAATAGAAGATTAAAAAACAAGAAAAGAATAAAAATAAAAAAATAAACAGAAAAAAGCATGATTTTGGAATTGGCGTATCAGTTAGATGGAAATTTGCGTGGTATGTTGTGTTAAGGACTACTGACTCTCCCCGCGCCGCAAACGTTTCATGCGATTTTTCAAAACAAACTATTGACATTTTGTTATTATAATATTCAAGCGGCTTATGCAAATTCAAGCTTCTTTTATAGAAACTGCCTGACAAATTTTTATACGATAATGTATATCGCACTTCATGATAACATTGCTCAAATGCTTACGCAACACTTCTCATTTTCAAACTTCACACATAATAATTAAGACAGTTTTTATGTAATAAATAAAGGAATTTCTTTATCTAAATTTTTCAAGGATGTAGGCAGTGAATAAAATTTGATTGGCTATGAATACGAAGTTACATCACACACTTCTCAGTTAAGAACGATAATATCGTTAATACTCTTGATTTTTAAATATATAATAATAATTCTTATGCGCGCGCGCACGTGCATAGCCGACTAACAAAAATGAGTTTTAGTATAAACAAATTAGGCGCAGTTAAATTTAATACCATAATTTAAGCCTCGTTATTTTTTATTCAAGATGATTCCCCTCGACGATCCTCCTCCCCCTCGTCGCACATGTCCTCTTCCCATTAATTTCAACAATAATAAAGAAAATTTGATTTATTTAATGGTACAGACATTTTTGTTTTTGTTTTAAAGTTCACTGCCAAACTATTTTTATTTATTAAAAGCAAAATGCTCTCTTACATGCCGTATTATTATCATTATTATTATTATTATTTATTGTTTTTCTTTTTCCATTTTTTCATGATATAAATACACTCCTTACTTACTATATACATATATATATATATATATATATATATTTCATTTCATTTCATTTAAATAGCCGTTACGATTCTTGATAAAAAATTCTATCACAAAACAATATCCGAATAAGCAGCCTTTAAACTTTTCATTCGACTTTGCTCTTTTATCAGCGAGCATCATAGCTTATATAGAATATATGTACATACATACGTACGAAGCAGTATTAGAGCAGAAGAGAGAGAGAGAGAGATAGAGATAGAGAGAGAGAGAGAGAGAGAGAGAGATTAAATGAAAAAAAAAAAAAAAATCACTTTATATTTTATAAGCATTTAAAGAATATTTACATTACCCTATTTGCAATTACTTTAATGTTAATTTTTTAAGGATTTTGATTCGCTGGCTCACATTTGGATTGAAAATAACTGCACAGTTACGCATGCGGAGTAATCGCGGTGTTGTAGAATGTTAAAAAAGAAAAAAAAAATGAAATGAAAAGAGAAAAAAAATTGATGTTAAATAATTTTTCGTATTGCATTTTGCGATTGCGCATATAAAATACTTTATATTCACACTCGGATTAAATTTCCAACAATAACGAGTTAGTAGCCTAACTTACGTAAGCATCTTGTAGACTATGTATTGCGTTTTTCCTTAAAGCCAATTTTTCCTCAACTCGACAAACTTCCTTATAATAACAACACATCGCAAAAATGTAAACAGCATATTAATCCTGCCCTTTCCGAGCAGTAATAATAATTTTAGCGCCAACAACAAACATTAATAAACAGCGGCCACTACTTTTACGTTAAATATTTACTGATTACTATGAAAAACGAGCGTGCATTGGAGTTGGCAATCGAATGTCGCAATTTCAGTCATAAAATTTCTCTCGATGTAAACACGTATAGCGATCCGTTTGTCGTAAAATCTGAGAATAAAAACTTTAGTAAAAAAAAAAAAAAAAAAAAAAACTTTATACAAATAAGTACCTTACTGTACATTCGCTGCCACTAAACCATACCCGATCTTATCTACCATTATTGTAGAATTTCGAAATGACAAAGAGGTAAAAATTCTGATGTAGAGGCGGATAAACCATGTGAGTTAAATCCTAGTGGAAGGAAAGAAAGGAGAGCGAGCGATAGGAAGAGTAGATGAGCAAGCGCAAGTAATGAACGACATAGCCACGAGTACGGCCTAAAATTCAATTCCGTAACAATATCGACGCA
>NW_011948415.1:10877246-10879785 GCF_000503995.2 Ceratosolen solmsi marchali
GCTCTCTCTCTCTCTCTCTCTCTCTCTCTCTCTCTCTCTCTCTCTCTCTCTCTCTCTCTACTCCCACCTTTTGCCGCCCGGCCTATGTGTCTGTTGGTCGATCGGTCGATCGGTTGGGCTGTCTGCTTTCCTGCCTGTTTGTCTGTCTGTCTGTCTGTCTGTCTGTCTGTCTGTCTGTCTATCTATCTATCTATCTAATCTTCTATCTATCTATCTATCTATCTATCTGTCCACCTATCTACCTAACTATCTATCTGTCTGTCTTTAGCTGTCACTACTTTCCCCCTCAATCCTTCACTTCACCCTTTTTCTCGCTCTACCTTCTCCTTTTGCCCCATCGGCCTTCCTTCTTCTACCGACGCGTCTCGTTTTTATCTCCGCTCGTCTCTCCTGTCTCTTCTTGCCCTCGCACGCTCACATTTCTTTCTCCGTTTGATATACAATTCTCCCCCTCGTTCTTCTCTTTTTCTTTCTCACCCTCTTCGTATTTCCATCTCGATTTCGAGGGTGCAGGTTTCCGCTTTGAATGCGCCGCGCGCCAGCGAGGGTTGCCCGATGAGTAAAGGGTGGATGCGTACGAGGGGGAATTCACCGATCCGGCAGAGCGACTGAGTGAGAGGGAGAGAGGGAGAGAGACAGAGAGAGAGAGACACAGAGAGAGAGAGAGAGAGAGAGAATGGGAATGGGAATGGGAATGGGAATGAGAATGAGAATGAGAAAGAGAGAAAGTCGGAGCCGTTCCTCACTGACACGCATACTTACGTGCGCCCAACTTCTTGCGTGTGTATATGCGGGAGAGCTTTCGCCAATATTTATTTTTTCCTTGTGCTGATAAATGCGAAATTTCAAGACGACGATTTCTTGAAATAACTGCATCTCTTGATAGGCGGATAGGGAGGAATGGTGGTAGTTGTGGAGGCGCTGAAGGAGGAGGAGTAGGGGGACTCTCTTCACTCTTTCTTTTCTATGTAAATGGCCTTACTATATTCATTCGCAATGTCAATTGTAAATTACATTCTAATACTTATTACTATTATCATTTATTTATCGCCTTTTTTTTTTCATTATTATTACGACTAGTTACATGACTTATTATTGTTATAACATTCTCTTATCTATAATTTTATACCAACTTTATATTTGGGTTTCGTATAGTTTTTATCGCTGTTCGACCGTCAAATCCGTTGCGCCTGGTGAAATTTCCGCTACTGAAATGTGCTTGCACATTATCTTTGGCTGACATTTGGCAAAAGCGGCAATTTATAAAAATAATGTCAATTCATATACGTAGAGTACGTCCCTACTGGTAGATAGAATTTCAATTTGGAATAAAATTAACGCTCATTTTCCAAGCGTTTTCCCGTATTGCCTCAACTTATGTGTATTCATTCTTACTGCTAAGAAAACTCATATGTGCGTCTACGCGACACCGAAAACAAAATACACGACACTGAGCATCGTTCCTCAGCAAATAATTAATAATAATAAGTGTGTAACAGGCAAAATAAATACGTATCCACCGACTACACGTCCTTAGCATTGTGGCTCACCGTTATTATACACGAAATGTATAAGAAGATGCTGCCACATTACAAACGAAAGTAGCCATCGAGGCAGACGTTTAACTACAAATTTATCAGCTCTTGTATATCCGAATAGTATTCGGCCCTCATCGATATAATCGCGAGTACACACGTAACGCGAGATTTTAAATTCTTTACAAACTAAATTTACATTTTCTTTTGACTAATAGAACAGGATGAAGAAACGGACGGCAATTGGCGGCCCAATTTTCCGCCTATACGATCGATCGCGCCTAAAATTTATCCTTGCCCCCGGCCGCGTTTCCTTGGCGCACGTGTACGTTTCGTAGGTACGTAAATATCGGGGAAAGTCCAGGTATCCACCGCATACATGCACACCTGATTACACAGACGCGCGCGGGCGCCCGCCCGACATCGGAGTAGTATAAGAGTCGAGGATTTTTCAATAACGCGATTCAACCGCACCGCGCCGCGCCACTACTGCTGTCTCCCCCCGTACTCACTGTTGACTCCTCTCTTTTTATCGCTCGCGTCCTCCAGTTCCTCCTCCTCTACCTCCTCCTTCTACCTCCACCTCCACCTCCACCTTCGCCTCCCCCCTTATACGTCCCCACCCTCCCCATCTACGTCTCCCCCGACCTCCTCCTCATCCTCCACCTTTCTACGTCTCCTCCACCTCCGCCTCCACCTCCGCCTCCGCCTCCACCTCCGCCTCCGCCTCCATCTCCATCTCCATCTCCATCTCCATCTCCATCTCCATCTCCATCTCCATCTCCATCTCCATCTCCATCTCCATCTCCATCTCCATCTCCATCTCCATCTCCATCTCCATCTCCATCTCCATCTCCATCTCCATCGCTCCGCCGTGTCTCTTCCTTTTTTTATTCGACGAAAGAGTGCGCGCGCGAACCAGAGACTGTTTATCAGTCAAGGCCACGCCGCGATCACGCGTTCGCGGCTCGTTCACCTCGGCAGCTGCTGCCGCTGCCGTTGCC
>NW_011948415.1:10880008-10884296 GCF_000503995.2 Ceratosolen solmsi marchali
CGCTGCCGTTGCCGTTGCCGTTGCCGCTGCCGCTGCCGCTGCCTCGGCGATCCTTCGCACAGCCGCGCATCCCGAGCGCAATTATTGTTTCCCTTTGACTGCTTGCCAGTTTATCGAAAATACTTTCGATCCTTCTCTCCGAACTCTCCCGCCCAGCTTGTTATGCTTCCCCCTCGCACATCCTAACCCCCCGCCACCCCTGCCACCGCCGCCGCACCCCCTCGCCCCCTCGCCCCCTCGCCCACTCGCCCACTCGCCCACTCACCCCTCACCCCCACGCCCCATCACTCTTCGCCTCACCCTCCCCGCTCTCGCCCCCGATTAGTTCTTCTTGCTTTGTTGCTGGCGTGTCCGGCTGAAATTCGAATTTGCATGTTGCGTAAGGCATTCGCTCGGGATTGGCGTGGACTCGGTGATGTTGGTAGGATCGATCGCGGTAGGTTTCGCCCAGGTTATTCGGGCCGATGGTTTTATTTGAACGTAAATAATCGATGGCAGTGTTAACAAAGCCAATGCATTAGGATCATTTGCAGTACGAAAATTACGGGCGATCGCACGTTGGCTGCAATTTGAGATGATTGACACCAGAGGAGTGTGTAGTCTGCAGACACGCAGTTCGCAGATTTTTAAAGTAGGCCCACGAATTAGTTGGTTGCTTTGCTGAATAATGATGGACAGTCGCCTTACCCTTGCCTTACCGAGCCTCTTCTGCGTTTAGTCGAAAAATTATTATTATTATTCAATCGGAAGGTAAAAATTAGTTAGCTCGGCGATAATGTGTTGGGGTGTAACGGGGCCGTGGGGGATTGGGAGGGTGGTAGTGGCGTGCGAGGTGCAGCACTTGTGTATGGGGAAAGAAATAATTGCATTTATTTTGAATAAGCCTTGCCCTACCAAAAATTCGAATGTTATAAATTAGGTTTCCGGCTTCTTCTCATTTCGCAGACTCCCGCATTCTGTAAAATTTAATCTTCTTACATATGATTATTAACGATGCAAAAAAATCTGTGATTAGTATTTATTTTTCAATACATTAATTATTTATTAAATTAATATATTATATCTGAACATATATTTGGCCAGATTTCCTATGAATAAGTTAAAAATAATGGACTTTGAACTAGTATGTATACAAATAAATATGAGTATGTACACGTGCACCCATGCATGCATACACGCACGCACGCACGCACGCACGCACGCACGCACGCACGCATCCATGCACGCACGCGAGCACGTAGAATGGAAACGCCTGTGTTAAAGGGAACTTTTCATACGAAGGAGTTTATTCGGATAGGAATAGTGAAATTGTTATCGAAATTGAAATTTTAAATTATAATAATTTGATGGTAATTATAAAAATTATTATGCAAAAAATATTATTCTCTCCTAATAATATAAATAATTAGTAAGAATAATTTATTAAATATATAAAAGAAATTTTACTGTTCTGTTAAATTTAATTTAAATAAGCTATTACCAACCCTGGGAAAGTTTAAAGCAGTACAAAATTGACTTTGTGGGAATTGAAATTTTGGAGTAGATGCTGTTACGAAGTTGGTAATTACTAATTATTACTCAGCTAAAGGTTCCTCTATGATAATTGAAAGAACTGTGTAATACTTTATAGCCTAAGCAACTCTATTGCTGTTTCTATTAATGTCTCATGACCTACAGTTCATTACAATAAATAAATCCATTGAATATAAGTATTCGTCATTAAATCTTATAAGTACGAATACCTATAATAATTAATTATTTTTTAAGTTTTCATAAAGAATTTTAGCACACATAGATACGTACGCACATACATATATGAATAATAAATTATAATACTCCTATTGGAGTGTATATAATTTATTCATTTGTATATCACGAACGCATTATTATTATCGTGTGTTCATATAATATTATTCAATACATACATATTGTTATGTTCTCATTCTCATTAAATTTTAGTTTTTTTTTTTTTTTTTTTTTTTTTTTTTTTTTGGTTTATTTAAAAAGTGTTTAATAAACATAGAAGAATAACAGAAATTTTACATTCTATATATATATATATAAGGACAAGCTTGCACTGTTTATAAATGGATAAATAGAATTGATAAATAAACGGTTAAATCTATTGAATAGGTATATTACTACAATATGTAGTTTTATAATAATAGTAGTTTAACTGCTAGTTTAGGCTTCATTGAAAGCTGTAGTTCAAGTGCAAAAATGATGTATACATAGAATATTCATTCTCAAATACATGTTTTAAGTAGTATCATAAAAGAATTTAGAAAGCTTCGTCTAATTAGCATTTAATTACACGTTTCTTAATATCAGTAGATAAAATAAAAATGAGAAGTTTGACTGTTTAGTAATTGCAGAATAAGTATATGTATCCGAGGAGGCATGGAAATAATAAGCGTTCGTGTATCGATCAGAAGAGGTTGAATTTTTTTTTCTTTTATAAAATTAAAAATAAGCAAATGTTCTAGGGAATCTTGAACAGCTGACACGAGCAGACTTGCATTTATTATTGATTAGGTCGATTTTGCGGGCGATTGGCGGCAGCGTTGGGAGGCCAGGAAGGTGGGGATTTAAATAATAAAGAGGGCCGCAGTTGGTATCGTGTCACTGTCTTGTTCACTAGACTTTTTATCATACTTTCTTGGACAATGTCTTTTATAGTCTGTTATGAATGTTATTTAATAAAATACCGACTGTCGCAGAATGTTGGTAGGCTTGTTGGCTCCTAAACGTGCTACATATAGATTAGTCATACGGTCACATTCAAGCAGTATAACAATAATAAGAGACATCTTGTCAGTAAACAATGTAGTGGCATTAATATATATATATATATATATATATATATATATATATGTGTATGTATATTATGATGGAACATTTGTGTTTGCACACAGCGGCAAGGAGAAATGATTTCAGCTAGTACGGCCTAGAATGGCCGTGCCTTGTTGTGTGTATTTGGCTAATGGAAGCTACTTTACTTGGACGAAGTCGAAAGTAGCCTATAAATAAATCATTAGAATATTTCATAGATTGCGCACCGGTGATGCCGCTCTTTGTAGGAACCGCACGCTTACGACCATCGGTCAAGAGCGACGCGGAAGATAAACACAGAGTTTAAAGAGTAGCGATAGAGAGAGTACGAGCGAGAGAGATCAAGAAGGGCGTACGAGAGAGACGGTAGGAGGATGAATAAGGGCGAGAGAGAGAGAGAGAGAGAGAGGGGGGTAGGTAGGTAGATAGGTAGGTAGGTAGGTAGGTAGGTAGGTAGGTAGGTAGGTAGGTAGGTAGGTAGGTAGGTAGGTAGGTAGGTAGGTAGGTAGGTAGGTAGGTAGGTAGGTAGGTAGGTAGGTAGGTAGGTAGGTAGATAGATAGATAGATAGGTAGGTAGGTAGGTAGGTAGATAGATAGATAGGTAAAAGGAAGTGAAGGATATGGGGCCGTGGAATAATAAAATAATTTCGCAGCACATAAAAATGGGAGCAAAGTATCGGGGACGGCGCGGGAGAAAATCGCTAGAATATTCCTGCCGGCGCACCGAAGTAGATACTAAACAAACGATAAAACGAAATAAGAGTACAAGGCGGCGGCGTTGGATGACGCGTCGCGGGAAGAGGAAGGAAGGAAGGCAAAGGTAAAAAGAGGATCGGGCCGAAGGAAAAGCGGCAAGAGAAAGAGTGAAAGAGAGTGAGCGAGCGAGCGAGTGGAGTGAGAGATGGTGGGAGGGAGCACCACACCGTAGAGCGGCTCCGAGGCTCCGACGAATTCCTACGCGGCAGCCGGAGAAGTAGCGAGGGAAAATTGCTCTCGCTACTGTACGCTCGGCTTTTGCCCGGGACTGTACGCTCTTTCCCACACAGTGCACGCGCTCGCGCATTTGTGTATGTGCGCCCGCGCGCGTGTGTTTGCCGAGAGCGCGCATATGTATAGGTTGGCAGGCTGGCAAGCAGCCTCGCGTTCTCGGGCGGCATAGAATGGAAGGGCTCTGTCTCTCTCTGTTTCTCCCATACCTCCGATGTTTCCTCCACCTCCTTCTCATCCTCCTACCCCTCCTCTTTCAACTACTACTACTCATTTCTCCTCCCCCACCTCTCACTCGGTCTCGCTCTGGCTTCCATACCGTCCCCTGGGCCCGGCCGCCTGCCTGTCGCACAGCTCGTGCAGCCGCCGCGAGGCAGGTCTGTGCCGCCGCACGAAAACCTGAATTTCAAGCGCTCGCTCCCTCTTGCGTGTCCCCCCCCCCCCCCCCACCCCCCCGCCCCCCCGCCAA
>NW_011948415.1:10884532-10899385 GCF_000503995.2 Ceratosolen solmsi marchali
AAGAGAGAGAGAGAGAGAGAGAGAGAGAGAGAGCGAAGCTGTGCATTGCGTGAGAGGGATTGGCTACATCGTAGGCGAGCCCGAGGCTAAGCCGGACAGACAGGACCCGACATCGTTTCTAGAAGAAGGAGGCCCCAACTGGATCAAGCAAAATTCGCGCTTTTGTGAGATGCGAAAAATTCATCCGTGCTCCCTTCTTTCGGAGACTTGCCGTAAGCCCCTAACCCAAGAGCTTTCTTTTATCTGACGCCAATGCCAAGGATAAAATTAAGCCGTTCCTTCTCTCGGGCTGTGCTGCTCCTCTTTTCCTATTTTGTTTTTGCATATGCGTGCGAATGAGGGAACGAGAACCGTGCAAAAAAAATTGCGTTCGTGAAAGAAATAGAAAGAGGTTGAGGGTTCTGAGGATGGGGGGAGAGATGTAGGAGCGAGAGAGGGAGCGAGTGATAAAGAGAAGCGCTAAGATAAATGACTTATTTTGCCAAGGGCTATGATATTGGTCACGTTCTTATGTTCTAGAGACGGTGAGATATAGACTTTGTGTGCGAGTGAGTGAGACACACACAGAGAGAGAGAGAGAGAGAGAGAGAGAGAGATAGAGAGAGAGAGAGAGAGAGATAGCGAGCGAGCAAGAGAGAGATTGTGTAGTACACAGAGCGGCCGACTCTATGTACGAACGGCTCGTAATATATAGAATTTGTAATAACAGCGCAGTGGCGCAATTTTGTGTGCGTAACAAATATGGTACTTGGAATATGTACAGATCTCTCTGTGTATCGATGGCGTGACGCTGTTTACCGTCAATATTTTACTATTTGGCATTCGCGAGATGGAGATTAAAGTTCTCTTTACTCCGGCGTATCTTCCCATACGATACATGGAAATCTTGAGTAATTTACAACATAACGGAAATGAAAATTTCCATTCCCAACAATATTATTTCGTGTAAGCTAATTCTTATTTCTTTTATTTTAAGTCTTCTTGGAGTACTTGCCAATCATTTTTACAGTCTTTTAAAACCTACAAAACTTAAACGTTTAATCATTCCATTTATTTATTTAGTATTATATACATACGTATATATATATATATATATATATATATACACATGCGCGCGTGTGCGTGTGTATAACTGTAGTAATCATTATATGCGATAAAATTTATTTCTAATTAAATGAAACGCGCGAGAGATCGTCTTAATGTCACGCTGTCGAGGAAAAGTTGTTTTCGTTCCTCCGTATCATTGAAAATTAAAAATTCATATCTAACGACACGGCACACTTATTGAAATTGGAATACTTTTGAAAATATTAACCGGTTTGCACATCTATTGCGTAAGAATGCCAGCACTTTGAGAACTTTTCATCTCAGCTTCGAAATTTCACAGTTGAAGTAGACATAAAAAAAAACTTGGGTTCGGGCGTAAGAAAATTCGCGGAGCAAAGAGAGTAACCGAAAAAAGGCGAGACGAAAGATATCTATTTAATAGCCGTGTCTCCGGAGAGATTCCCAATGTAAGCGAAAAACCGTTCAATTATGCAATTGCGCGCACGCGCGCAACGCTGGTTTACAACAACGTCATAAAGCAGATGAGCGGACTTTGAGCGCGAGATACGCTGTGACGTCGTAGCTCATACATTAAAAGAAACGGAAAAACAGGAAAGCCAGGAAAGCAAGAGCAGTAGAAGACGGATAATACGAAGATGAAGAAGATGACGATGAGAAAGATGATGATGATGAAGAGGAAGAGGAAGACAAAATGGAAGAAAAGGAGGAAGAAGAAGAAGAAGAAGTAGAAGAATAAGAAGAAGAAGAAGAAGAAGACGACGAGGACCGGGAAAAAAGTGATGCGATAGATGGAAAGAAAAGAGCGAGCGAGAGAGGCTCTTGGTGCACTCGGAGCTTATATATCAGAGCTGTGTTGCCAAATCACAGGGGCAACCTACTATGCCATACGTATGTATGTATAAACGTAGGCTAACTCGTTGTTGCCTTGTCGGTTCCTCGTGTGTCGGCGTTGCCAAATTTGAAAATTAGTACTCCCCCTCCGTCTCTCTTACTCGCTGTATTTCATCACGGCCCTCTCGAAGCGTCTTGTCTTTTCTTCTGCGGCGATTCCGGATGCGTCTTTCGCCCTCTCTGTCTTTCGCTCTGTATGGCACAATGTCGAGGAACGAGCGAGACAGGGGCCGAGGAGAGCGAGAGAGCCGAGGGCTTCTCTGGAAGGCAGGAAGGCAGCAGCGGCGTTCGTGGAAGGCTCGGCATTAAAAGAGAGGAGAGCGTGAAGCTGACGCCGAAGAAAGGCGATCGCTCTTTCTCAGAGATGCCGGGCTCCTCTTCTTTACTCCTCCGTCATCCTCGTCGCCGTCGCTTTTCTTCTCTTCTTTGCGTTTCGGCTGGAATTTGAAATTTCGTCTGCGCCCAAATACAGGGGCGCGCGCGCGCGCGTGTGCGTGCGTGTGGGAGGAGCCACTTCCCAAAGTCCTCTCGACCGTGCGTCATCTATCTATTCCTCTCGCTTGGCTCCTCTCACGGCCGCGCACAAAATGTACGCCAGGAAGTCCTTTCGAGCGTATTTTCTACTCAAACCGTTGCTGGACGCCTTCTTCTGCCTCCTTGTCCTCTTGATGATGCGTGTGCAATCCTCTCCCTCCCGCCTCCGATCACCCCCCTTCCACTCGCCATCATCCTCCGTTGAGCTTCCGCCATCTCTAGCCGTCAGTCCGTTGTCGCGCGCGCGCGCGCGCGCGCGTGTGTGTGTGTGTGTGTGTGTGAGTGTGAGAGGGGGGAGAAGGGATGTTCGTCCGAGCGATGGTGGGGGGTGGGAGTAATAGATAGGTAATAGATAAGTAAATAGATAACTCGGATAGATATATAAATAGATAGATAAATATATAGATATGTAGATAGATAGATATTTAGATGGATGGATAGATAAATAGATAGATATGTAGATGGATGGATAGATAAATAGATAGATAGATAGTGAGAGATAGTGAGAGAGAGAGAGAGAGAGAGAGAGAGAGAGCAAGTGAAATTTGTGGGGAGGTGGATTTCTGGAATTTCGAGCGATTATCGTTTCACTTTAAAAAGCCACGAGCTTTCCACGAAATGCCCGAGCGCACCCCCGACAATGGCCGAGTTTTTTAATTTATGTAGGTGGAGTAATAATGTGGGCTTGGCGGCCGGATCCGGGGGATGACTTTGGGACTGGCACTTGCGCTTCCAAGAAACTTTCGGGATCTGGAGTACATTGGTGCGGCAGCCGCCGCTGTCGTTGCTGCTGCTGCTGCTGCTGTTGCTGCTGCTGAGCGTATTTTTTTTTTTTCCACCTCGACTGCAGGGGCCTTTCACTCGTTATTACGGCTGTCGGGATCTAGAGAGTTACTTTGCATGAGAACGACGCCGGACACCGATGTCGCATATACAGAATACAAATGCGCCTGGAAAGTGGGATACTCAGAAATTTGGATTTTCAATTTCGATGCCCACAGCTCCTGGCGGTTCTTTCAGCAACTTTACTTTTTAGCATTCGCCTTTTCCTCGGCAAATGACCTCGCCAGCATCCTAATGACCAAATTTGTTTATCTGTAAAGGGGAAGGGGTGTGGCGGGGAGGGGGACGCCAACGATGCTCATCAAGTTTCTGAGGGGCGCGATCTCGAGCTCTTAACCCGTAATCTAAAGGTCGGTAGAGTATTGTGATTCAGTGTTAAATTCCTCAGTATCGTTCGACGCGGGAAATGAAAATCCCTCGATCGATCGCACTTGGGAATCCATCCCCATGGATTGCAAATGTAACGGTAGCCCGATCAGTCTAGATAAGCCTTGGACGAGTTTAACGACTCGTTTATGGCGTTGTCGACTTTAGTCGTAGAGCTAGAAAAATTATAGTAAATTTGTAGAGGACTCTGCGTGCGTGCGTGAGTGCGTGAGTGCGGCATCGACGACAGGACATCAGGGCGCTGGCGTTGTTGGCTACGTAGGTGCGAGGAGGACAGTGGCGAAGGAGGAACGATGTGGAAACGATCGTTTAACGTGTCGCTCGATGAGCCTAGCAACGCACGCTCATCGAAAACAACTTTATTTTCTTTGGGCGAGCGACTGCTTCGTGGAATTTCCAAAAGCTAACCGTGATATTTCTCGCGCCTCTCCTTCCTCGCCACCTCGTTATGCGCACCTCGTCATAGACGAGCGACCGAATTTGTGAAATCAATGTCACTCTTTCTCTCTCTCTCTCTCTCTCTCTCTCTCTTTCTTTCTTTCTTTCTTTCTTTCTCTCTCTTTCTCTCTGTCTCTCTGTCTCTTTCTCTTTCTCTCATATTCTCAAATCAGCGAAAATGTGCTTGCAATAATCCTGGATGCGACGAGCGGCCGTTCATTATAATTTCGTCGTTGGGATGAAGAGACAACGGCCCGAGATATTTTAGAGGGACTCTAGTCTCGTCCCTATTCCACGCGAATAAACGTAATAATAGCTTCGAAAACTTTTCCTCGCTCGATTTTAAACGCGCGGCTTATAATAACGATATACCGTTGCAAAAGCAGAATATATTTACATAACGGATACGTCGGATCGTTGTAAAAATTAAAATGGCTGGCGACCTACGAGGACGCAGTCAGCTGGAGCCATCCGGCGGTCATTCCTGTTGCCCTCCGCACTCCCCGTAGCGTATGGTACAGGGAAAAAAAAAAACAAAAAAGAAACAAAAAAAACAAAGGAAAAGAAAAAGAAAGAGAAAAGGAATGAAAGAAAAAGGGAAAAAAAATGTGAGAAGGCCAAGGGAGGGTACTTTGGGTACCTGCTCCTGCATACACCCACCCACGCACACAAAAGCTTTTACTCGAATTTAGTCAGAATTTGGGCTTAGCGCGAAGTAAGAGGAAACTAAGATTTATCTATTCATAATGTCGGAACGCCTAAAAATCCGGTTATTTCAAACGGAAAATACAAACACTTGTATTCGTATTAATATTTTCGTTTTTATAGCAAGAAATTTATTTATTCGTATTTCTCTTTTCTAATGACGTCATCGTAACAGCTACTATCAAATAGTTTAGGTATAAATATTACAGCATTATTATTGCGCCCTCAAATAAATTATTAGCCTACGAGTACGCTTCGATGAATTTACAAATACTCATTTTTATAAATTTGTATTATAAAAAATGCGCGCGCGCGCGCGCATACATCTCTTTAAAGCTAACTTGCACATACAGTAATAGCACATACAGACTCGTATATATGAATGTGTATTTTAAGTACTTATGATATTACATAATTATCGGCAAATAATCGCTTGCTTTATTTTATTCATATAAGTGAATATTCTCAATCGTATATACAATTTGAAAAACTCTTGTATAAATTACTTATTTCTTTTAGTTGCCAAGTTGTAATGTTAAAACAGAGGAAGAAGAATAAGAAGAAGAAGTAGTAGAAGAAGAAAAATAAATAAATAAATAAATAAATATATAAGAAAGCCGATAAAATCGAAACAAAAATTTCACGTTGATTGTTGGGCTACAAGAGCGTGTATTTAAAAATAAAAATAATTTACTGTGGAAATTAAGAAAAGATCGAAACTTGGGATAATAAAATTTATAGAGAGCGAAAGTCAAAAAGACAACGAGATTTCAGATGCGTTGTACGGCAACACTCGCTCTTTTATCCGAATGAAAAATTATTTAACGTTCAGATCAGGATCTCGATAGGCCTCTTATCAGGATTGTAAGACTTATCTTGTCAAAGTTGATAACTAATCTAACTAAGACTGCATAAATAAAAGTTCAAGAGTTCATGAAATTTATCTATATGACGATAAAAAGAAAATTATTAAATGAAGGCACATTTTATCTAGAAGACGTAAAAACGGAAGCTCTATTATCGGTACAAAAGTGATTAAATGTATTCCTAAGACTCGAAACATTCTCAGCGAAACCTTTTATAGGCGCCATTACAAGTTACCCCGAAGCTTTGAATTCACAATACGTGTCTTATGCATATAATTTTCTCCTATTCATTTCTTCAGTTTTTTAAGCAAATGATTATGTTTAATCTAATGTCGAATTACCACATCGAGAATAGAGGTAAAATCGGCCAATAATAACTTACGTGGCACGCAAAATTCAAATATAATTACCGATACACAATGTTGTTAACGTTGTTAATTAGCAGTCGCCGATCAACGACAACGTCAGAGCTTTCGAGAAAAGCACGAGCAACGCCTGAAAAAAGTAAATGCTTTTTTATTGGCATTCATTGCCGAGGGCCCCGTACCTATGAGATATCGCTCGCAGTGACGGAATCACTCCTCCACACCAAGGACATGTTCGGAATTTCCTATCCAAATGTGATAAGAAACGAAAGAGCTGCATCTACGCCTGCTGGTGCCTGCGTTACTCTCTCTACGTCAACTTAGCTCTTATCCCCAGCACTTCTCTCTCTCGCGTGCGAGCGCGAGCGCTTCTCCTTTCATTTCATCGGTCCACCCTCCTTTCCAACCTCTCTCCCAGACGCACTTTAGTCCCACTTGAGCTAACCAATGCCGCTGCCTTCGATGATTATAAATTCGTGAGGACCCGTATGCCCACGTGAGTCTCTTGTCCCAGACGCCTATAAATATTTGTTTGAAAAAGAACTACGAGTTGGTGGGTGGGGGGGGGGCATCGATACACGTCCAATTGCGGTTATGAAAGTTTCACGGCGAGCCTCGGTCTCTTTATTATCAGCGCTAAACGATCTCGCATCCGGCTTTGGGATGCACACGGAAACGTCCTTCTTACACTCGCTTAGGAACGTTCAGAAGGGGTTGGCGTGATAATGCTTATTGATCGGGGTGGCGTTTGTCGCCTCGCGCCGAAAAGTTGGCGGAACCGAGGGAGCGCGGCGCAGGTGTGCAAATAGAGTCGGGGGTCAGTGGTCGGTCGACGAGGATGGCGGTGACGTGACGGTGACGTTGATGGTGACGGTGGCGGCTACGGCGTCAGTAGCGATGCATCGGCACAGGGGCCTCCTCGACGTTTATTGGGCCGCGTGATTATTGGGTCTGACTCGCCGCCATCGCTTCCCCTGTCGTCTCACCCCGCCCCGTGACCGACAATTCCCCGACCCTCGGGCAGCTTCTGCTGCCTCTCGTGCAGCCGCCCTGGGCCACCTGTCTCTCGGCGCACCGAGCCCCAACATTCTCCCGATCGAACGGGGTTATTTCTCCTATGGCCCCTTCTTCGTATTCCACTTTGTCTTATTTATTCATCCTGGCCCCACCCCACCTCACTCCCTCCATCGTCACGACCATCACCGCTAACACCATCACCTTCTCCACCACCTCTTCGTCGTCCACCTCCTCCTCCTCCTCCTCCTCCTTCTCTTAGCAAAGCCGAGCGAGCCGGTGCCATCAACAGCGAATCTTTCTAGCTGTCTCACGTACGATACGCAAAATCATGGGGGCCCCAGAGTGTAAATGCGATCCCCGGGCCCCTTTGTATTCCTGCGTGGAATTTCTTTATCGAACCAGAGCCCGTGGCTTTTGAAATTTCTCGCTTTTGGAATACGGTCGCCCCAACTTGTTTAATGGAAAAGGTTTCACTAGAGCCGTCAAACGACTTTGGCTTCGACCTTTCCTTAATTATCCCCATCACGGACTCGTGAGAATTTTCCTTTCGACAAACCGCAAGTAACTGGCCCGCGCGATTCTTTTCCTTCACTTTTCACGCATCCCCGTGAATCATTATGGGATCGTCGCATCTAACCATACTCAATTTGTCCACGTGCTCGCCAATTGCTTTTCTCTCGCAGCGGCCGTGTTTTCGCCGCAATTACAACAGCGGCTTTGGCAGAAATTAACGTAAGCAGCCATACAATTATTACAATTATTCCATTGAACGAGTTAAAGCGACGCTATGCCCACTTCAAGAAAATTACGAATTCTCCAACTATTTACATTAAAACGCTCATTAAATATAATAATGCTAAGTTAGCAGGGAGCAAGTATGGTCGAAAGTCCCGCACGTCGCGCGCCGCGTATCGCCATCCAGTCGCATCGTCATTCCTCCATTCCTCCCTTCCATTCTCCATTTTCTTCTCTCCTTACGTTACGAGAACAGAGAAATGTTTGAGAAAAGAATATAGAGAGTCCCGCGAGTACCGCTGTATCCACGTAGGTCTCATCGCGCGCGCCAGCAGGAAGATATTTTTAGACGACATGACGCAGATCGCCATTATATAAGACCTCACGATCCATACTATTACGGCTTTATAAGTTGGCTTTGACCACTCGGCGGCGCTCCTCTGGTCGCTCGTCTCGCCGTTCCTCGAGCCGCGCGATATCCTTGGCTCGAGCAGCGCGGAAAAACCGTCGCGCCGTTTCGCGGCGAGAAAAATGCAGGCCGCTCGGCGGAAAAGAAATGGGCTCTGAATAGCAGCACGTGTCTAAATAAGTCCCGGCGCTCTAGTGACACGTGCAGGGATGAGCATGGGGGAGGGGGGGAGGTGGCGCGGATGTGTCGGCGGAGGAGGTGGATGAAGGAGGGGGGGGGGGCGGCGGTGGCGAGGAGAAAGGTCGGAAGACCGTGAAGCGCGCGCATCGAGGAAAAGCTTGGCGAGGGGGGTAGAGGTAGCGGGGGCACGGCAGCTGCGCGGAAAAGCCCACCGCGGAGGCGGCGTCGAGTGCAGGTCCCGGTGGCTGCTCTACTCCCCCGCGATCGGCTCGTTAAACCCCGGGGGCGCGCGGCGTCGAGGAGGTCCTCGTGCATGCGGGCGCACATGTACGACATGGGAAACGAGGGTGAGCGAGCGACACGCTGAAGGGGGGCGGCTAGACTTTCAGGCCAGCGGCGTTTTTTCTTTGCTGCTCGAGGAGCGCCAACAACTAGACTGGCTGCCTTTTTCTCTTCTTTCTTTTTCTTCTATTATGGGAGACTCGTGCGTGCGGCTGAAGTAGGCGCGATTTTCGCTCTTTCGGTCGACAGGAAGCGACGAGTGAGGTGTGCGAACGGCGACAAAGGGTGCGCGTGCGTGCTCGTGTTCACGTATATGCGCTGAGAGGGGTTATGAGTAGGGAAGTGAGGGGAAGCAATGACGATGACTACTACGACAATGACGACAACGATGGAGAGACGCATACGTTTCGACATAGATAGATAGAGATAGAGAGAGATTAGACGAGAGATAGAGGGAGAGAGAGAGAGAGAGAGAGAGAGAGAGTGAGAGTGAGAGAGAGGTTTTACTCTTCGAAAATTGTTGGCCTTTGTAAGATATGCACGTGTGCACGCGCGCACGTATGCGCGGCCACGTTGAGATAAACAAAAAAGTGTTATATATGCGCGCCGCGTCCGTATGCGCATATTGATAAAAATTTTTTCGTTTATAAATAGCGGATCGAAAATTACGAAAGACGCTGCTTTGCGGCATCCTTAGCGAAGCTGCGCTCGCACAGCCGTCAGGTACTACCACTCGGCTCCAAGAGGAATATCGACTTCATCCTTCTATGTGTATTTACGTATATATGTATATAAGCCTTATCGGCTCTAATTATTTTATACAATGGCATTAAAGGTTCTCTCCGGGAAGATTAAACGTAAGTTTAAAAGTCTGGCGTGAAGACGGTTTTCATGCGATCGTGTCGGCCACGGTTTTCCACGGCGAACGTAGGAGTCTCGAAACTCGTTCGATTACATAATTCCAGTTCAAAGATTTTATTTCAAAGAAACGAACGAACGCCTTACATGCAAATTTGATATTTCTCTATCGTTAAGTGGACGACTCTCTTATCAACGTGTGTTTTTATACGCTTTATAGATGGTGGTGGTTGTCTTGAGGAAAAGATGGCGAAGTACGAAGAGATATTGCGCGGAGAGAAGGAGGAGAGGAGTAGTCGGAGCAGTTGGCGACAGTATAATGAAAGTCTCGTACGTGAAGGTCTTTAGTTGTGAAAAATCTTTCGACATTTGTGCAGCCGAACGCCCGGCGTTTATTCGTAGAGGTGCTTGCGCAACGAAACGCTCATCCCAACGATACATGTCCGAATGGTTGGATGCTAGTTTGGTTACGGTACAGGAGATGGTCCCGTGGTGCGAAAAGATGGGGAGTATGGGGCGGAAAGGCAAATGGGTGGTTAGGTAGGTAGGTAGGTAGGTAGGTAGGTAGGTAGGTAGGTAGATAGGTAGGTAGATAGATAGGTGGTAGGTTGGTAGGTAGGTAGGTGGGTTGATCGGTTGGTTGGTCGGTTAGGGGTGGAGGGAGCATGAGAGATTCAGTTTTATCTATCTTGGCGTATTTGCATGCGGAAGAAAAATCGGAGAATCGCACAGGAGGGGAGGAAAGGAGCGTGAATTATCAATCAGACTTGTCATTGTTTAATGCAGACACGTTGAGGGCAGCTTCGGCTGATCAACAATTAACGCGCTTCAATGGAGCCGGAGGAAAGCGAGTCGCTCGCACATCGAGCATACGCTTACGGGACGTAAAACACATGACTAATGTCGTAAATGGACTAGAGAAGTATTCGGTGCGACGGTGCGTATAACGGCGTGCCGAACGACGAGGATGGAAAAGCGTCGGACGAGCGACTGGCGGAGGCTGCTCGATGATGCGCGCGCACGACGAGGACGACGAGGTGGCCGTGGGGCCAATGTATAGGAAGGGAGACGGAGGTTGGGAGGAGGGGTGGTGGTTGGAGGGAGTAGCGAGTAATGTGGAGTGTGGAGTGTGGAGTGTGTAACGAGGAGCGAGGAGCGTGGAACGACGAGCGATGGGTGAGGGGCGGGATTGGGGAAAGGGATTAGGGAGGGAGGGGGGGGAGGTCCTCAATGAGATTGTTATTAAATTAGTAAAATGCATGCGAAGCAGAACGAGGCTACGACACGTAGCTCAATTGAGCGGGCGTATGTTTAATTTAAAAAAAGCCCACACTCGCTCGCCTCGTGGCTAATAATTTTGTGCGAGCCGCTCCTTAAGTGTCTCTGATATCTAGTAATTGTCCGAGCGGCCCCAGCGCTGCAGTTCTGCTCCTCGCGCATCAATATTCGCCAACTCGCGATCGAGCAAACAATTGGCACCCATCGCCGCTGCCAGGCACTCGGGTCGTTCTCTTATCGCCATTTTCTCGCGTGCGTTATAGGCCGTCAGGCGCGACGGCCACGCAAATCCGATGCCGCGTCAGTTCACTAACTAGCCGGAAAAGTCGTGGCGAGATCCCTCGGCCGAAAACCAAGCACTCCAAGCGCATGCTTGGCTCCCTATGTACGTCCTGTAGTCAGTCGAGACACGAAGGGGATGAAGTGGTGATTGTGAGGGGTGAACTCGGTGGCGCAGGGTAAACGAACTAAGGGTCGGGATAGTAAAGAGCCTCTTCCTCCAAGATTGTCGTCGTCGTCATCGTCATCGTCGTCGTCGTCGTCGTCGTCGTCGTCGTCGTCGTCGTCGTCGTCGTGGTCATCGTCAACGTCGTCATCGTCGTCCTACTCCTCGCAGTCCTTGATCTCCTCATGGTCTTCTTCGTCTATCTATCCATTCTCCCCTACTTTTCCAGCCTCCAGCCCTAATCCCCTGAGCGTTAGGTGGCATTGTAATCGATTGGCGATGCGGGGGTTCCCGGCCCTTGACACGGGGGGGGGCGAGCGCCGTTACTCATTGTCTGGTTCGCCCTGGGACGCGTATAGCTATGTAACGCTATAGCTGCCCCCGCAAACCACAAAAAAAGGGCGGCAGGTGACCCCGGTACGGGGTCTACCTGAAAGTCCCGAGGTCGGCAACCCGGCAATACCCTAGTTGCTGTCAGTCGTCGAGGCTTGGCTTATCAGAGCAACGGAATCCCTCGCACTCGAGGACCTCAACGAGCGCGGCTTTATTCGGTCCCTTACATGCGACACGACCTTGATTTTCCTCCTTCGCGCGCCCACCCCTATACTTTATCAAACGACTCGCAATCCCATTGAAGATAGGCCGGGATAAGGGGGAACCCCCGACTGTGCGAGCCTCGTAAAGTGAAAATTCCTCGGTTAGTCGGAAACTGGGGCCGATCTCCCCAAGGATAGAATGCGGCGTATTTCGGGGTAGGCCGAGCTGCGAGTACAATTGGTCCTTACTAAGGTGGCGCGTTGAAAAATATGAGCGCGACAGGACGAGGAGAAGCGAGCGCTGCTGCTTTGCTTACGGAAATCGGATTGGGGTTCTGAGGTGTTGGCCAGCCGCCATTCTTACAACGGAAGAAAAGCTGGTGCGATCGAGGGGAGGTGCGAATGGCGAGGGGAACCTTTACATACGCTCGGGGCTCCTTCCTTAACGGCGCGTCCGCCTCTGAAGCGACGACGTCACGGCATTTTTCCCGTGATGCCTTGTCCGTGTGACCCGGAGCAATGAATGTAACGTCGCCATCACTCTGCATCACTCCTTTGAAATTTACCATGCGGCAATAATGAATATATTGGAAATAAATATTGATTTACTTTTTGTACTTCAATTACTTAGAGAGCGGTAATATCATCGAGTCGAATTTTTGTCCTTTAAGCTGGTGGTTGCGTTCGATTGGCTGTAAAAAGTTCCGTTCGTTTCGCCAAATGACTACTGAGAGCTTCATGGCTTATTGTACCTCGATAATGGTAACAAAAAATTTACGATTTTAAATGAAAAAAAAGAAAGAAAACAAAAAAAAAAAATGAAAATATAAAGAACAACACGACGTCAACAACAACGATAAAACAAAACAAAAAGCCAAATAAGAAGAAGAAGAAGAAGAAGAAAAAGAAGAAAAAATGTACACGTCCTTCACTGGATATGGTTGCTACACGCCTATTGCTGGGAATAAACAGTTACGTCCTCACGAGGGAATATGCGGCATTGTTGCCAAACAATAATAATGCGAATTATGCCTTTATGTGCAGTTTTATAAATATAGAGATAAGAATATTGGCGAGCGAAAACACTGTCGCAAAAATCATATTATTATCATCGCTCGCTTTCTCATCGGTTTGTAAGCGATGATTAAAAGTTAAACAAGATTAGCTTCATTTACGCTTCATTCAGTTCATAGTTTGGATGAACTAATAATAAAGAATTGATTCTTGATTGGGCATTCACGGGATACCCGTACTGGCGTTCTATATTTTTCGAAGCCTATCCATCTAACTTTCATAAAATTGTTTTGTGGTAAAGCAAGAAAGCCATGCGCTCTATTTTATTAAAGAAATAGGCAAAACAAAGTCACCTATAATCATAAAGGCAACTTTATATAAACACTTTTGTTCGCGTTACGAGTGCAATCTATAAAATGCACTTATCTATGCGCGCGTTGACTGCATTAACGCAAAATGAAACAATATCGTGATCAATGGCCCGTGGAGCGTGAAAAAAAAAAAAGCTACAAGCAGCGCGGGGCTCGTAAAATTTGGAACGTACGCAGGCGATAGAATCCCAAGTTCGGCCGGCATCGATCAATTAAAAAAAAAAAGCTCGCGACTGCCCGTACACGTGTAAAAAAAAAAAAAAAAAAAAGGACACGACATTTCCGCAGCGACGCTCGTAATTTTTCGAACGCAAAGTAAATCGTTGCGTCGGAGTAAATTGGTCCGTCCTCGCTCCCTCTTTCTTGGTTCTTACTTAACTCGGCGCGCAACAATTACCCGCCGACCCCCTGCCCACTGCCCTCTGACGGCTCATCACCCCCCCCCTCCCACCCATTCTTCCCGTCCGCCACCACCACCACCACCTCCTCATCCTCCTTCTCCTCCTCCTCCTACTTCTTCTTCTTCATCTCCCGACTTTTCTTTCACATTAAAACGCAAGTCGCGAGCGCGAAACGGGGAAAGTCGAAGGGGAAAGGAGGAGGTGGTGGAGGGCAGGGCGTTTGGACTCATACAAGTGCGAATAACATGGTCAGCTCGTCCTCGTTTCAGCTTCCGCCTCGCTGCGCCTCGCTGAACTAAAACGAAAGAGAGCGGGCGCGCGCGTGAGAGAACGTGAGAGAGAGAGAGAGAGAGAGAGAGAGAGAGAGAGAGTGAGAGAGGCCGGGTGAGTGAGCGAAGAGACCGATGGAGTGTGTGCGTGGGGTGTGCGTGCGTGCGTGCGTGCGTGCGTGCATACGCCCGTGTATATGTTTGCCCGCGCGTGTTCCAGGGAGTGTGTGTGAGAGAGTGAGTGAGTGAGTGAGTGAGTGAGTGAGTGAGTGAGTGAGTGAGTGAGTGAGTGAGTGAGTGAGTGAGTGAGTGAGTGAGTGAGTGAGTGAGTGAGTGAGTGAGTGAGTGAGTGAGTGAGTGAGTGAGTGAGTGAGTGAGTGAGTGAGTGAGTGAGTGAGTGAGTGAGTGAGTGAGTGAGTGAGTGAGTGAGTGAGTGAGTGAGTGAGTGAGTGAGTGAGTGAGTGAGTGAGTGAGTGAGTGAGTGAGTGAGTGAGTGAGTGAGTGAGTGAGTGAGTGAGTGAGTGAGTGAGTGAGTGAGTGAGTGAGTGAGTGAGTGAGTGAGTGAGTGAGTGAGTGAGTGAGTGAGTGAGTGAGTGAGTGAGTGAGTGAGTGAGTGAGTGAGTGAGTGAGTGAGTGAGTGAGTGAGTGAGTGAGTGAGTGAGTGAGTGAGTGAGTGAGTGAGTGAGTGAGTGAGTGAGTGAGTGAGTGAGTGAGTGAGTGAGTGAGTGAGTGAGTGAGTGAGTGAGTGAGTGAGTGAGTGAGTGAGTGAGTGAGTGAGTGAGAATGAGTGAGTGAGCCGGCGCTCGCGGGAGCTTAACCGATTGTTAATCGCGTTCGCATTTTAAACTCAGCCTACAATCGTCGATCGTCCCCACCACCCTCGCGATAGAAATGCGCGCCGCAATCGGACCGAGCATGAACTTTGTACCCCGTTATAAGTCATCCTCATTTTTTCTTCCTT
>NW_011948415.1:10899395-10911225 GCF_000503995.2 Ceratosolen solmsi marchali
CCTCTCTCTCTCTCTCTCTCTCTCTCTCTCTCTCTCTCTCTCTCTCTCCCGCCAATCACCCTTCCAATCGTGGTTTTCCGCGACGAGCGCGAGCCGCCACGGGTTTGATGATAATTCATCGATGCCGCTCTCCGACTCGGTCGCGAGCTGGCCACGCGCGCAAAAACTCGATACGATATTAAAGATTTAAATTTGCGTTGGCTCGCTTAAACGCCATTTCCTAACAAGGATCTATAGAGTAGCCGATAAATTTTTTAAGGCCGTCTCGCTCGTGTGTCGTCCGTGCATGCACGCCGTCCTCGAGGCAACCGCTGTAATTGCCGCATACTTGCGAACTTTTGTTTTATAGCTCCCGTATTGCCAACTTGACAATGTACAGTAATTCATAAAGTCCACGCTTCATATTATCGAGAGTGGCTCCTTAAGTCGGACTTAAGGGCTCTCGCATTGTCCTGGCTCATCTACCCTCCCGTCGCCCTCGCTGTCGCTCGCTAGTCCAGCCACGCCCCCACTACTAATTATCGACAGTTGGCTTTCCATCATAAAATAGTAATAAAAAAAAAAAAAAAAAAAAAAGTATAATTTGGCACTAAATAATTTTAACAAGAATCGAACCAAATTCTAAAAACAATGAAAATTTTCTCATTTTATTCATTCAATTCGTTCCTAATAATAAGATAACATAAAATGTCTAAACATTTTTCATTATGCTACCTATAAAGACCAGAAGTCTTTAATGAAAGAGATAAGAATATAATGATAAAGGAGTTCCGCGCGTAGTCATGCATAAACCCGAGCCACGGGCCGAGTTGGTCGGTGCGAAGCCCTCGGCTGTCATGCCGGATATCCGGCGGACCGCGACAACGGCCACGTCGGCGGACGCTGCGGGTCGGCGGCCGTGACGCCCCGGGCGGCCAGTCGCTGTCCCGTCGGGGGAGACGGCACGATACACGATACCTTTTATTCCTGGGACACCACGTGGGGCGATCGCTCGTCCGTAGCCAAGTGCTTTCTTCGGAATTTCCTGAGGGCCAAGGACGAGGAGGCGTTCGCGCCTTGGTTGAGGTGGGTGACGCGGGGGACGCGGGGGATTCCCACGATCGCCTCCACTATCCGGCGGTCCTATTGTTTTTTTCGACTCGGGGGCCCACAGTCGAGGCCTCGTCTGCGCGGGAAGTGCCCGGAGGGCTTTGCGTCAAGTTGCCTTTTCGGAAAACGTTGACGAATGAAATGGGAGGAAAGCTAATGCCAAGATTAACTACCCAGGACTGTTTCCACATTTAGCTGTTTTTTTTCTTTTTTCTTTTTTCTTTTTCTTATAATTTGCATCCGCGCACTACCGTTATCCTATTTATTACCAATGGATAGTGCTTATTGCTAAGACAGATATTGTGAAGAAATGATATGGATGTTTTCTTACGGCGCGTATGAATTGTTTCTCAAAGGGTAATCGTGGAATGGCCCGGCGATGGCGGTGAAGGCAGGGGGAGAGCATTTTATAATTTTTGATATGTGTTCGTCCGGACGTTAATGTCCACGGCGCGCTGTATTTTGAGAAAAAAAGGAATCTCCGACCCTTTTACCTTTAAACATTAAATAATGGAACGCCACTTTTTTGTTTTTTGTTTTTTGTTTTTTTTTTTAAATATTTTTTATAAGTTAATGCTCGGAGCTCCATTAGAAGCAACAATTATTCGTTAAATATTTCATAGATGAGCATTGGAATTACGATATTCTTGGAGGACATAATTTTACCATTTAAAAAACTTATTTATTTTCAAAGGAACAAATAATTTATAACATTTGAATGGACTAGAGCTCGTTTATTTGGAGATTTTTACAACCTTCCTATGATATTTACATCGAGACGTCCCTTCTTCCTACAATGATCTATAAGTGAATAAATAATTGTAAACAAACAAACAAACACACACACACACACACACACAAACACAAACACAAACACACACACGTGCGTGTATAATCATTCATTTACTACATATAGATATAAGACCAGTTGGTCTAGAAGAAATTTAACGAATGGTACTCGTGGGTCGTAATCAATTGCATAAAATTGCAATGTTGTTGCATTTTACATCCAAGCCAGCGAGAATTTTCCACGTGTGAATTTAAAGAGCCTTCGACCGCGTAAAAAGTCTCGGAAATACTAAATTATGTACGACTATAGTTGACTTTGTTATCGAACCGAGTAGAGTTGAAAAATTAAAATACGTATTCAGCAATTATTGTTACTTTGATAGCCAATGTCATCCTCTTAAAGGACCTTATACTTTTATTGCACATCCAATAAGTCTTGTCGCGTCATTTTCACGATCAAATTTACCATTTCTTTGATTGTTTCATAATGAAAAATATGCAAGAAGATACGATCAAAAAGGAATAAGGAGGAGGCGCGCTCGGCCTCCTCTCGCGGTAAAAGATGTCGCGATGAAAAAGAAACAAATTAATTTTATGCGAATTGAGTTCTATTTATCCGTGACTTACTCGCAAGGAAAATTCTTTTGTAACAAAGGAATAATATTTTCGAGTGCAATTGAGTAGCCGTTCCGCATTTTTTGAATCGAATAAAATTTCCATTTGCACTCGGCGCTTGAAACGAAGGTGACAGTGCGACACGACTTTGGGGAAAAAGGTCGTCCTGTAGAGCAAAGGGCTGGTGACGCACACACAGCGGGGCGAGCGAGAGTCAGTGAGAGTGAGTAAGAGCGTGGGTGGCAACGGGTGGCGGAGCTGGCGGGGCCATCGGCACGGGAGGGGGGTTCGGACTCGAGGAGGAGGAGGAGGTAGAAGAGAGCGAGTGCGATAGGGCGGCAGGGGGTGGGCGAAGAGGAGAAAAAAAGCTCTCGACGAAAGTAAGAAATAATGCAGTAACTATCGAGGGCGGCTCGTTAATTTCGCTATAATATGCAAATATATAGCTCACTGCGGGCCGCGCGTATATATATGTGTGTGTGTGGGTGTGTGTGTGTGTGTGTGTGCCCGTCGTGCGGCAATAGGCGAGAGAGAACTCGCGGGCGGGTTGCAAGGCGAAACTTTCCGAAAATCAATACGAGCATGGAAACGCGCGTAAATGAACCAGTCGTAGCGAGCGAACGAATGAACGAACGAACGAACGAACGAACGAACGAACGAGCTAGCGAGCGAGCGATATTAATAACTTCAATCCTGTATGTTTATGAGGGTTGCGCGACTTTATGTATTTATTGAGCTAAACAAACTTTATATAGATAATTGATAAGGCGAGGTAGGGGCGCGAGACGGGGGCTGATTTATGACGAACTGAACAAAATACGACAATTCGATCGAGAGCGTCGCATTCAAAACGTACAAACTACTAACCAAACAACCTACCAAACAACCAACCAACCAACCAACCAAATCACCAACCCAACAACCCAACAACCCACCCACCAATCCACCCAACAACTCACCAACCGACGTACTCACGTTAACGAAACGGACGCGAGTCCTACTTTTCGTTTCGTCTAGCCGACTGCGACGGTTCGTTAAATTTTAAAACCACGCTGTCGCGATGTTGAAAAAATAAGGAAGAACCAACGGTGGCGCACTAATAAAAATAATTGCGCAGCCGCGCTTGCTAAGAATCACCTTTAATTGATGGGCTATGCGATTGCGGCTTTATATTAGAAACGCGGTGACGCCTTTTATAATATTAATCGCCACAGTGATTATCCCTCTCCTCCTCCTCCTCCTCCTCCTCCTCCTCCTCCTCTGCACCTAAAATATCAATGACGCAGGCAGTCGTTGCTCCTGGGCACCTCGACCGCGCTCGCTCTTTCTTCCATTCATTTTCCCTCTAGTCCTCCATCCTCGTTTTCACCCGAATTTTAATCTCGATGGCACCGAGAGCTTTCTTTCTCCCAGCGCCATTCGCGCTTTTTATGAACATCCCATTCTCTCCGAAGCGAAATATTACTTGGCTAATGTACGAAAATATTAAACACAAGTATTCTTAGCATTATCTTGCGTATTCCCAATGATTTTACATATGGAATTATTACTTGGACGTCCTACCACATTGACATCATGAAATCATATTAATAAGATCGCTAAGGCCTTGATCAAACTGGGAGATCGGATCGGTGGCATTCTTTCATATATTAGCGCTGGCAATTTCAATATAGAAAGTAAGGTTGAAATATGTGCATATGATTTGTACATATATACCTAAAGCGGGACGCGCGCGCGCGCGCGAGCTCGCACATACTTAGGCACGAACGGACGCTTGGTCGCGCACAGCGCACACGAATACGAAAACGCGCGAGCACTCAGTCACACACAGGCGTACATTTCTTCTTTATTGCGTAATGTACGTTAAAGCATCGTCTAAATTTAGCTTTACTTATTTAATTATTACTTATATTATTTTTATTCCTGCTATTTTTATTATTATTGTTATTGTTGTTTTACTATCATTATCATCATAATCGTTATTATTATTATTATTATTATTATTATTATTATTATTATACTTCATAATATTTTGCTAGTTTTATATTAAATAATGCTTGAAAAATAAATATTTTTTTTAAAATACATATGCTCATACATATTTATTTTAGTTTTGTTTACTATTAAAAATGCTTTTATAGTATCAAATATTTTAGTATGGCGTGTACTGTGCACAGTACCTTTTTTTTTACGAAATGACATATGTTTTGTTTTATAATAGTTATTTAAAGTATAACTTTTGATTCATTACAATTTATTATATAGGCAAATCTATATAATATTGCGCAAAGAAGTAATAAGGTTAATGAGAAAATAAATATTAAAAATGAGAATATTATGACAATCGATGGAATTTTACTCACTATACGTTATTTATTCTATTTCTTTATAATTGTTGAAAATCTCTAAATATTTCTCAATTTAATATAATATATTCGATAATAATATAAATGTATCGTCTTAATAAAAATTTATTATTGAATTTAAATTAGTAATATATCTGGTATATAGTATTCCCATAGAAACTTTGTTGAATTCAATATTTTATTTAATATATTCAGATTCCTTTTTAAATATGCCTCTTTTTTTATATATATATATATATATATATATATATATATATATATATACCATTATTGTCGTCGTCGTCGTCGTCGTAGTTATAACAATACCAACACTAACAGCAATAATAATAAATAAATAAATAATAATAATTGTTATTATTGGATTTTGTAGTTATTGTTGTTGTTGTTGTTGATGTAAATGTTAAAATTATTTTCACAATAATTTGAATAATTATATATTGGCTTTTTAAAAAAGGGTTTGAGCCGAGTTTGTCATTATTCAAGTAAATTGCGAGAAATACAAAATTGTATGAATATTTCGGAGACATTGATTTTCTACGTTATTTTTATAAAGAGGACGATGGCTCATCAAGCCAGATCTATTGCAATAATTACGAAGTAAAAAGTTACTCAAGGGCCATTGGTATTTTTTTTCTATTTTACAATAACAGACTTTTGATTATTCTATTCTTTGTATTTGTTATAATGAGAAATTTCTTAAAATAATCTATAAATATACTGGGCTATTTATGTAAGGAATTTAGAGGGAAGATGGTCATTGCAGAGCTTGTACGTACGAATTTGCAGTCGGTACTTTTTTACATGTATATACTTCATTTACAATGACGCGACTATGGATAATTAAATTTGAATCTAACGTTTGTATACTAAATGGACAAATATCCGTTAGAACGGCGGACAAAGTATTTGCCACAAGTTTCGAAATTCGCTTGTTAGCATTTTTATTCACGTATTGGATAATATTTGTTCGAATCGTTATAGCTTATTATGCATTACCGATTTTTTTTTCTTTCTTTCTTTTTTTTGTTTTTTTTTTGTTTGTTTTTGTTTTGTTGTTGTTGTATATTATTTGTACTTTTACTGCTTCCGTATGTTATCTTCTTCTACTGCCATTACAGATTTTGATTTCTTTCTAATCAATATTGCATTATGAGAAACGCAAAGACTGTTGAGCACAAAGCGGTCATTAATAATAATAAATATACGTCGAAAAATATATTCTGAGACATGTATTATCCATTGTTACGTAAACATATTCATCCAATGTTCTAATTACGTATTATTAAACGCTTTAATAATCATCATTAACAACAATAGTAGCAGAAGCAACAGTAACAGCATTAGTAGGAGCGGTGGCAGTAGCAGCAGCAGCAGCAGCCGCCGCCGCCGCCGCCACCGCTGCCGCCATACATTATTATTCCATTCGAACGTGTCAATGAACTTGATTAGATACTAATATGTGCATTTTTCACTCGTTAAAGATGCAACTGCTTTAATAACAAAAATTTATCGGCTTCTTGCCGCTGACCTAAAATTAGAAATTGCACTGAAAACATACGTATTGTTGTTCCCACTTGCTTACGAAATGGTTGAGCGCAAGCGAATGGCCCGGCCTAACGTCGCTCTTTGCGCTCATCTCTCCCCATCTCCCATCCAACTCGTCCGTTCTTTCCTCGGTTCTTGTTGTTTTTGTTTTTTTTTGTTTTTTTTTTGTTTTGTTTTTTTTTTTTGTTTTGTTTAGAAAGAAAAAAGCTCTTTCAACATAGCGAAGTAGGTTAAGTTAGCCGTCGCCTTGCCGTGGCGCATGAAAATCATCGCCACGCGAAAAGCGTCGACGTCACGAACACGCCCTCATCGGCATCACGACTAAGCGTATTTTTTGTCTTTGTTTTGCAGTTGTTACGAGGGCTTGGCGCTCGCATAGGACGAGGAGAGCGGCCGCGACTGGCGCCCGCTCGAAGAACTTCGGCTTCGGACGAGTAAACTCAGGAGCCGAGGCGCAGCAGCCATCCACCTGTACCCCGAGACCGCTCGACACACACTGCGCCGCCAATGGATTCGGCCTGTCCTGAGAGGAGCGGAGCGAGGCTATCAAAGGGGCCGACTCCTGGTGCGGAAGCCACGAGTCCATGGGGACCGAGGCATGCGTGCCTCTTCCCTCGGCCGGTCACTTATCCCGGGCGTTGCGCAAGCCTTGGCACTTTCTTTCGTTTTCACATTTGGCTTCTCGACTCTCGTTACGTTCCTGTTCGTTTTGTTGTTTATCCGTTTAATTCCGCCGATTACGCAACGTCTCCCGCGCTGCGGTGGCGCGCGGCTCCTTTCTCTTTCCGCCTCCGAGGCCTTTTTTCTCCTCTTTTTTTTTGTTTTTTTTTTTTGTTCTTTTTTATTTTTTTTTCTTCGTTGCCCGCTCGCTCGCGAAACCCGCTAATTTTCGCGGTGGCGTTCGTCTCGTGACGTGTATCCCCGGCGCCGGCAAATATCGTTGTTACCTGCGTTAGTCATGTGCGATTGTAGTTATTTTCCTATTATTGCGTTAGTTACGATTAGTTGCGCCGGCAGCTCGGGGCCTCACCCTTGCGACACTCGCACACGCACCGACGCTGTCGCTCTTATCGCAAGAGGGTCACGCCTCCCGTGTTTCTCGGGGACTCTCGCCCTGGACGTGTCTATCCAACCCTTTGAGAAACTTGGAGCTGACGCGGCATCCGGGACTGGCTCTCTCTCTTATACGTCTGTTTTTCTGAGTGATGCGCGGCGGCTCGAGCGATGGAGGAGAAGAGGGCCCGTGGTCTTCGACACTTTGTTAATAGTGAATTTATATTTAGCAAGACGTTTTCATTTTCTCTCTCGGACTAAGTAATTGTACATTCCCTCGAAAAAAAAAAAAAAAAAAAAAAGGTGCCACAATTAGTAATAATTCAGCATTAGCGTGTTTTTAAAATCATTTGATTAGCGATTATTTAGGTTAATTTTGTAAGAATTATCGTTACGTCGACGACTCTTGATCGATCGCTCGATTTGTTTATATTATTACTTTAGTTGAAAAATTTATTATTCTTAGCCCTTGCAAAATTCTTGATTGGAAATCGTGTTACGCTTGTGTATTGTTGACCGTCGTTTCATTAGAGAGACATTGCGCTAAATAGAAATTTTGCGAAAAAAGCAAAGGTATAATGTTCGTTTGAATGAATCACGTTGTTTTTCGTCCGTGTTTTATATTGATAAAAGTATTGGTGCATTCAAGGAAATTTCAAACTGGTTGAGTTGCCGTTGGGCGAACGACCAAGATGATGACAATGTTCAAGACTCTTTCCTTTATTATTGTAATACGCATAATAACAATGACAGACTTAGCTATAGTTGGACAAAACAAAAAAACAAAAACAAAAAAAAATACAAAAAAAAACAATGAATAAAGAAAAAAAAAGATAAACGAAATAAATAAATACATTATATCAATATAAAACGCGCCTGTTTCCAAGAGTTTTAAGGCTGATGAAAGGGTCACACGCGTATGATTTTTCAGAGCCGCGTGCAGCGCAAAAAGTTACGTATCTACGATTGTTTGGCCTTTTTCTCTTCTTACCCCCTTTCCACATCTTTTCAATGTCGCCCGCGCGCCCGCGCATTCTTAAGCCAGTGGAACGCACTCGCGTAGGCGAGCGCGCACGCCTTGAAACATGTTCTTTTTCTACGTGCATAGCGCACTCGTCGAGGAAAAACATTCGAGTTCCGTTAATGACTTTTTTTTCTTGCGGGAAAAAAGCAAGCAGGAAGGAAGGAAGGAAGGAAGGAAGGAAGGAAGGAAGGAAGGAAGGAAGGAAGGAAGGAAGGAACGAACGAACGAACGAACGAACGAACGAACGAACGAACGAACGAACGAACGGGGGATGGATAGAAGGGATCGAAAGCGAAGAATAAAAGTGGAAAACGCGGGGGTGGAAAAAGCACTGTGAGAAGGAAGCGGCACGTATTTTCCTTTTCTCCTTTTCTTTTTGTGCCCCCCCCCCCCGCCCTCTTTATTATCACACACACGCGCACGTACACATACATACGCGCGCGCACACACTCTCTGATTTTCTCTTTCCCCACACTAACTCAACTCACTCAGTCACTCGCTCGCTCGCTCGCTCACTCTTACCTACCATCTCCCTCCGGTCCTTCACACCCATTCGTTCAATCTCCACACTCGTGAATACATATATTCTATCGCAACGCGAGCACGCATACGCGTCCGCGCACAGAGAGCTCTATTATACGTGCACGCGTTGTCTGTGTGTGCATGTGTGTGTGTGTGCGCGCGCGCGCGCGCGCGCGTTGTGTTTGGGTTTGTGTTTGTGTGCGTGTAATGTGTATCATCTATTCCCCCTCGGCGGCGTTCCGTTTCATCTATATCGAGAATCGGGCGAGCTCTCCTGAATTCTCTCGGCGCGGGTTTTTTCCCTACTCGTGCGCGCACTTGCCGAAGGAGGAATAATTGCTCCTTCCGCGTGTAGCTTCCGGTTCCGAGCAACAATGCCGAGATGAAATACGCGCGGAGTAAGAGCGCTTCTGTAGAATGAAGCTAGTGGCAGGCGTATAGTAGTAGTAGAAGTAGTAGTAGTAGTAGAAGTAGAAGTAGTAGTAGTAGTAGAAGTAGTAGTAGTAGTAGTAGTAGAAGTAGAAGTAGTAGTAGTAGTAGAAGTAGAAGTAGTAGTAGTAGTAGAAGTAGAAGTAGTAGTAGTAGTAGAAGTAGAAGTAGGTAGTAGCATTAGTAGCGATAGAACTAGGAGGTAGTAGTGGAAGTAGCGGCGATGGGCCGTTGGGAGGAGGGTGGCGGGACGCGATGTGGTAGGATGGGGTTTCGGCGCGGTGGAGGAGTAGGAGGGAGAGACAGAAGAGAAAAACAAGCGGCAAGGGTACAGAGGAAGAAAAAGAGAGCGCATAAGACTCGACACTCTATATCGACCGATGAGCCTCGGGGTGCCGAGCGACTCGCCGCGATACGTGGCACCGAGCGGCTATACATACACGTACACGCGCGCGCATGAAAAAGAGGCGAGTAGCGCACGCACGCGGAGAAAGGCTGCGAGTACCACGTACGTAAGTAAAAAAGAGCTGCTTGTGTATTACGCGGGGGTGGACGGGAGTCTAGTTCTTTTTTTTTTTCTCTCTTTTTCTTTCTTTCATTCTTTCTTTTTGTTGTTGTTGTTGTTGTTGTTGTTGTTGTTGTTGTTGCTTTCGTACGATCGTCATGGAATTTTGCAAGTGCGCGCATCGAGAGCCGTGCGATCAATCCTTTTACTCTCTCCGTCGGGCAATATAAAGAATTTCGATCGATTCAATTTATCCAAATGCAGGGTATGGACTCTCCGCCGATGGAATGAATGGCAACGTGCAATTCGGCATATGTAGGCGCCATCGTAGCTAATGACGAGCCTAGGTGAGAGTGGTTCTTGCCTCCTCGAGTCTTTTAACCGTCATTCCATTGCTTTATCCTCTTTCTTTCTGCCGTTCGATCCTTGCGCATCTCAATATATAGAATCTACGTGGCATCCGCGAAAGGCGCGCGTATAGATTCTGCGTTGTTGCCGCTGAATCTCCCCACCCCTCCCCCTCCCCCTCCTACCCTCACTCACTCACTCATTCACTCATTCACTTACTCCCTCCCTCTCCACTCCCTTCATCGAGCGAGGAAAACAATATCCCTTTGGCGCCGTCATGTCATTCGGGACGAGCCTTACTTTCCTCTTTATTATAGCGTTAATCTAGTTCGACTTAGTTACATTTTTTAGTTTTTTTTTTGTTTTTTTTTTGTTTTTTTGTTTTTATATTTGTTTAATGTACCAATATGGAAATCCAATGTGTTACACCAAATAATGCATCATCTTACGTAAGCGTTCAACGATAAGATTCATACATGCTGTGTTGCTCCAGCTAAGGAGCACATCTTGGTATACGTAAAAACTGTAATGTGAAAATAAAAGAAAAAGAGAAGGCATAAGGCGAAAAAAGGGAAAAAAGGAAAACGACGAATAAAGGTGCAAAGTAGTGACAAGAAAAAAAATGAGGGAGATAAAAGAAGAAAAACGTGAAGAAAAGCACGGAGAAAAGGAGACGGAGCAGGAAGAAAAATGTAGTGGAGGAAAAAGTAGAAAAAAAATGGGAAGAAAAAGGAGAAGAAATATAAGAAGCCGATGATGAAGAAAACAATAGCGTGTTTAGCGTTTTATTTTTAACTTTTAAAATGGCATGAATCTTATCGCTGTCATAAAAACGAATGATCCACTTCGTGATATTGTTTTCATTTTGACCGCGGCAGAGTGAAAAGCACGAAAGAAAAGCCGTAAAAAACCTTGTCTCGAATAGTTCCACCGGTGCATTCGAACGTTACTTTGAGCCGAGAGACACAAAGAAATTCAAAGAAACAACGACACGTGCATTTAGTTGTTTCCTAGTTTTCCGCGTAGAAGTTTGGTGAATCGGGAGAAGAGTGCGACACACGATTAGACGAAGCGAGCATATCTCTGTATGCGCATCCTGCCTATATGTCGATTTAACTCCGCTCTGATTAATGTATGTACTTGCATTAATATTATTCTCTTTGTTGAAGAGCCGTCTAAGATGCCGTTCACGCCTCCGTGCGTGTGTTTAGCTGCTTGTCTACCTGAGCGCGTGCATGTGTGGGAATGCGAAAACGCGCTCGGTCCCCTTCGGCCTCAGGGCCTGATCTCCACTGTCGAGCGCATATCCATGTATACAAACGGTTGTGCGCGCAAAAGTGTGTATATTTGGAAGGCTCTGCATATGCGTGTTGTGTGCGTTATGTGTGTGTGTGTGTGTGTGTGTGTGTGCGCGCGCGCGCGTACGTGCGCGAGGGCGGCTGAGAGGGAGGAAGGGTGGGCAAGTGAGTTCGTTCGTTTCGTTTGCCGAGAGGCGAATAACGCAAGCCGCGGAAACTCATGTTACTCACGGTGAGATAATGTTAC
>NW_011948415.1:10911361-10924346 GCF_000503995.2 Ceratosolen solmsi marchali
ATGCCTAATCGAGTTGTGTGTGTGTGTCTCTCTCTCTCTCTCTCTCTCTCTCTCTCTCTTCAAACTATATCACGAACGTCGAGAGAAACGTAGCGATTCCACTCTCTTGAATTTTGACTTTGTGAAACGGGAGTAGCGCAGCTCAGAGGAGAGGTGAGAAAAAGAGACGGAGAGAGAAAGAAAGAGAAAGAAAGAGAGAGAGAGAGAGAGAGAGAGAGAGCTATGTGTGTGTGTATCTGTATACGCGTGCGTGTGCTTGTGCGTGCGGTAGAGAGAGAGAGAGAGAGAGAGAGAGAGAGAGAATGAGAGTGAGTGAGAGAAAGAGAGAGAGTGAGAGAGAAAGCGTGTAAAAGAGAGCAAATGCGTTGGAGAGAAGTTTGCGCATTATGAGTGAGACTGTGTAAATAGCGAGAAGCAACGTACAAGCACTAGATGAAGTGAGAGAAGGAGAGATAAAGCGAGATAGAAAGATTGTCGGAGAGAGAGAGAGAGAGAGAGAGAGAGAGAGAGAGAAGTGTGTGTGTGCGTGTGTGTGAGAGAGAGAGAGAGAGAGAGTGAGAGTGAGAGGAAGAAAGGAGTGTATATGTAATGCGAGCAACGAACGATATGATGCGGCCGCATACGCAAGAAAGTTGGCATTACGTATCCGTATATGATTATACATATATATAGTGAATTTCGGCCGGCCGCGGATCGATCCGTGATTTCTTTTATTCTTTACGTCGCATATTGTAATTTGCATTGTAAATAAATGAGCACCATTCACACCGACACTGCGAAATACGACGATGTGTACATGTAAATATAAAACATGAAAAATGTTTGTTAAATATAGAATATGTTACGTTTTCTAAGAAATACAATGTCTTGGTACATTTTCTATGTATTTCCCTCCTTATCTTATACTCCATCTCCTTTACTATAAATTACCTTCGAAATTTTATTCGATACGCACACGCCGACAACATTCAAATTGAATGCTGCGTATTATTACATTTTTACTTAACTTCCTATGCATGATTGATGCTTCACGTTATTTTTTACTCGATTTTATTAACTATTAATTAAAATGCTTTATTTTTGGTAAAATTAGCGGTCAATATTATTTATTAAAATTTTGAAAATTCGATGGATTCATTTATTTATCGTCCGCTTATATTATTGTAGTTAAAAAATTTTTCTTGTAACCGTAGCAAATCATTTTAATGATTACAATGACAAACAACTTGTTTAAATCGTCTTTGTGACTTACTATGTATTCAAATCATTATCAGAATGATCTACAACATTAATAAATAATTTGATTAAGTGTAAAATTGATTTTTTAATTGCTTTCTATTTCAATTATCAAAAGCACTTGGTAAAAAAATACCGTATTCGCTGCTCCAATGATAATCGATATATCACATCATAATTATTAATATTTTAATAATTGAAGCAATATTACTTATTACTCGCTCATTGAATAATTAAATTTCTAAAAGCTTTATAACAAGATTTGTGAAACAAGTATTTACAATTTTACATTTTTTTATTCTACATCATAAAAAGTTATTTATAGTAATTGTAAAAGTTAGGAGTATTATTATGTTTTTTAAGAACTCATCAAAATATACTATCAACAATAATTTCAAAATAAAACAAAACAAATAAAGAGAGACGAAAGAATTTTACATTCGTATAAGATTATAAAAATAATATTAATGAATTTTATGCCCGAAGAGTGTTTAGCATACAAATTATTCATACACATATTTGAATAATATTAAAGTTTTAAGTTTGTTTGACTTTTGGAGGGGGTGGCAGGGGCGGGGGAGTGGAGGAAATAGAAGAAAAAAGAATTACAAAGAAACGAACTTAATAATTTTTTACTTTATCGAATGTTTTTATACACGTTAATATTTGTATTATTTTTATATTTAAATTTTAGCACTATGAAGATGTAAATTATACTTTATTTTATACCAAAGTAAATTTCATTGACAGCCGAATATTTTTAACGAAAGTCTTATAAACAAAAATGTAGCTGTGAATTAAACGTTTTCCATTTAATCTATGATAAATATTTCAAGTTTTAGAGAATCTTGCCAAGTTTAAGTTCAGAAACTAATAAATTATAATACATTTGAGATACGTAGAAATATTTTACACGGTACTGCTTAATAAACAACAAATGTAATAAATATTATCCATAATGTTCTACATATCTAACTGAATATTATTTTCATTGCTTTAATGAAAATACTTGCATTGTCTAGATTTTTGCATTCAAATTTTAGTAATTTAAGTTAATATTCTGCAAAATTTCTGAATTTGCAAAAAGAAGGAATTTTCTGAAACATTGTGAGCAAAAAAAAAAAAATTTTAATTAGTTAATTAAGCTCGTCTTACAATTAACTAAGAGCAACTAAGAGCATGTAAATGCTTTACATTTAAGTTTAAGGTAATGTTTATATCAAAGTTTCTCTTGATTTATTATTAATTAATACAGAGGAGTCGACTTATGATTTTCAGTTTAGACACATAATTTTGTTTTAGAATCGGCTTATATAAAAATTGTATACGTAATTATTATATAAAAGAAATGTTCTTATTAATTATTTATATATATATATATATATATATATAGATATAGATACACAGTTCTTATGTCTTGATTAAATGTACAATATTTCGTCACAAGTATTTTATAATTTTATATGAAAATCGAATAAGTCATTTTAATATAAAATAGAAAATAGCAGTCGTATTATTTATTCGTATAGAGAAAAAGATTTAAGATTTTTAGTTTTTGAATGTGTATTAAAATATATTTTTAGAAGCAATTAGAAAGTAAATGATATGTCTAAAAAAAAATGTAAAAGCATATTAAATAAGAATTCCTAGCTAAGAATAGATGTTCTCAAAATACATAAAATTCGATTTGAATGTGATGGGTCCAAATATGGTTCTTGGATAAACAAAATCAATATTTTGATCGATCCATCTTTAGCCTAAATTTTACAGCTTTACTTATTGGATTTGATGTTTTACTTAATGGATTTGAATTTTTTTTTTTTTTTTTTTTTTTATTAATTGAGTTGTTAACAATACGTTTGTTCGCTACCCAACTTCACAAACATAGTATGTGAGTTTGATAAGCTTAAAAAGTGACTTCATGCATTGATAAATTAAAAAACATATTTATAGATTATCTTACTTATGCAGAAAAAGTAACGGTTGTAATATACTCATGTAGAATTAAAAGAAAAAAGAAAAAAAAATTGGACCTCTTAATTCAATGATATTCTCCTTTCAGCAACTTGTGCGCCTATTAATATTTGTATACAATACCCATACTGCATACAGAGATTTCTTGCAAATATAAAAAAAAAAAAAAAAAAAAAAAAAAAAAAATACTTTTTTATCCGTTGTTGTATTTGTTAATTATCAACAAAATTAATCAATGTATATTTCATACTAGGCATATAAAGTTTTGAAATTTATTACCGTTCCAAGAGAATAAAAACGAGATAAGAGCACAGATTTAGAATCATTGTTCAAATTAAAATCATATAGTTTTTAAATAATATAATTGCCAACAGAGTGAAGAAAACGTGAGGTAGCAAGTTGAAAAATGCTCGCACGAAAAATGTATTAACAAAAAAAAAACAAAAACAAAAACAAACAAAAAAAAAAAACAAAAAAAAGACTAAAACATAAAAAATAAAAAAAATAAAAAAGAAAGAAATCCCTTTTCAAGGTATTCAAAATAAAATATTCAATTTATCTTTTCGAGTAGAGTTTACAGAGAAGTTCTTTCTTTCATTGCTTCGTTCAACTTTTGACTATACGCGTGATGAAGATACTTTAGACCAGTCGGAATTACGTAAGCTCCGGTCGATCGTGCACGCCTTCTTGCGATATATTTTTTTTTTCGCTCTTTCTGTTGTTTTTTTGTTTTATCTTTTCACTAAACATATGCGAACTTATAAAAGAGCTTCGAATCTCCCATATATATATATATATATAATATATATAATATATTCATAGGCGCGCGTATGTACGCTCTCCTCATTGGATATCTGGGCTTTTATTATTATTTTTTGCCTTTGCTAGCTAAAAGTATGTATCTGTCAGAAGTAACTTTGCCTTACGTCTTCTCTATCTTATTTTATTTTTAACATTATTATTATTATTATTATTATTATTATTATTATTATTGTTATTATTATTATTATTATTTGTTTTTATTCTTTATAATGTTACGTAATGGCAGCAGTCAGAAGCGACGGTAGCGTGTAATTCAGCAAGAAAACCCATGACCAACGAAATTTCCCAATTATTGATTTTTAAATAAGGAAATAAGCTTACTCGATACTTTCTATCCGACTTACATAAGGAAATGCGTAAAAGTACATGGAGAAGGAGGAGGAGGAGGTGGAGGAGGAGGAGGAGGAGGTGGTGGTGGTGGTGGTGGTGGTGGAGGATGAGGTGGAGAAGCGCCCGGGCAGAGCGTTGTTGGGTTTCAATGCGTAGTTTCGGCTGGCTGGTCCTACAACTGACCTTGACTGGATGAGCACACCAATTATACCTGGTGCCGGGCCTTTCATTCGTTGTATTTTGTGCTGGCATGTAAATCTCTCGGATTCAGTGGCGAGGCATACAAGGTTGCCGGGGAGGAGTTAACGATTTTGCCTCTTGAAAATTTTTGTTAAAAAGACAACCACAAACGCTCATCAAATTGCTTGTCTAAGTGATCCAGCACGACGACAATTAACAGAGCCGCGCAGTGCTCCGCTTAGACGTCGACTTTGACATGACTGGGCCGTGCTATTTAATATACGAGCTGACCCAATATTTGGTGCACGTCTAGCTTCCAAGATCCCATTATCAGATATTTTCAAAGATTTTTTTCAACACGAACGAAAAGAAACCTTGCCTCGGTTTTTAGTAATTTGTATAATTAATTGTACATTCATCATCGGAATTTCAAATAATTCTTTATAATAGTAACTGTGCTGGGTATTCGTGCTTATGGGTAAACGCGCGTTTGGAAAAAAAGCTTAAAATTCCATTGAAAAATTCCTAAAAATTTGGCAGTTCCATGAAAATTTTAGCTTTTAGCCGCTTTTGGTCTCTTCGTATTGTCGTATATTGACGTATTGGCAGTGAAATTTTAATATCACTTAGAGTATTGCAGTAACTATATAATATATTGACATTCACGTCCTTGTCTCTCTTACGATACGAGAATTGCATAGTTGTAATTTTTAAATAAACATGAATAATCGAATACCGTATATTCTCCTTTATTTCTTGTCATTATCATTCTTATGCACTTGTATTCGCATTAATCATACATGTATTATCATATGAAAATACCAAATTTTCAGCAAATCAATGAGAAATAATTTTGAAAAATAGTATCGCTCCATTTCATTGTCTAGAACTAACGAGTCGCAATATTAAAAATACAATAGGTTTTCACAAACTTGTGGGCCTGTAAATTTACTTCTACTGCTATACAAGTTTAGTAAACAACATTGTTTGCAAAAATTTCCGACATTTTTTATTTGATTCTGTAAAATATCCATGCAACATTTGCAATTTACTAGGAAAAAAATTCAGGTGTTCATTTTTTTTATTTTTTTTTTTTTTTTTTTTTCTCATTCAGACATTTGTTCATTCGAAGAAAATTATATGAAAGCTAGTACGAATAACTTTTCTGTTGCATTTAATTTGATTCGTTTTTAGAAAATGCAATTAAATATTCATGGTTATAAAGTTTAGCATAAATATATTATAAATTCTAGGAATATTAGAAGAAGTATATGCGATATTACAATATTAAGTGAGTATTCGTTGTAAATTTAATGCAATATCAACAATAATATTTACCAAAATTTTAAGGCTAACTATTCCATTCCTTCGTTAAAACGAGCAGAAATACGAAAAAATATCAATTATGAAAATTTCACGTGAAAGTGTTAATAACACTTGAAATTTTAAGGATTAATGCATCATGGAATAAAATAATTGACATTGCATTTACATCAAGTTATTTGTAGATATTATCAATGCGTATATTATATAAACGAATAATTAATTCTTTCTAATAGTTATAAACCTCTTGAAACTATTTGTTTCGTTCTAAATGTCCCCAAGTCGCTCCTTTCTACTCATTGCAAGTTTCGTCTAATGACGCGAGTGCACCAACTTTTACAAAAATACAAATTTCACAATACCCACGAATATTTAACGTTCGGATCAATCCTTATAAGCCGATCCATTTGATAACTGATAATATTAGGAGGGGTTAGGAGGGGGAAATCATGTTTATTAAAATTTCTCATTTACATTGGTTGGAGAATGCCATTGACAAGTAAGAGAAAGGCCGGTGGTAATCTTACATGTAATCAAACACACTGCTCATAGCTCCTGCCCACTCATATGCAGCTTAAATTTATGCAAAAATGCAAATAATAGATAAGGGGAGTGATTTAAAAATATTTATAATAATACATGCAGTATTGAATTTTTTCATTTATTTTTTCTTCAGCAAAGAAAAAAAAAATCTTAGCCTAGGTAGCTGTAAATTGAACTTAAATTCGAATAAACCGAGCCCAATGCCTTTGTGACATGTACTTTGGCATTTTTCGCGATAAATAAGTTAAAAATATGAGTTTTCGTAGGAAAACTCTTCGCGCAGCGGTAGTTGGGTCACTTAGCCTCCAGGAATAAAAATGGCTTACGTTTGTAAGCCAGTGGAAGAAGACGAAGGGTGAAAGAGCAAGAAGGAAAGGGAGGTTTTTTTTTTTTTTTTTTTTTTTTTCATCTCGTGCAAACGAAAAAGGCCGTGGCGTGCATTACCAGGGTAGAATAGATTCGATGGATCCACGGAATTCTTTCGGTCGAAAATACGTCCCTCTCCCTCCATTTTATTCTCTCGCTCTCGCCCCCCTTCTGTCAGGCAAGAGAATGGTCGGGGTTCAGGTGACCGAATTCAATGGGTTTTTGTGCACACTGGAGAAAAAAGCGAGAGGGGCAGAGGCAGAGGCAGAGGCTTTTGACGGGACAGAAGACGTCTTTGGGCGGCTAAATTCATTTCGGCTACCGTACGCGCCCCGCGAGTGAAAAAGACAAAGGCTCGGGATGGGGAGCGAAGGTGTAACAGGTATACGGGCACAGAGGGAGAGCGATGCGAGAAACTGGGTTCGATGGCCCGATTCAGGTAAGACGTCTGTGAAAATCGGATTGACAAAGGGAGATGAGGAAGACGAGGAGGAAAGAAGAAAAAGAAGAAGACGAAGGAGGAGGAGGAGGAGGAGGAGCAGAAGAAAATGAACATTAAAAAGAATAAGTTAAAGAAGAGAAATAAAGAATAAAATAAGAATTTGAAGAAGAAGATGAAGAAGAAGAAGAAGAAGAAGAAGAAGAAGAAGAAGAAGAAGAAGGAAAGAAGAAGAAGAAGAAGTAGAGGGCAGAGGAAGAGCAACTACAACAGCAATAATAAAAATAACAACAAGTATAAGAACGAGAAGAAGAACAAGAACGTGAACAAGTAGAAGAAAAGGGATAAGGAAATGAAGAACAAGATGGATAAGAAGACGATGGATAAGAAAAAGGTGGATAAGAGTAAGGATAAGAGGGATAAGAAAACGATGAGAATGAGGACGATGCAGATGATGATGACAGGGATGTTGCCGATGACAGTAACGACAGCGACAGCGTCGACCAAGACGCCAACGACGATGCCGACGACGATGCCGACGACGATCACGCCGACGACGATGCTGACGACGACGACCATGCCGACGACGATCACGCCGACGACGACGATGACGATGGGGAAGAACAAAAAGAAGAAGAGAGAGACTATGGTCCCCTATACAGGAGGGAACCTGTTTTACGTAAATGAAAGAGGGGATGAGGCCCCTGTCCCTTCTTGCGCGGATGCTGCGCACACGCCCGGCTGCCGACGATTTTACACTCCGTGATTCGGGTGGCAGATTCACCGCTGGACTTTTTCCTCTTAGCGCATGGGCGTGCAATTCTTCAAGCACGTAGCGCACTTTTGTCCTAGTCGACAGGTCGCCGACCACCGGGAGTGCGAATCTACGTCACGCGCACGGGGAACCCGAGCTTACTCCTCCCTCCTCACCTCCCGAAAGCACCACCCGAGCGACCTTCCCAGCCCATCGATTTTATCGGACGAAATGCCCCCTTCCGGCTTCTCACTTGCTCTAACGACGGTGATGTATCGAAACGCGCGGTGAACGCTTCTCTAATTCTCGCCGCGAAATCGCCGTCGCTTGAGCGTCACGCGAGCGCCGCGCCAATCCAAATATTTGCCAAGCGTGTGTTTTCACGCGACGATTGGAAAAGAAAGAGGCGCGTACAAAGTCTAAATATACCAGGCAAGTCGCGCTATCGTCCATGTAAAACCCACTTTGGCGCAGCTGCAGCGCTCGTTTTGCTGAGATAACGCGTTCCGGCCGATGGAAGGACGACGCCGACGCCGACGACGACGACGACGACGACGACGACGACGACGACGACGACGACGACGACAACGACGACGACGACGACGACGACGACAACGACGACGACGACGACGACGACGACAACGACGACGACGACGACGACGACGACAACGACGACGACGACGACGACGACGACAACGACGACGACGACGACGACGACGACAACGACGACGACGACGACGACGACGACAACGACGACGACGACGACGACGACGACAACGACGACGACGACGACGACGACGACAACGACGACGACGACGACGACGACGACAACGACGACGACGACGACGACGACGACAACGACGACGACGACGACGACGACGACAACGACGACGACGACGACGACGACGACAACGACGACGACGACGACGACGACGACAACGACGACGACGACGACGACGACGACAACGACGACGACGACGACGACGACGACAACGACGACGACGACGACGACGACGACAACGACGACGACGACGACGACGACGACAACGACGACGACGACGACGACGACGACAACGACGACGACGACGACGACGACGACGACGACGATGAAGAGGGGGTAGTGGGGAGGGGGATGGGGGGGGGATAGAGACGAAGAACAGGCAACGACACTGCGCTCGATAATTCGGAAAAAGAATTAAGCGTCGAGGCTGGGATGTCGCATAGTGGGCCGCACCTTTGGCCTTGAAGTCCATTTGGCTTGGCCGTGCTCGTGAATTCATGATTCAGAAACGATGTGATATGATTCATCGAGTGTCCTGCATGGGACTCGCGAAATTTACATGAAACAATGTAAAGTCCCCTCATCGCTAAAAATAGCCTTGGCAATGTGCTGCCGGTCGTCGTAGTAGACGGCGTTCGCGACGATCGCGGAGGATAGATTCCTGGATTAGACCCTGGACGCACTTGGGGCCGAGAGGACGGCAAGTTAAGCGGCTCCGCTCGTAAGAAGAGAGCGCTCGCGTGCACGTCGTAACCGAGAATTCGCCACCCGAAGCTCGCCGTCCGAATAACTAATGCCGAGGGAAAGATAAAGCGTTGTCCCGGCGCGGAATTGGAATTTCCCGAAGGCTGGAGTCGTGTTCGAGAAAAGCCAAGTGCGACTCTCACTCACGCTTCCTTTATCGTCCTTCTCTCTTTATCTCTCTTCCCCCGCCCTCCCTTACACAGACACGGGCGCGCGCGCACACACACACACACTCACTCTGTCTCTCTCTCTCTCTCTCTCTCTCTCGTCGTCTCCATCTGCGCCTCCCACACACGCACGCGCGCTCGCGCACGCACGCACGCTCTCTCTCTCTCTCTCTCTCTCTCTCTCTCTCTCTCTCTCACACTATCTCCCTCCCTCACTGTCGTTCCGGTCGGCCAGTTTTTTTCCCACCCTCTCTCACTTTCTCGTCAGCGGACAGTACAGTACGCATTCTTTACGAAGAATTTTGCAATTCTTATTCGCTTGCACATACGTCTGTAGACCTAACGTGGCTTTTCTCTTCTCTCGGCTCGATTTTTTTTGGTTTCTGAACGGTGAAGTTACAGGCTTCCAAAAATTTCGTTAACGGTCGATATCTCGCGAATTTTCGCCATTGTTGAAGGGAGCAAATCTCCAGAATTACGGATCCGTCATTCGGTGCGATAGTTCAAATAGTTGTAAAGTCGCGAGTGTCCTTTCCTTCCCCTCCCACGTCTTTACCGGACCCGCTATCCAAGTCATTTTGAAGCAACTAACAATACGAGATTCTTTACATGTCGAATATCGCCGGCACCCGCACTCATAAAAATAGGACGCGGGAGCTGAAATATCCGTGAAAATGAACGTTACACGAGGGAGAGCCGCGATTATTGTAAGATCCTTCTTTCTTTCGTCGGTCGTGAGAAAACAAAAATTCCTAGTCATATAGATGGATTATATGGAAATTATGCACATGCGACTCCTCGTAAAGCGCCTTTTTACGTATGAAAATTTAATAAAAAATGTTTACATTCTTACGAGAAAAAGATTATTAGTCTTAGCGTGAATAATTTCCATTACTAAATCTCGAATTATTGTTACAATTGTCATTTAATTTTATAATGTAATAAAGTACGTTATTGGAAAGAGACGTTTGAAAGTAGACAAAGTCAACGGAATGCAAAATGCCATACAATATTTACAATTTGATATTCCATGCTTCCACACTTTATTTCCTGCTTTCTTCTTCATTTTTATAAAAAATACTTACGTCCCATTTCAATGACAATAACAATAGAAACAACGACAACAACAACAACAACAACAACAACCACAACGACATTTCTGTTGGATGTGAATTTACAGAGTGTTTGTATTAAAAGTATTATTGAAACCAGATCGCTATGTCTTTGATAGAATAAAAATAGGTAATATTTTCTGTCGGATGATTCGCGTCGGTGCGTAATAGATTTTTACGAAAAGAAAAAAAAAAAAAAAAAAAACAAAAAAAAGTATAATGATAAAATGTAATTTTCGTAACATAATAAAAATGGATAAAAAAACGTTTTATAATACTGTTTTTCTTTAAAATACATTCACGAATTTTGCTCATTTCGGAGCGATGTAAATTGGAATGATAGTAGTTGAACGTTATTTTATAGGTCTAACTATACATTAGACAAATTACGCAAAATGTTGAGCGCATAATCATTTAAGTCTTAGCAACGGTTAAACAAAGCTTAATTTTCACACATTTTATATGTAGCTGCGTGGAAAAGAATTATGGAATATCTTGTCATTCGAGCGTGAGTATGAAGATTTAATCGAAAAATATAATTTACTACCCGACGATAAGTCTCCTCATGATTTTTAATATCATAATAATGAATTATCTATTTGGTCTTAGCGGCGAAACATTCATAAAATACACTAAACAAAAATTAATTTATATACATTAATTAGTTAAAATTTAAAAATTAAAAATTTATAAAAGTAATGCATTTTAATCGGTTAAAATTTCATTGTCCTAAGATTCATCGATTACTTTTACGAGACCACATTCGGTTTCCGTTAAATATATAATAAAAAATCAGTGTACTAAAAAACCTACTCCAACTGAAATAATATCAGATAGATTTATGTTTTAAATAAAACGTCTCTTTTATTTACTTCATTATAGAAATTAAAAGGGAATAAAAGTAAGATTAAAAAGAAAAATTAAAGAATAAATCAACAAAAAACAAAACAAAACAAAAAAAAAACAACATAAAAAAACAAAAAAATAAAAAAAAAAAATAATAAAATAGGAAAGCAGGAAATTCTATACATCTTCTCATGGACATGGAGCCTTTCAACCGCAAAGGAAAAGGAGGAAGATTTAAAAGTGCAGAAGAATGAAGAAAGTGAGGAAAAAGAAAAAGAAAAGATTGAAATCATTGGTCGAGTTCAATATACAAGCTGAAGGAAAAAAATATTGTCCACTATCTAATGTCAAAGTGGCGTCAGCACAAGTTGACTAAAAGCAGCATCGGCAGCAGCAACAGCAGCAACAGCAGCAACAGCAGCAGCAGCAGCATCACTGATCCAGAAATCTTCGACTGCATCAAGTTTGCATGTCCTTCCCTTACCAGAGGCTTGCCTTGTCCCTCGTCACTCTCATGCTTCTCTCTCTCTCTCTCTCTCTCTCTCTCTCTCTCTCTCTCTCTATCTCCCTCTGTCTATCTGTCTATCTGTCTGGCTGTCTTTATTTCTCGGCAGTGTCTCTCGCACTGCTGGAGAGGGCCATTCCCCCACGGGTCGAGCTTAGGGAGCAGCCAAGAGTCGACAGGAGTAGCGCGAGCCTACTAACTATCGCTGTGCGTCGCTACTTCCAGAGGAAGCTCTTGCGAATAGGAGAAATATCGGACAAGGGTGACAAAAACCGCCAGAGTCGAGGAAAAAGTGTAGCGGCCACGCGAAAAAAAAAGATCGCGACTCGCCTCCCCCCACCCCCATACCCGTAACCCCATTCCACTTATTCCGGCCACCGGCTCCTACACCCCTCCGCCCTTCGGCACCCCTCGCCATTGCATTTTTGTGCATCTTCCGCGCGGACCTTTCCCGGTATCTTTCGCCCCTCCGTCGGCCGGGCCCCGTGCCAGGCCGTTCGCTTTTTACTATTTTTTTTTTTTTTTTGAACATTTTCTTTTCTCCAATGCCTTAAAATGCAAAAATAAACGAGCGCCCGTGGCTCGGTCGGCGAAACAATTGTCCGCGCCCACGAGCCGCGAAATTTCCCCCAATTTCGGCATTCGGTCCTAAAAACAAAACTTATCTCTGGTAAGGGCCGGCAACCGGGGCCCCTTCGAACCAGAGAGAAGTTTTCGCGGCCCGTTTCTCCCAAAAAATCCAGGAGACTCCGCTAGTTCGAGCCCCCGAGACAATACTTTAGCCGGCGGACGCGCCGAGCTATCGTCTCGGCGTACACACTGTGTGCCGCCGCCGCCGTTGCCGCCACCGCCCCACCCCCCGC
>NW_011948415.1:10924444-10927128 GCF_000503995.2 Ceratosolen solmsi marchali
GCCTCCTCCTCCTCCTCCTCCTCCTCCACCTCGTCCCCATCCACCTCATCATACTCCCCATCCTCCTCCTCCTCCCCATCCTCCTCATCATACTCCTCCTCCTCCTACTCCTCATCCTCCTACTCCTCCTCCTCCTACTCTTCCTCATCCTACTCCTCGGTCACCCCTCGCCCCCGCGCACTACTCACACCAGCAGGTCGGAGCGAGTGTGCGAGGCGCGCGCGCGCTCCCGGCCTGGCCTGCTCTCGGCCTCCGCCCGCGTCCCGACGCCCGCCCGTCTAGTTCCAACCGGCGGAAGTCCTGTCCGACGGCGCAAACCCCCGGGGCCTGTCTCGGCCCTGGCGCCGGGCCGCCGATCCTACTCTCCAGGCCCTGGGACGAGTCTTCGTCGGCCCAACCGGTAGCCACCTTCCGCCCGCCGGCGGACCATCGTCGTGATCTGGGAAGCGCCCGGACGATTGCCCATCCCGGACAAAAGTTTCCCGGCTCGACGGGGTTTCGGCCCCTCTTTCTCCCTCCCTCTCTAGCCATATCCAGTTGTCTCGCTCGCTCGCTCGCTCACTCGCTCTCTCACTCTCTCACTCGCTCACCTCCCTCTCACGCTCTATCTATCTATCTATCTCTCCCCTTCTCGCTCCCTCACTCTATCCGTCTATCTATTTGGCCGTCGCTGTCTATCTCGCTCCCGCTTCCCTTTTTTGTCCTCTCTCTCTCTCTCTCTCTCTCTCTCTCTCTCTCTCTCCGTCGTCTCGCTCCCTCTCGCTCTCGGGCGCTTTATTCGTCGCGAAACTTTTTACGTTGTGTATATTAAAGGGAACGTACCAGCGCGCTCGTGTCGTTCAAGCGGATGAGGCGAAATTAAAGGAGCTGCACGGCGGTCGAGTAGCGGCGACGTCGAGGTCCCGCTGACCCGGCAGTCCCTCGGGGGACTTTTGGCCGTGCAGGTCGACGACGGTCCTCCACGTCCTCGACCGACACTTGACCGCCGCCCACCAAAGTCCGGCCGGGCTCAAATAGAAAAGCCCGTGAAAGTCGTGGCGCGTTCCTCGATTCTGACGACGACTTAAAGCATAATCCTCGGAGGTGGCACGTCGACGATGATCGGGCGCCAGGGCGAGTGGAATCGCGTGGTGCGTCGTCGTTGGGGGTTTGGGAGAGGAGGGGGTTAGGATGACGACCGTAGCTGTAGCTTATAAGGGCAAAAAGTCAGCGGATGGACGGGGCAGGTCGACGTTTATTAAAGAAGCGATGTACGCGGCGGTGACGCAGTGCGATAAGGTCGATCGGATGGGAGTCTGATTTCTCGTGCCCGATGTCACGAGCACCTCCCGGGAGGCGCGTTCTATTTCCATTGTCGGCCGCGTGTTTTTCCTCTTGGCTGCATCGCCCGGGTCCCTGCCCCGTTGGTCTCTCGCTCCGGAAATGGGGTGGAGCTTTAAGCGACGTCGCGTTATTACGTTCGCCGATTAAATTCGAGCTTTCTCGCGCCGAGCGCCCGTACCGTCGGCCCCGAGCAGTCGCCCGCCACTACGTCCCGAAAAAACGCGCCAACTATCAATCTTATCTTTGGCCGATAGATAAGCGGCATTGGCTCCCGTCCCGATAGCGGACCCCGGCTTTTAAAATAAAAATAACTTTTTTGAATTAATATGGCAAGTGACGTACGTGCAGTGGACGAAGCGAGAAAAGGAAAAAATGGATCGCTCGCGTTCTCTTACACGACGGCTCTTATCGCTCTTCGCTTTCTTGCTCCTTAATATTTGCATGCTACACTCACGACCTTAATAAATGACTTATTTATTTACAAATTTCCGTTTCAAATCTAATCGCAAACTAGAAACTTTCTCCATTTTTTTTTAAATATAACGCCCAAGTTTTAATCCACTTCCTGGGCGACTAAGAATTATCGTATACCGCCTTCTCTTGGCTTCTTGCCTCTCCTCGAAATTCATTATATATATACATATATACATATATATATATATATATATATATATATGCGTACATGTATATTGTTCAAAATACATAATTTCAGCAAAATTATCGCCATACTTGGATCTTTGAAATTAAACTTTTTCTCTGCTTACGATTAAACTTTAAATCAGTTTCTCACCCTTCGTGATTCATACGAAAAGGGCTCTTGTAATTCGAGCCAAAGAAATTACTTAATATCAACGATAAGTATATGATCATTGGATGCAAGCGTCGAGCACACCAAGAGAGACGAGAGAAAGAACCCTTTTCCTTCGTAGCCATGCGTCACTTGCCTGTTACGTTTCATATTTTAATACAAATTATAAATTTGGCGCGTTGGTGCCGTCGTCTCTACTCTCTCCATCTATCGATGCTTTTCACACTACGCAAGGAGCCTAACACTAGCAAGAAGCCCAAATTTATATGGATATATCGATCACCTGTCAAACGAACGAATCGCAAAGTTTCACGAGACATAATGCGGAATTAAACTTTATCCCGTAAAATTTCTATCCTATTTCTATGCTTATTACTCGGGTCCGCATCTACAGCTACTCAATACAGATAAGAGGACAATAGCTGGATCACTACTACGTATATCATTATTTTCACTAGCTAGTTTATGTAGTTTATATATATATATATATATACGCGCGCTCGCGAACACGCACACACACACACACACACACACACACACACACACACACACA
>NW_011948415.1:10927223-10945500 GCF_000503995.2 Ceratosolen solmsi marchali
ACTAATACTACTACTACTAATACTAATACTATTACTACTACTACTACTACTACTACTAATACTACTACTACTAATACTAATACTATTACTACTACTACTACTACTGCTACTGCTACTACTAATACTACTACTACTACTAATGGAGAATTAGGCCACCTGTACAGTGCATATCGTAATTTCTGCAAAGTGATACCATTATCGATTTTAATAGAAAAATACCGAAATTTCAATTAAAATTGAAAGGATTAAATTCATTTATTCCGCGTTATTTATGAAAAATGCTTAAGTAAATAATGAATTCCCATTAATTCGATTAATCCAGCTCATTCTAATACAAAAATTCTTTTCGCAAACATTTCACGAATTTATTGCTTATAAAATATTATTTTATTCAAAATATAACGTTGTATTTTGTAATTCTGATCGGGTTTTTAAAGCGATTTCTTTGGAGTAATGCGTGAATTTATCCACGGTCAGTAAATTATTGTACATTAATGAAATTCAAACTTAATGTATAATATTCTTAGTGCATTAGTACACTTCCAAGCCCGTGCAATGTTATTAAGCGCTTTTTTCCTTTCCCCTTTACTTTCTTATTTTTTTCAATAACAAAAGTATGCTGAGCGTATATTCCGACAAAATACGGCTACATTAGCGATAAAGACACTTTTCCCAATCTTCTTAAATTACAGCTACCATTTGTGCTTATTCGCACTCAACGTCTCGAAGAAATTTCTGCAGCAAAACAAAAACGAAAAATAATAAAATAATAAAAAAAAAAAGAAATAAATAAATAAAAAAATAAGTATATTATCGATTGTCGAATGCATAAATTCCCGTCGTTGCTTAACCACCAAACCAACTGCATTTCTTACATTGACCTTATGAGATCATCCTCCAAGTTAATATGCCACGTGCGATATTGATTACAGTACTAGCCAAACTGCATTCGCAGAATATGCACATTTGAGTCATTGATTTGATTTGAATTTTTTAATTAATTTAGCCCGCGCGTCTTTTTAATGCCAAATCTCAAAACAATGCGTTTTGACGTTACATTTAACTGCAATTCCCCTTGTCGCATTAAACATGTAGTCGTAAAAGTACTCGCACAACTTATCGTCAAAACGGAATATACGGACTTTTGCTATTCAAAATGAGCACGGGACGTGGATGTGCGACCCGGGGTGGCATCATCCCCCTTTAAAATCCTATTTATTTGTACGAGTCGGAAGCGTTTTAAAGGCTGCGAGCCATTCAGGCAAAAGCGATGCTTCCGCCTATGTGTTTGGCGGCGTTGGCCGACGTTTGGCGCCGCTCAAGCGTTTAAATGCTAAGCAACGGCCGAACGCTTAGCTCCTCGTCTACGAAGGAGGCGGCGCGAGCGAGACGAAGCCCCGGATTTTCCATGGGGCACGTGGCCGAAATGGGGGCGCAAGTGCCAAGGTCGCGACGTCGCCGTCGCTCATCGAGACGCCGCAGTCGATTGCGCGCCGCGGATTCATAACCCGGCCGTCAGTTGAGGTTGGGCCGGCCGCCGAAAAAATAAAGGACGAGGGAAATGCGCGAAAAGCCCGCCGGCCTCGAACCACGTGTTACACGCGTGCAGCTGCAGCTGCGCGGACGGAATAAAAAAAGGGAAAAAACGCCACGCCTCCCCCACCCCTCCCGACGTGTCTCTTTTCGCTTTTTTCCGCGTCTATCGGCCTCCGCCCCGTTCGTTCGCGGACGCGTGTCTCCGACCTCGCACGCGCGCGCGCGCCTCACGCTTCCGGTCTCTCTCCTCTCTCCCTCCAGCCCCTGCCCTCCGCCCACCTGCCCTAAAGCAAGCCGTGCAAGCGCCGAACGGAATTCCCGATGGAACATTTCGCGCGTCGATGGAAGACAATGCGCTTAATTGTTTTTCGCTTTCCTTTTTTTCGCTTTTCCTTCGGCCACCCGCCCGTCACCTTTTTTCCCTTTTAATTCGCGCGCCCCGACACACATCCGCCTCTCGTTCCCTCACTTTCGCCCGTCCCATCGGCTCCCGTCCATTCTTTTTGCTCCCTTTACTTTTTTTCTTTTCCCGCTCGTCTTCTTTCGCTTTTTATTTATACGCTTTTCGGTGCGGGTTGCCTCCTTCTTTTCTCTCTCTCTTTCTCTCTCTCTCTCTCTCTCTCTCTCTCTCTCTCTCACTCTCTTTCTCTCCCCCTCCTCATCACCCATTCCCACCCCTACCCACCCGCCCTTTCCCACCCTATCACTCTCTCTCTCTCTCTCTCTCTCTCTCTCTCTCTCTCTCTCTCTCGCTTCTCTTTCGCGGGCCGTTCCTTTAACGGGCATCGCTCATAAAGTCATCGCCAAGTTTCGCTTTTAGAGGGGTTTGCAACTTTTTTTCATTTGTCGCCTCCGCTCGCTCGATTTGATCGCTCGTTGCGCCGCTACGATAAAAAAAAAGAAAAAGAAAAAGAAAAAGAAATACGTTATCCAGTTTCGTAAGTAGATTATGTTAATTTTAAGTCTTGTGTCCACTCTAAACGATAAATAAAAGCTTTCAGATAAATAGCTTACTACGGGGTCTGCGATGGCCGCAATTACTCCTCCGTCAATAATAATTGTTTTGCAATAAAAGCGAGAGTTTCCTTCGTGAAAACGCATGAGTTTGTTATTAAGAAAGAATGCCAAGTCTGTTCAATATAAATTCCATTTATGCATTCAAATCGACTCATCGTCGATTGATTAGTGCATAGAAAGTGTTTAATGGACTGGGTTTATGAAGTTTAGCCCCGGCAAAATGGTTTTGAAATACTAACCATCTAAATATTCACTTAGACCTTCTTTCAAAGTCCCGTCGAAATACTCCATTATTCATTAGCGGTAAAAATATTTTCTTGCCTAGCTTAAAAAATTCTACGTTCACTTCACTTGCAACGACTTATCAATATAAAATTATTCAATTATTGCGAAACTCGGAAGGCCGATTAAAAATGATAAACATCATTGGTAAATAACGTCTTTTTATTTTTCTTTTATATTTCTGCGCATATGCAGGCGCGCCCACTTACTAACACATTCACCTGCTATAAAACCGTCAAACATCGACGCACATACGTCTGCATACATTTATATGCAATGAGCGTGTTTGTTCACCTACGCGAAAATCCATTATGTATGTTTGTATTCTCAAAATATTAATTATTCTAGCGCTTAAACATTTATTTAACTCTGCTTAATACTATTTTTTGCCCTTTCCTTTCTTTTTCTTCTTTAAGCAAATAATAATTTGATAAACATGCATCTTGTAAATAGCGGTTTCAAGTGATTTAAATTTTAATAGCGAAACCGATGGCTCAAAACAAACGTTATACAAATGCCTATAAACATTTACGAATGTGGATATGCGCGATATATATATATATATATATATATATATATGCAATAACATGTGTTGATACAATTATTGTATTTGTTTGTTGTCCTTTGCTCTCTGTTTCACTCTCTCCTTTCACCATCTATTATGTATTTCTTATTCATTTTCTTTTATTTTTTAAAATATTTCGTATTATGGACAAGAACAGATACGACTAGAAGTAGTAACATAAAATACGTATTTACCACCACCTACACTCATAGCCTTCACTATGTCCTTTTATATACATTTGCATGCATACGCATGTGCATGCACGTAGCCACAGGTAAATGTTCATATACACGTATATATACATATACGAACGGGCGCGCGCGCACACTCACACGCACGTATACATATATATATATATATATATATAAAAGCAAAAAAAAAAACCTGACCTTGCCTAGTCATATTAAAGAAAAAATATATTTGAATAAAGCAGCAATCGTTCGAAGCATACAATAAGAAAATGAATGTTTCTTTTTATTTCCTTGAAGAATTGTTTATGAAATACATAGAAAATTTCAGTTTCAACTACGCGAATGAAATGTTAATTTTTTACACGGTTAAAAGAGAAAACGAGACATTCAAGAGAGGTCGGTTATTGCGTTATTGCGATATTCGACTAAGATGCTTTGTAGTAATAATTACAAATATCGCAATCGCCGTCCCCAGGCAACGTTTAGTTATAAATTTAATAATATCCAAATTAATATTTAATGCCGAAGATTTTGGCGATCGGTATACAGCATCACAATGCCTTTAGATGTTACTCGCTTCTGGTCTCTAACATATTGACGTGTACGTTATATATGACCTTGGCGATTAAAATACGACAGGGCATATTGAAATTATAAAAGTAGATAGAGTATGAAAGAGAAATAATATGACGAACTTATAGCGTTCAATGGGAGTGGAAAACGTGGAGTAAGCCAATACACGTGATTTTGGTGAAAATCTGAACAATCTCTAATCATAGTCAGTATTCATTAATTCAATGACTGTGTGCAATAACAATATCTCGATTATTGAGAAATAAAAATTCTTTCATTTGAATTAATAGGGACTATGTTTTACGCTTGTCCAGCCAAAGCTTAAACATTCGTATAGTAGTATCTAATTCACTGGGAACACAATGAGAAACAATATTAATTATATATCCCACTGCAAATACATAAACATTTTAAATACGGACATAAGTTTCCTAAGATATTTCTTTTGTTTCAATGACATTTAATTATCATAAGAAATCGACAAATCTATAAGTGACTCTGAATATTTCGCTTTCCGTCGAACGCATAGAGCAATAAATAAACGACTTAGCATCTTATTAAACATATAGAAAAAGGTTGTTTCACATTTGATAAGGATTGAATTAATTATAACGTTAAGCTAATGTGACAATAAATTTAAAATAAGCTTTTTTCAATTCATGCTTACTCCTATATAGGACGTTTGAGTTCTGATAAATAATACGAATATCCGAATATTTATGTTAAAAATATTTTTTCAAGGAATGTCGATTCAGCAGTAACTATTTCTCAACTATATCGCCCATTGTATTGTGTTTAATTTATTAATATTTTTCGGACTATTATTATTTTCTTCCTCTTTCTCTTTTTTTTCTTCTTTTTTTTCTTTTTTTTCTTTTCTTTTCTTTTTTTTTTTTATAATATCAGTAAATAAGGCGCGACTGCAAGAGACATTTAGGTAGGTATGAAAAAAAAGTATAATACTTATATCGAGAATATATTACTTGAACGAAAATCATATTTGTATGGTAACTATTGTAAAATCTATTGTAAAATATTACGTCGAGATATTGATATAAAAAAAAAAAAAAAAAAAAAAAAAAAAAAAAAAAATCAAAACATTATAGTTATTGCCAGTAGTGATTGCCATTCTTTTAATTTTATTACATTTGATTCATATTAATTACCAAAATTGTTGTTTTTTTTCTTCAATGTCTCTGACATCGTCTATTAGTACTTAAAATGCATTTAAAAGCATCGAGAAGCCATATAATAATTGTTTTTAATTACATTATTCAAAGGAAAACTCTTGTCGAGTTAATGCCATTCGGATTAATATCAAAATTCTTGAAACTGTGAAGTTAAGAGCAAAAGAAAAGTGAAGTGCCGTGTATTCTTTTCATTATAAATAACAATTTCAAACGTGTTTTACTCAAAACACTTTCTTTTTTTTTTCTTTATTTTCACAATGTAATTTTTAAACAGAGTCTGAGATCAACTCGAAGAAATTTGTGAATACGTAAAATATATGTCATTATGACTCGAACCTCTGACTTATCTACAAAAACTTTTCTTCTTTCTTCTTTTTTTTTTCGTAAAAACTTCGTAAGTTGTAAATTTTAAGTCCGACGTCTTCGAAAATTAACTTTTAATTAAAATGATGCTGTTCTTTCACATGAGTTTTACAATTATCGTTCTATTTAATATTTTTATTTCTTCTTCTTTTTTTTTTAATGCTTATTTTATACACATAAATATATTATAAAATTATTGTATTTATAATTTTTAGAAGTTTTATAACGTATATGATGTAAATAAATAGTAGATGAAACAAAACAATACTTGCTTTTATAATTTTATAATTACTTAAGAGAAATAATCTTATAATACGACTATACGAGTTATCTAATTCCCATAAAGAGGATAAAAAGTTGAAATTTAACTTACGTTAATAACTAAATTAATATATATAATAATAATAAATAATAAATAAATTAAATAACAAAAAATATAATTTCACGATTCACTTGATGGTACATTACTTTTACAACATAATTGATGAATTTTATTGAAAGTTCAGAGGAATAATACAACTTTTACCATTGACAATCAATAAAGCTTCTTTTGATACATAAGCACTGCAAAACTATGAAACGGATGACACTGAGTTTACTCATGTTAAATTGTATATTTAATTTCAAACGATACTTACATTAATCTTGATCGCCGAGCTCGTTAAATACTTAAAAAGATAAAAAAAAAATTCTTAACTATTTATAGCTTTAAAACACTAATAGAAAAGATAAAAACTTAACACTGTATAAACTAATCAGAAATATAGGGGTTAAGGCTTTTCTAAAAGACTGCAGCATAGGAAACGAAGATTAATATCAAAATAATAAATATTGAGACAACGCTTTTATATATAGGACTGGCTTCTTTTTCTTTTTTGTTTTTTTTTGTTTTTGTTTTTGTTTTTTTGTTTTTTTTTTGTTTTTGTTTTTTTTTTTTTTGTTTTAATAATATTTAATCTAGCGTTATCCGCCAAATTAAAATAATGATATAACGACCGTTCAAAGGTCTTTTAATGCAAAGGTCTTTTAACACGAGCATCTATTACAAAATGCAATTATTTCAATGTTAAACAGCGCTTCTATTGCGCACGAATTTGTAAGAAGAGAAAAAAAAAAGTATTAATATCCAGAATGATTATCGGTACTCTTCTCCTAAGTACAACCTTGAACTAAAATGTATTAATTACCACAATATATAGCCCAATTTTGTCTATTTATCTTTCTAAACTATTACATTTATATTTAGCTTAGAAATAAAAAGAGAATTTTTAATCGGAATGAAAATGTCACGATTTGAGAAAAGTTTTTTTTACTTCATTATCGTTGAAAATTATTCAATACTCCTGAAAGCGCACGAGATATAATCTTATCTTTTTTTACTTATCAATACGTTGCCTTTTATATAAGAAAATACTCATTTTATCTAAGATAATTTTATTTTTGCATTTAAAAAAGCATAATTTACATTAATTTAGATATGCAATAATTTATAAATAGTCGATGTATCAATGGCCGAAGCCACTAAATTATATATTTTGATATTTTGTATTGAATTAATATTATATGAAAATATTTTCATTCGATATTCATTAGACCACGCAAAAGTAGCAAATCGATAAACTAAAAGAAAATAAAACAAAAAGTAAAAGAAAAAAAAGAAAAAAAAGAAAAAATAAAAAATAAATGTTCATTCCTCGCAATATTAACATAATATTAGAGAAATAATTTTTGACAATTTCATTGCTTATCTTGGCAATATTAAATAAACAGTACTCGGCCTTTCGGTAAATATTATTTCCATGTCCACGTATGTATACGACTCGTCGAATATTATTTATCATTTTTGTCGAGAAGGAAGAGAAAAATTGTTCGCTAATAATTTAAGCCATTTTTATGCAGATCGAGTGTATGTGTCTTCGCGCGATAAAATATAGCTAAATTAGCATACACGATCGGACGAATCATGGGATTCTGAAATTATTTATAATTGAAAAATTTTGAAAATGAAGGCGTACTAAATTTTCTATAAATTACACGGCTACAGTGCATCGGCATTTCAATTTTTTCTTTCTCCTTTATATCCCTTTTGTTTAAATTTCTTTAATTCTCCTTTTTAAAACAAAGTAAAATTTGTTTCCCAACTATCCTATTATGCTGTAGGTTAAATTAGTCGTACAATTTTTCTCAATGGATAGGATCATTACAGCCATTAAAAATGCCAATGTTCTTCCTGCCTCGACGCTCGACTCCCTCCCGCATACGAGCACGGATTTTTGTCTCGAAAGTACATGCGGGATACGCATTATTATTCTTTGTAGCGAGCTACAAAGTCGTTTTCAATTTCTTACGATAATGAATTGGAAGTTCTTTGAGCTGCGTGCGCTCGCATTGTTTATGCACTTCTTGTGAAGCGGTTGTGCAAGTAATAGCTGCCTTCGACAGTCGATAATTCTCATCGTAATATTTAATGGGAAATTAGTGAGCTTGCTATAAGTACAGTAACAAGGGACTTTCTTCAATCATTTAAAAAGAAAAGACAAAAAAGCAAAAAGAAAAAAAAAGCAAAAAAAAAAAAAAAACAAAGAAAGAAAGAAAGAAAGAAAGAAAAAGTAAAGAAAAAAAACATATTCCACCCGAAGTCTCGTCTAGTCCAACTGAAAGACACCGCTCACACATTGCAAAATTGTCGCACTCGTGTAACGAAAATACAAGGCTCTGTGCACTTTTTGCTCTAAAAATAAAAAATACAAAGATTTAATTCTCTCTCTCTCTCTCTCTCTCTCTCTCTCTCTCTCTCTCTCTCTATTTATTTAATCTTCTCACGCGTATATACACAAACATATTAATAGATATTTGGCAATTAAAATAAATATTACCGCGTATAGCTATATTTTGTTGTTATTGCCAATTGTTAAATTTCCCCCTTTAAAGAGAAACTATTTTTATACGTGCGTTACATTTTACAAAATTGTCGTATAAAAAAATCATTGCTACTAAGCAGTTTTGTATTAGTCGAATAGTGCAGGTGCGAAAATACATAAATAGCTTATGGCAAAATTAGCGAGGAAAGCCAATGACGGGTATCAACGTATACACATGCAGACGTTACATTACGATTTAACCCGATAGATGCATTTAAAATTAGAAGCAGAACGGTAAACACGATGTAAGATGAATAGTATGATAGCGTAAAAAAAGAAAAAGAAAAGAAAAGAATAAAAAAAAATTGCATGAAAAACAGATCTTTCTATTATCTACGATCATAGAGGGACTAATTTATTTTTCACTCCTAGTAGCAGATAATAGAATACGATAACACATTGAAAATTACAACTTTTGTATTCTTGACTTGAAATTGAATAAATTATCAATATGCGTACTGTTCTTTTATTCTTTAGAAAATATTTCATTCTTTATAGAAATATTTGTTATGCGCGTGGTACATAATCTTATACTTAATCTTATACCTGTGCAAAAGAATCTTATAATAGTCAAGCATTATGAGCTGAGTAAATGCCAAGTAAACCAAATAGGATGGTAATCTTTTCTCTCTCTCTCTCTCTCTCTCTCTCTCTCTCTTGTTTTTTTTTTTTTACAAAAAGTTTTCTAGCGTAAAAGAGCGGGAAAGAGCGTAGTATTTTTTTTGTTTTTATGCATAGTATGATTTCGTAACAACATAACGTTAAAAAACATACGAGGAACTGTGTGTCATATTTGGCTGAATATTTAGCATTTGATAATCTTAAGAGGCAAATCTTGAATTTATCTTGGTATATTATTTTTCGCTCTTAATTTGAAATAATTATAATGAGCACATTTTTTTTTTTTTGTTTCCGTGAGCACCGTTAATTCATTGTACAAGCTACATATAAGGCCTTTACTGTTTTAATGGGTCTAAAGAAATAATAATTCCTCTTGAATAAATAGCACATTTTTCTTAATTCTTTCTTTTCTTCCTTTGTGTTTTTGGTTTATCAATAAATTATAAAGATTCTGAATTACTTACTAGAAATTCAATGCTTATGATTGAGAGAGGCTTTTTAAATCTCATTCTCCGAATCGTCTATATTAAAAATAAACCTAAACACACATTTCACATGGAATTTAGTTGTAATTATAACAATCGTTATAACACTTATTAATTGAGATTATATAATTTTTTTTTTTTTTTTTTTTTTTTTTTTTTTTTTTTTTTTTTTTTACAAATCTTCCGTAACTTGAAATATATGACGATAATATATAAGAATGGGCTGATGAATTCCCATTATAGCTGCTATGGGTTTTTGTCACGTGATTCTAAAAACTATGTAACGTCGTATTCGCAAAAATTTTGGATATTAATAAAATTGAAACAATCGACTGAAAAGAACTCAATTCGACAAGTTTTGAAATCTTGAATGCTACATGAAGAAATACAAAGATATATATACCTTGAGTGACTAAAACGGAAACTAATATGCGTTTAAATATATACTTTATGTGTAATTTGAAAATAAATATATGTTAAACATTTACTTCGGTTGAAACATTTTATATATTTTATTCATTTGTGATAAGCATTGTGTGCCTCACGAACGTAGAAACAGTCGGATACAGTCAGACGAGTTATCGAGCAATTAAAAAAGTCTCCGGATGCAGTGTGTTAATAACAAATAATATTAGCATTATTATATGCTTTTACGGTTTAATATTACGAAAATAGAAATTCTCCTGAGAATTAGTATAACTTACAAAAAAAAAAAATGTATAACCGGTTTCGGTAAACAACGCTGCTATTCTTTGTTAACATTTCTTTGGTATTATTATCCATACAAGTGATCTCTCTCTCTCGCTCTCTCTCTCTCTCTCTCTCTCTCTCTCTGTCTACTGGTAATATTTAAAAAGCTCGTTGCATTATTTATTTCAAATGTTTGAAAATTCGTATTATGAGAGCAGAAGGTGAAACAGCTTTAAGAATTCCTTCAGATTGGCAAGCATAATAAAACTGATATTTCTACAATGAAATCTTATGTGTCATTTTGAAATACAGAAAATCTATATGGCAAATTATAAATAATTTATGAAATGGAGATTTCCAAACTTATTCTAATTCTTAGACCACTAAATTCCATATGGTGCAGTCATTTAGTACATATTCATATTATAATAAATAAATTATATGGCAATAATAAAATTAATAATAAAGTATGATAATAATGAACATAGTGTTTAAAATGAGTAATAAGAAATAAGTAAAATTACTATAAATACGTAGATAAGTGGAATATTGCGTGGATGATTTTAAAATCACAATTAGTTTGCTTTATGGCTATTGTATTATGAAACTGATGCCCCAACAGTTATGTTTCGAAAACAAATTTTAAGATGCTTTTACATTTTTTTTTTTTTTTTTTTTATTATTATTATTATTATTATTACTATTATTATTCTTTTTTTTATATACAATGTATACACAGTTATTTTACGTAGCGTGCAATTTAAAAACAGCATACAAAAATATAAAAAGAAAGTAATATAATTCTTTCATTGAAACGTATTGTAACATTTTTCCACACCAGAGATGCTATATAGTGGATAATCATTAATTTTTTAAACTTTGTCATTGTTTTGTTAATTTCTATAATGATATTGTTACTATTATTATTATTCAAATAATATTATTGTGTACATATTTAATTGCATAAATTACATTACGTAGTAGTGCTCGTACACATACACACACAAACGCGCGCGTGCGCGCGCGCATACCATAATTTATATGTATATTACATATAATATAAAGAGATGACTTTCAAGATTTTGCGTTATAGATAATTCATAATTTCCACTGTTAATACAATTTATAATTGGGGAAAGATACCCGTTTCCTTTTTTTATTAATAGTGGCTTCGTTAGTATTATTTGAAATTATTGTAGTTGAATGAAAACTAGAACGAAATATTATAACGCATTTGTAATATTTTTATTTTAATCGTGACATTAGCGGTTTTTGATGAATTTCGGCGGCACCGACACTAACAAACTAACTAAAGCGATTTTATCCCTTACGTTTCAGTCACCCCTTACTTTTCTAATATTCCACAGTTTGTTTATTAAAATGATAAGCTTCGCGCGAAATGCATTATTAATTCATATGCGTTAATAATGTTGATAATTAGCAGTCGAGATCCTTATTAAAGGATATATCGTTTCGCAGGCATTCAATTATTTCACTGAAATGAAAATTCCCTCATAAATACAAATTAAGAATGCTGGCATTAAAAGTGTCGGCCATCTTGAAATTAACGATAAAAGTTGATTTGTAGCATCCGACAATCTCCATGAATTTGCTCGATCCTCAAATTCTCGCTAAAAACGCTCGCTACTCCATTAAAGCGACAACGCAACTGCCAATTTTCCCCTCTGCCGCCACTCTCCTTTCGGACAAAAAACAGCTTACTCTGTTGGAGAAAAAAAGTTCGGGGCCCGAGATGCGCGCGTTAATTGCTGCTTAAACTTGTCCAGTACCTTAAGCCTAAGTAACATTGCAAATATCAGAATGGCAACCAATGAGATAATCGCATCCCTCCGCTCGACAGTGCGGACGTAACCGTTAGCCGGTACGAGAGGCGCCTTGTCGTCGAGGAGGAAAAAGACAGAATGAACGAGGAACGATAAGCCCGACAATACAGGCAATGGCCCGCGTCCTGGGCCCCGATTGTTGAAGATGCCCATCCGAGTCCTCGTAGCGCGGCAGGTGTACCAACAACAGCTGCGCCGCACTCCCAGCAACGGCGGTGACGGCAGCGGCGACGGGCGGCGGCTGGCTGGCCTCGCCCGTCCCACGACGTGCAGCGTCGCCAGCAGCAGACGGCCGCGCCGCCGAACGGTAAAACCGCTTCCGGATGAAGGAAGGAAGGCGCGCGCCGGAAAGTCGCCTCGATAAGGATCGCGGGCGTGCGTTAATTAAGGTCGACGGGAGGCGCGGAACAATGCGCGCCTCGCTCTGAATCGGCCGCCGTCCCACGGAGACGCGCGCCCCCCGGGAGGCGAGGACAAGTCTCAGGGCGGCTGCGGCACGAGCCCGTGATTTAGCCGGTGATAGGCGCCCTCCCGCCCGCTCGTTCGCCGCTATCTTCGTCTTCGCTATCGCCCCCATCGCTTTCTTCATGCCCGGCGACTCTTCCGCAATTCCTCGTCGTGCGACTCTGGCTTTTTCTCGACTGCTCGCTCCGTTTCGCGTACTTTGCCTGCCCTTCAGACTCGAGGGCCTGATCGTCGTCGTCTTCGTCGTCGTGCGGTACGGTGGAGGTAACAGCGGCAATAGCAGCGATCCCCTCGTAATCGATCAAGAGTCGGGGATTCCGATCGTCACGAGCCGGCTCTCGTTGGAGTGACGGCGGCTCTCCCAGTCCACTTAATGGAGCGGACTTTTAATGAAATCGGCTTTCCACCTGACTATTTATTTTCCAATTGCATGCGCAACATAGAAAGCCCGACCTTCGCTCGGAAGAGTTTCACTGCCGACCAGCTGGCGATTTACCATTTCCTAACAATTATCACACGGCACTGTGCAAATATACCTTCGGCTTATCTCTCTTTTGTAAACGTAAAAGAAGTAGGAACTAGAGCGTTGTTTAGCAAAAAATTTACTCGATACAAGGCTCCGCGAACTCGGCAACTTTGCATTTAATTCCTCGACCATGTATCTCGCATCATTAAAACTTAATAAAATCGTAATTAAGAGTCTCTATTTAATAATAATGGCTTTAAAGAAAGATTAAAAAGAAAAAGGGAAGAGATAATGAAAGAAAGAAAAGCACGAATGAGCGAGAGAGAGAGAGAGAGAGAGAGAGAGAGAGAGAGAGAAAGACAGAATGTTATCTCAATCATTTTGTAGTTGTTTCGTAGATTGTCGCGCATTACGATTGTAAAAGTTGAGCATTGCTTAAGTGAATTCCTTGAGAGAACGTCCTTTATGGTCCCCCCCCCCCCTAAATGGGTCTTACACGTGGCAAATATCCCCGAAGAAAGCTTATATCGATCCCATGCCCACCGAACAACAATTATCGAACTTTTAACAATTATAGTTCTCGCCGTTATTTTAATGCACATAAACAAAAGACTATTGATTGGTTGCAGCTAGAACAGCAGCCTCGAAAGCCCCCGATCATTCATCCATCGCTTTTTATTTGAAGCCTCCCACGCACTTAAAACATTGGTCAACAATTATTTCCAGACAATTATTATCCAGATCGCGGATTCATTAGGATATCGAGCTCGATGCGACGCTCGCAGGACGCTGCACTCCCTAGGATCTCGGCGCACAGCAAAGACGAGCTGCGGAAGACCGGCCGATCATCGCTCATCGATCATCCAAGCCTCTTCCGTCGCTTCCTCACCTCCTACAATCCGTTCGACCTAAGCTCCGAATCCCCTTCTGCCAAACAAGTTTTTGCAATGAGCGCCGCGAGACGACGCCGATCGTATAGGAAGGCAACGCGAGCACCGTCAACAAACGCATTCGCGTAAAAGAATTCGACCTTCCCACGCGGCTTCGGGACTTTAGTCGCTGCAATTTGACTCGAAGGGTGGAAGAACGAGCCAGAGGGGGACGCACGGCCACGTTGGTTTACGTCTTACGTTAGCTGCCCGGGTGTTAGCGAGTGAGGTGTCCTCGTGTCCAGCTGTCGCCGCTGTCGTTCGCTCTTTTTTCTCGCTTCGGCTCGTGACATTTAGGTCGCGGCGAGCCCGACACCACCCCCTCCTTATCGGGCCCGGGCCCATCTGCCCGGCTCTCTCGGACTCGAGCGCAGACGCGGTCCTGTAGCCACCTCTCTCGTTTCGTTGCTCAGTACTCTGGTGCCGCGAGCGGGTGGGGGGGGGCGGAGGCGACGAGATTGGCCGGGCGGGTCGTGCGATTTCACTTTGATGACGACTAATCGGAGTAGCGACTGCGCTATTAATAAATGACGAGTCGTCTGGGACTAGGAGAATGCTTTTCCCGCATTTCAGGCATAGAGATATAATTAATTAGGATACTCTAGGCGATTCTCTGGCGTATTGACTGGGTCTACTGACTCTGGTGAAATCAATGTTCTCGTAGTGATGATTATGAAAAACTTCTCCTCGTACGTGACAGAGGTAAACAGTTTTTCATTGTTTGTTGTTGTTTTTTTTGTTTACTTTTTTGTTTGTCTTTTTTTGTTTTTCGTTTCTCTTATTTTTTGGTTCTTATCTTTTGTTTTTGTTTCGTTTTTTTTTTTTTTTTTTGTTTTAGTTCCAATTACAGATAAGTCGTGAACGAGTACGTGGAAATACTATTAGAGATCCGTTTACAAAGACGGCCGGTCTGTTTCAGAAATTAAATTCTCTTAATATTTCCAGTTAAATCCCTTTTTCTCCCTCATCCAATAACGCAACGTGCATATTATGCAGAATACACGAGCATACGATCGAGAGAAAGAGAGAGAGAGAGAGAGAGAGAGAGCAAATCTACCTTCAATTACGTTATAAATCATTGTTTTGCAATGGAGTGGCCAGGTAAGGGAGACAGTTTTACACGAAATATATTTTCTTTTATTACCTTGGCTCGATTGAGATAGCGCTAGCTAAGTGATTTCTATTTACATTATCGGCTGTAAAAATTGATTTCTTGAAGGAATTATGCGTTATAAGTCGATTGCCACATCATAATTGACACCCTCCCAGCCGACAGTATTGCTTTAAAATATTTATACAGAGATAAAAAATGAATTTCTTTTATTTCAAACGAAAGCACGAATAATGAATTATCATTGTTAGACCAATGCTCGATAAAACTCAATATCCACTTGCTCATTAAAATTCCAATGTCTTATTAATTTCTCTGAAATAGAGAGAAACAATGCTTTAAAACCAAAACATTAGGTATTTTTCAATTTCGATTAAATGCAATAAGCAATAACAAATATTCCAGTTAAATCGACTATCGTAATTATTTTTTCAGATAAGCATTTCAACTACAATGTTTTCATAAAAAGCAAAAAGTAGATAACCAACTAAAATATTAGAAAAAAAAAAGGGAACGAGAGAAAAGATCGATAGCAAGATAAACTATTTTCATTTTATACGGATATTAGTTGTTCAATAAATATGAATGACGTATACGTCCAGGCTTATATAAAGCCACTTTTAATCTTTATTTTCTCAAACCTAAACGTAGAGGCTTGTTTTTTTATAAATTTTTTAATAATTAACTCGAAGCTAAAGTTTAATAAAAAAAAAAATTAAAAAAAAAAAAAAAAAAAAAAAAAGAACAACATGAATACGGTATTCAATGGTGATAAAGACCTTTCTATAACGATTATTTAGGGTAATATTTATTTATATTTTTACGCAATATATAATAAAAATATTATTGCTATAGAGTTTATATGCGGGAGAATAAAAATAAACTGTTTATGTACTTGATAAAATATTGATTCTGAAAATCCTTTTCGTGCAATCTATTATCTCAATTTCAAGATAGAATTTACACGCTTAATATGCATTTTCAAATGCAGCTTTCCTAAAATTAAATTTATGTACAATATAATGCTAATTATGTGAAAAATACTTAATACTTTGTCTTTGTTAGACAAAAAATAATAAAAACACAATCGATAGAAATCAATACATTGATTGTGTCGCATAAGCCCATATTTAGTATTTATTGTATTTCCAAAAGAAGCACAATGATTAAAATACTTTTATTTATTTATTTTTTTTATTTTTTTTATTTTTTTGTTTTTTTTTTTTATATTTATACCGTTATTTACTTATAGTACAAAATATCCATATCGTACATATCGTAGTTTTAGCAATCAATATGGCTGAAATAGCAATGATTTAAAATTAGTATTTCACTTTTTCGCCTATTTTAATAGAATTGAGAAAGGGTATACCGTTAGTTGTGCCCATTGTATCTGAACTCTCCTATTTTAGGTCATCGTAAAGAAAAGTAAATTATAAAATGTGCTACATACATGTTTGTCGAATGAACTTCAAATCTTAGAATTTTACAAAGCACAACCATCGACTCTTGTGTCCTATATCGATACACGCACGCACGCACGCGAACATACTCACACACACACACACCAGCTCACACGCGCCCGCGCGCGTTTATATGCATATACGTATATTTCGCACTTTCAGAGATAATCTATTGAATAATGTTATTTAAAGTATTATAATAAAGACGATTTTTCGTTAATTTTAAATTTATGAATTTGCCTCGCAATCGATTCTATCATTTAGCGAGCTTACGTTAATTAATTTTCGCATTGATAAATGTTGATAGGATGAGTAAATATTTAATTCGAAATTATTATGTTGGAAAAAATTTTCGTCATTCTTAATTTGAATTAATTGTAATTTCATAACGAAGAAATGAAATGCTTGCCAACACGAAATTTAAAAATAATGCTATCATAACGGCTAGCATATCGGCTGTTTTCATGTCTGATTTTAGGTCAACATTTGCTGTTTGTAAGTGAAGAAATTTTAACGAACCGCTGTATTACTTCAGCATTGATTTTCTTCTCTTTTCTTTTTTCAGTAACAATACTCTTTCATTATAGAGACGCATTATATAATCTAACTAAAATAATAATTTTTCAATTATTAAAGACCACACGATACGGTAGATTTATTTTTATTTTTATCAAATCGTACTTTTAAAGTTACGAACTTAAGAGATATTCTCATTTACAAATGTACATACGATATTTCGTGTATATTTTCATCGTTTTAAGGGAAAGTTTAACTTACGGGCCGTTCTACTACTAAAATATCCGTCTAAATTCAAAAAAAAAAAAAAAAAATATATATATATATAATAAATTTGTGCATGCAGAATGCTTACAAATAATAAAATATGATTAAGCAGAAAAACACAAATGTGTGAGATTAGTCTTATATCGAGTGATTTATAAAAGTTGAATATCAAATTCTTTTAATGTCGTATTTTTTCAATTGATGACTCGTAAAAAAAAATCAACAGCCTTGAACGAGTTACAATAATAATAATAGTAGTAGTAGTAATAATTATAATAATAATAATAATAATAATAATTAATAATTAATAATTAATAATTAATAATTAATAATTAATAATTAATAATAATTAACAACAACAACAACAACAACAATAACAATAATAAACAATAATAATAATGCTACAGACACGCCTCATATGTACTAAAGATTATTTTATCATAAATTATATTAAATTTTCGACAATAAGAGTGTATTTGAAAAATGTTTTTTTGTAAATTAAACCATGTTTCAATTTAAATGTGGATAGCTGGAAAAGTTGAAATAATGCGTCTTTTGATTGCATAAGATTTCTATAATTAATAGTGGCCCGAGTTATTAAAATATATTTTAGTAATAAAAGTATTTACCAGATATTAAAAATGATTATGAAATATTAATAATTCCGTTTGAGCATGATAATAAATATCAAATTCAAATATTAAATATTTAGAAGATTTGTGCATAAAAGGGCGGAGGGGCGGAGGGGTGGAAGGGGTGGAAGGGGGGGAGGGGTGGAGGGG
>NW_011948415.1:10945510-10948270 GCF_000503995.2 Ceratosolen solmsi marchali
GGGGGGGGGAATAAAAAATATATATCCATAAAAGAATCAGGAATTTAATTATTCTAAAATTCAATTTCGCCAGGCGGTATATCGAGAATGCGGATAAATAGGCATTCGTAATTCTTACAAAAATACTCACTGCAAAAGTTTAATATTTTCCTTTATATTTGTTAATTCTCCACAATGTATAAAAAACATGAATTATATATATATATATATATATATATATATATGGATAAAAACGATATAAAAATAGTATATAATAATAATAGTATAATAATAAAAAAAAAAAACAAAAAAAAAAAAATTAATAAATAAATAAAGATGAAGAAACGTGCATATGTGTTATAAGCGAATCGTAGCAGAAATAGGTATCAATCAGCAATTGGTTAGATAAATTAAAAATTTCTTTTACATCCGCATTTGAGTAAGTGTAGAGGCACTCGTAATGAAACCGTAACGCGAACCGTAATCTCGTGAAGTTCTTTGATAAGTCACTGATAACAAGTGCCTTCCAAGAATAAATAACTGTAATGCAAATAGTTTTGTGAACATGAATCTACGTATTCTCGTCACAACGTATAAAACAAAGGGGAAAAAAATAGGAGAAAGAAAGAAAGAAGGAGAGAAAGAAAAAAAATTGATTATCATTGCAATTATCATCGTTTGTAAATTTCACATTCCATTCGACCGATATTCCAGTGCACGTGAATTTTATTTTTATCGAAAATTGGGCAATGCAAGGATTAAGTTGCACAAACATTAACATATCGATTAGCTTTATATTCCGTAGGAGTTTCTCCATTTATTATAAAAATGCTCGTTTTGCCACAGCGCACATCCCCAATGAAAGTAGGAACGTTGCGCGTTCTGGGAAAATTCGTGCTCTCGATAATACTGTATACAAAAGCCATGAATAAATAAAAAAAAAAAAAGAGAAAAAAAACATACACACCCACGCGCGCTCACACACAAATGTATTTATGCATATATATATATATATATATATATATATATATAATAGGTAGGGAGAGAGAGAGAGAGAGGGGTGAGGGATAGTAATAAAATGAAGCGCGTGGGGCGAGAAAAAATAACGGCTAAAAGGAAAATTAAAAGCAAACAAAATGAAATATCTGTCCGGCAAGACTTTTTTCGCCTGAAAATCAAACGCAACGTCTAAAATCCAAGGCAGCCGGAGCAGAATTAGTAATTTTTTCAAATTACTTTCGCGAACTGCCGCGTCTGGTCCTCGAGTGCATAGGGGCGTACGTAGCGTTCGCCTGTAGTCGGGCACACGTACGCCCACAGGGCGTCGTCGCGCTCTAATGTCGAGTCGAGAGCGAACAGGACGAGTGAAAGATAAAAAGAACGCCGAGGGAGCTCAAGGGGTTGAGCGGGGTGGTTAAGAACAGGAATGGGGACGTGAAGGGGAGGGGCGGTGGCGGGAGGACGACGGCAGCGAGGGCGGCGACGGGGATAACGGAGGGAGATGCCGAGCGAGGGTGCCTTGAGATTTTCAGTTTAATGCATTAGAGGATGTACTCCTCCCTCGTCCTTCCCAACCCTCGCGTCTCAGTCCGTCGCGTACGCGATTCTCGAACCGCCTTCACATTGTCTCTCGGGCGAGTCCGGGTAGGGGGGGGGGTTATGAACTCGGGGCCCGGGATAGCGACCTCGGCGCATCGGAATACCTTCGACGGGCCTCTCGCGTGCTAGACCGACCCTCGAGAGCCGCGGATTCGAGCTCGAAGCCGCTTGGGCCGCGAAGGCTGGCCCTCGTAGACGGCCCGTTCGGACGAAACTTACTCGGTCGGTCGCGTTCGTCGCAGAGCTCCGCCGGGACAGAGTATTTTAACCGAGGCTGCGCGTCCTTAACTGTCGGTCCGCGTCGGGGTCTGTGCCCGGGGTGTCTCGGGGACGATCGGGGACGGGATTGGGAGCCCGTAGGCTCGAGCGCCCCGAGCGACCGCCAGTTTGCACGACCGCGGCTGGACAGTATTTGCGCGGTGGCGATGCTGTCGGTGGTGGTAGTGGTGGTGGTGGTGGTGGTTGGTGGCGGTGGCGGCAGCGGTGGAAACGACGGCGATGGTGGTGGTGGCAGTGACGGCGACGGCGACGGCGACGGCGACGGCGGCGGCGGCGGCAGCGCCGGCAGCGGTGGTGGCAACGACGGCAAAGTTGGTGGTGGTGGTGGTGGCGGCGGCGCCTCGGCTTACGCTACCTATATCTGGATTAAAGGGGATGTGACCATTGGGGCGGCGCCGACCCTCGGAATAAAGGGGATGCCGCGTTATTACACTCGGGGCGAACGCACGCCGTGAGCCCGCGGCACGAGCGAGGCTCCCACACCCCCTCGACTATTCTCCATTTCTCTTTGGCCCCCGTCCGTCACGTATGCACGTGTGTCTGTATGTGTGCGGGCGCGCGCGCTCTCGTGTTTTTTTACTCGCGCGCCCTCCTCGGCCCGTTTGTCTTTTCCCGAGGCCCTCCCTACCACGACGCTTTTTGCGCGCGTGCCGCGTCAAATCCGCCTCTTCCTTTTTTCCACTCTTTTTCCGAACCCGTGCGTCGCGTGCTTTTCCTGCTCTTCGTCCTGCTCCTCTGGCTCATCCCGCTCATCCTCATCCTCTTCCTTCCTCGCCCCATAGGCCCCGCTGCTCGAGCGACCTCCTGCTTTTTTGCTCGTCCTACCTTTGTTTGCTCTCCTCTCCGGTTGCCGTCCTTTGGCTCGCTTTTCTTTTTTTTTTTTTTTTTTTTTTTTTTTTTTTT
>NW_011948415.1:10948311-10968311 GCF_000503995.2 Ceratosolen solmsi marchali
ACCACCACCGCTACCTTCACCTCCAGCTCCACCCGCTATAACGCGATTTCACTCGCACCCGCGCGCTGACCCCGAGTATACTTGGAGCGCTTTGCACTTTACTCGCGATCGTCGATGCTCGTCTCCTCACACCTCTCTCTCTCTCTCTCTCTGTCTCTCTCTCTCTCTCAATCTCTCATTCTCTCTCTCTCTCTCTCCCTCTTTCCACCCATGTATATCGATGCGCTTTTTATTACTCATCGCGGAATCTTGATTGTTGGTGGGATCGATGTATCGGAATTCGTTTGATTTCCCTTTTGTAGGCGAACGGGTGACGGCGTTTTTATAGTGCGCGGTGTATTGCGATAAGAGCCGCTTGAAATAAAATGTGTTGATCGATGCATCGCGTTGGGGACATTTATTTCACTTATAAGAAGTGTGCCATTGCATTCGTTACAATAAGACTCGCCCGAATCGCGCATCTCCCGTCCTTCCTCCATTACGTCCACTTCGCTCCTCGCTTATTTATAATTGTTTATCACGTGTTCTTGTGTGCGCGCGCGTGTGCGTGTTCGTGTGCGTGTGCGTGTGTGCGTGCGCGCGCGCGCGTGTGTGTGTACGCAATGCAATTGTAAGGACCTCCTAGCTATTGTCGAAGTTCATTAGTGTGCGATGACTGCACGTTTTAGCACCGGAGTATTTATTTCAATATAAATAATTAATTATGCGGGATCTTAGAGAGGGTAGATATGGATAGGGATTTCTATCGAACAAATTTTCATAAATTACATTTTTTATGATAGATTTTGGGAGAAAGAAAGTATAATTATTGATGACGAATTCGTGAGTTAAGGTTGCTTTGGCGGTACGTTACTTTTTAATTAAGACGCACTATCATTAATATAAGCTAACAAAATTGGCACTATTTTGATAAATGAAGAAATAAAGAAAAATGAAAAATTAAAAAAGAATTCGCAAGTATGGGTAGAATTAAATAATAAACTTCGATAGTATTCGATAATTGATAATTTAGCGGCAACATATTAACTTTTATCGGAACTATTTGATCGGCAATTGAGATATTCCGAGGATATTTTATAAGGTATATGTACGAGGGGGACGAATTAATGATTAAAAAATAATTGTGCAAAAGTCGTTTATTCCATTAAAGAATAGCATAAAAAATTTCCAAAGTTTTATGCTTACATGGGTCATAAATATCGTTTTAAAAAAATAACGTATATGTCCCGTTATGGAACCAAGCCATAAAATTATAATTATAACTTTTTTTTACTAAGTGCACTTTTAATTAATAAAGGCTTTTTACAATACACGCGTACACACCCTCATGCGTTGTCCATAGCTTCACTACTAAATAAATACAATCTTTTGGAAAACTATTTATCCTTTACACGTATCATCGAAGGATCAATTAGGAATAATGACATTTTTTTTACATATTTCCAATACATGCATTACTTAAATAACTACATAATAATAATAGTAATGGTAATAATAAAAATTAATAATTAATAATTAATAATAATAATAATAATAATAATAATAACAACAATAACAATAATAATGTGAACGTATTTGTTGGTATCCTAAGTTTTAATCAAGAAATTATTCGAATATCTAAAAATATTATAACAATTCGTTCTAATACTATTCGAATGCGAAATCAACTGTGTTTGTCAGTAAAACGACATTGATTGATATGTTAGTCTGCCTACGTACGATCTTTTCGTAATATAGTTATATTTAGATTAATTTATACAATGTAATTAATTGATAATATAGTAGGCCACAATTTAAAAAATTTCTTGAACGCAGATGTGAAAGTATCATACGCATGCAATACAGACAAGCGCGCGAGCACACACACACACACACACACGCACGCACGCACGCACGCACGCACGCACGCACATACACACAGAGAGGCTGACACGTAGGCAAATACGCACACGCACACAGGCTGACACTCAGGCGCACAGACATAGCCAGATACGCGCGCACGCGCGCGCTCACCACACACACACACACACACACACACACACATGTATAAATGTATATAAATGTAATTCGAAGTACAGAATAAAAATAATGGAATTTTGATGATATGGTATGTTGCTCTTTAATCAGAACTAAACAACGTTGTGCTGCTTGTTTTTCTTTGTTTTTTCTTTTTCTTTTTTTTTTTTTAGAAAAAGTATTACTGCTATATTTCAAATTTTTTCAAACTAGACAGAAATTGTTGGTACATATAACTTTAGTACATTGATAAGGATGAAAAATAAAGGCATGTAACATACATTTTTTTCTCTTAAAAAGCAGTGGTCGACATCTCGTAGGCTCCATTTTTTTTCAATGTAGCGTGCGTGCGTGTACGCATGATGTATGTATATATACATATGTTTATATATATATATATATATATATATATATAAACATTCACATAAGTGTGTATAAAAATGCACATGACAGATACTCTATGAATAAGTGATATGGCAGTTTGCGCTTAAATATTTGAAAAATAAATCCTTTTTTAAAAAATTTTTTAAACACATATGGGATTTTAAAACTTCATATTAAATATTTTTCTCTATCGGCCATTTCCTTGTGAAAGATTCTTGTTAATGGGTACATTTATATAATGCCTAATACATATATAAGATTTATAAGTTTTATAACATAATTAAATATACATCCGTAAATTAAAAAAGATATCACTATTCAAAAATTGTTCAAATATCTATAGTAATAAATAAATTATACGAAACTTAAAACTAGTTCGATTACATTATTTAATATAAAAATATTCTGTTTTCTCAATTGTATTTACATAAAATAAGCCAAGTTTTATATGGCATTAAAAATTTCGTACAATGGTTCTCTCAGTTTCGACGTCTTTCATCATCTAGTGTTTCGGTAAATTAAATGAACATTGAATATATAACAAAATTATGTTAAAATATCCGCGATTCGACTCTTAGGTATCTTCTGTTGTCATTTGCACTGAGAAAAATAAGCAATTTCGTAAGCCTTAGCTACCTATCATATGTCTGCAACGTTGCAACGTATATGTAAACACTAATACTGTAATATTAAAAGAATAATAAATTAAACAATTTCTTTGTAAAGTAACACAGTGTACATTATTTATAGCGATTTTAGAACAAATCTTTTAATTTAAGCTCGATTATTATAATTAAATATTTTTTTTCGTTGAATATAATTTATAATAACCCTATACATACTTTAATCATAAAATTAATGATTATAGGAAATATTACGTATTTGTATAAAACGTAAAGATGGTACTGGCGCACCACAATTATTTATAATGTGAAAATTAATTGTATATTGTACTTTCAAGCATCAAATAATCCAGATATCGTCAAACAACCTGGAAATATAATACCATATGAAAACATTGAAACATTTGAAAAAATTGTCTATTCAATAAAATCAGTTATTTAAGAATGTGATTTTTCTCGGTGTACATAATTATCCGATACTACTTTAACAAATAGCGTTAAATAGTAAGTAGTCAACATTCGGGATTTTAATCATATTGCGCACATTAGAGAACATGGATATTTTTATACTTGTAATTCTTCTGTGTATATATATATATATATATATATATATATATATAATAGATTTAATACATTAGTAAATGCTTAATAACATAAAATGATTTTGAATAACAAATAATAAAAAACATAAATTCAAATACTACTAAATATTTATATTATGCATTTGGAAAGATTAAATTTAATGTACCTTTTTAATAAATGTAAATTGTCGTATTAATCCTAGGCATCTAACATATCAACGTGGGTATTTCAATATATATATAATTTACAAAAAAGTTTCTTATAGTCAGTTCCAAAAGCCAAAAGCCCACTATTACTCAGAAAAATATTTATAATAATAATAATAATATTTTAAAACACATTACAAAAGACTATTGCAAATGCAAAAAATATATAAATATTCCATGTTTTTCTTAAATTTAATTCGTTATCTTTAATTTAGCTTCGTTGTATTTTTCATAATATGAATTTCGTAAATGTTTTCATGAAATTAATATATTATAGCGTCAAAGAATACTTTCGTTCATTTTGTTAAGAATTTGTATATAACAATAATATTTTTATAAAATTATAAAATCTATATATAGAGCTTCCAAACAATCATCGCTCTATACATTTTGTTATCTTTTCAATTTTAACGTTTGATTATGAAAAATAGATTTAATGTACTTTAATTTAAGAAATACTAATCTGTGATTTTGTTGCACGATATCGTTTTTAATAATTTTTTTTTCTTTTTAATAAGCAAAGGCACATATTATTACACGATGTTTTGTAATTTTTACTTAATTATTTAATTCTTTTGTATGTGCAATAATGCATAAATACACTATCGCCAATTTGGTTAATTTGATTGATTAAAATACGAGCATCCGTACCATCAGTGAAATAAATTATCATTAATTAAGCCAATAGTGCATATCAATTAATTTATTTATCATATAACATTTATACTAGTGATTGATGGAGATATTTCGAATGCAGAGAACTTTCGCAATGCTACGAATCCCGACGTTTCTTAAAAATATACAGAGATTTGTATTGAAATTGCCTAAGCGCAGGCGTCTTTGGAACGTAATACGCCGCTACACTATAGAAAATACAAATTTCCTCCTTCCATTTTCGGATAAAAATTTTCACGAGCTATTCATATAGACATTTGCCTAAAAGTACGAGTAGACCGAAGGGAGAAGGAAGGCTATCGAGAAAATGCGCCGTCGCTGCGCAACTTTTTTACTATATACATGAAAATATGCCGCAATAGCGACTATTTTCATAGGAGCCGCATTTTTTCGCTCAAAAAAAAAAAAAACAAAAAAAAAAATTCACAGACAAGTATAAAAATGAACGATAATAAAAGCAGAATATTATTACAGCGTAAGGTTCAATATTTTTAAGAAACTCCGTCCAAAACACACGATGGAAGACTCGCCCTTCCGTTATTTTTCCATACTCTCTCTCTCTCTCTCTCTCTCTTTCACGGGCTCCTTTTTCTCCATATTAAGTAACAACAGCGTCGTCCGGGGCTCCAATATCCAAATTAAGCTGTCCAGGTCCCGTGCACGTCCCCGAGTTCCCTACCCTCGGGTGTTTCACCGTTAAGGCCGTTCCCGTCATTCAGCAGTTTCTTCACGCTCTGGTGACGCTTTTTGGCGTTTGCGTAGCTCATGGGATTGACGGCGCCCTTGGCAGTGGGCCCGACTTCCGCGTCGCTCGTCATCGGGCTGAACTGCTTGCAGAGAACGCACACGACGAATACGCCGAAGCCGACACCTAGGATGAGGCCGCACGCAACGTCCCACCAGTGATGTCGGTTGTCGGTTATCCGCGACATGGAGCAGGAAATGCCCCACAGGATCGCCAGGCATTGCAGCCACGGCTTTATCAGTATCATTACGAGCTGATCCGGGATGCGCTTCTGCATGTACCACTAGCGAGTCCCCAAGGAGTCAACTGACTTTAGTACGTGCGTGTCTCGACGACATGTGTGGGAGGTGGTGGGTGGGACATTGTGGCTGCTGGTTGCTGTACGGAGATGAAGGCGAGGAATTGCGGTCGGTGAATGCTTTCGGACAATCTCCTTCTTTCTCCGATTCATCTCTTTCTCGCGCTGACTCTACGCTTTCTCCGACTCGTTTTTGTTCTTTTTCGGTCGATGCGCGTCCGATAGTCACGACCGAGCGACGCCATGGTAGAGAATTAATTGCCGTGACCGTCCTTGGTGACCAAATGACGTGCAGACTCGAGGAATTCGGTATGTAGGATATATGTATATATATATATATATATACATACATACATGTACAAATAATACAAAAGCGCGACCTTTGTTGCGAGTATTTCTTTCTCTCTATTATTTCTTTTTTCTTTTTTTTTTTTTTTATATATTTTTTGTTTATTTACTATCATTTTTTTGTTTTTTTTTTGTTTTATTTTTTTATTTTTTGATTGTTCTATAATGAATCGTAAGGTTGTTGCATTGCGAATTTAATTTTCGCTCGTCAACGCGGACTGGATATTTAAATTATTCGTAGCTACATTGTGAAAGATGTATTTTTTGCGAAGAAACGAATTTCGAAAATACAAGTATGCGTGTCGAATGCACGTACTGTAATTTGTATGAATGTCGTTTGGTTAAGACGCTAATGATTTTGAAAATAGATATTAACGTATAATTAATGTCATTTGTAATGACGCATATTTTTAATATGCATTATTGGTGCAGTTTAGGTCGACTATATATCGTTTGCTTTGAAACGCTTGGAGAAGCCCTTTTTCCTTATTCGCTATTAAAAGACTAAAAGCTAGCCAGACGTTATTTTGCAATATATTTAATCTTTATTTTATTAATTTTTAAAAAATTTTATATTTAATTTGTTCTCTCTTTCTCTCTCTCTTTCGTTAAATTCCGATCTAAAGTAATTGGTCACCATGATTTTGCATATTTATTTAATTATATGCCTTGGAGAGAAGTTTTCGATGTTCCGAAATGCCGAATGACTTGGGCAATGGAGGGAGGGATTTTTTTTTTTTTTTGTTTTTGTTTTTGGAATAGCGGATGTATTCTATTGAAAGGCTCGTTCATGCATTAATAATGAGCTTCAAAAATCATGAAAGCTACTTACAACCAAAAACGTTGCGGTGAATATAGAAGTTGCAGCGTGTCCAGAAGGAAAGGACTTGTCGGAGTCATTGACATAAAACCAGGATAATTCCGTATTGGTGCATGTGTATAACCTTCTATATCTAAATGAAATTGAAGAAAAAATGTACTTGTGAATTTGTGGTACATCTAACGAAGAGAAATAAATGGTATTCGACAATTTCAAATTAATATGCGCATTAGTTTTCAGCACTCGTAAGTTAAAGTATATTATTTCATGAATAGCGTTAAGTTATTCATTGTGTAATTATGAAAGTCTTGGTATTTTTTTCTCTCCTTCTTTTGTTTACTTCATAGAATTGGGCAATAAATGCATGTAATGGGGAAGAGAAACCGCATTGTAAATTTCATCATTGGTACTATTATATTTTAAAGCTCTACTCCTACAGCCGTGGCATTTTATAAGTTAAATTTTTATGGAAAATCCGAGAAGGAAAGGTCCGGGTACGATAAAAAAACACTCTAATTTCGCCGAGCATTCGTAAGGCACATGTAGCGCACCGTCGCCCAAAAATTGACTAGATTAAGGCAATACAGACTCGTTGGTGCAGTTGGTGATTTCTCTGGGCCTGCATGAGTCAATAAAGTGGGGCCTCGGTTCCCCGACGACAACTTTCAGGATCTCGACGATAAAGAGAAGATACCACCATCCAAGTGTATAGTAGCCATACCATTGCCAAAATTGTCGGTTCCTCGAGCTTGATTTGCACTCTAAATTCTTGTAACTGTCCGAGTTGTAGTAAGCCAATTCCGTAACCCACATCTGTAAAGAGACAGAGGGCGGTAGAGAGAGAGAGAGAGAGAGAGAGAGAGAAGTCGGTTTGTTTTTTCAATTGAATTAGAAATTTTGAAGGCTTGAGTTAACCACTGCTTCACCCTAACTATCAAGTCAATCATTGTTTGCAACTTACGTTGATGAAATTGACTTTATCTAAAGGGGTTATAGTTAATTATGATTATCAATTAATATTATAAATAAAAGATATTGTTAATAGGTATGTTGAAAATTTTCCAATACCAAGACTGATACTCATTGTTAATTATTAAATATTCAATGATTCAAAATTTTGTTTTATTCGACCTCCAATCATTATTCCCCTTTTATCCCATTATTATAAATAAAAATTAAATAGCAATTTGGAATTTGATTTTATAAAAAATGGTCTGATTTGTTGTTGTTTTTTTTTTTTATTTGCAGAAAAAACTTGATGAAAAATAGTTAATGGAATACACTGAGATAAGCGTTCGTAAATAATTTTTTCTTTTCTTTTTCACACGGATTTATCGAATCTTTCAGGGAGTTCTGAATCTTTTTGAGAAATATAAATCCTCTAACGCATTTAAATTCAAAGCCTTATTATTTGAGAATTATGTATACGTAAGAATATAAACTGTATTTTAATATTCTTCAATGCTTTTCTAGTCGCGAAAACTATGCTTCGCCAACAAACTTCTTTATACTCGCAAAATCCGAATGTTTATATATTAAAAAAAAAAAAAAAAAAAAAAAAAAATTTTTTTTTTTAAGTTTTAATTTATTTTAAGCATACGTTAAATGACATTCTTATGCCAAAGATAAGAATATAATAAATATAATATTTGCAGAAATAAAGGATAGATTTTAATTAAAGTAAAGACTTTAAGTTTTAATTACTTGGGCATATTTATGTCGAATAAAAATGATAAATACGATCCTACGTTACTCGTGAATTTCGTACTTTTTACTTCATCAATCGACTTAATTGCGCCAATTGTACAATATAGGTATTTGTAATAGATATTTTTATAAACACTTGATTTTTCTTTACACATATTTATAAATTCCTATCAAGAACAACAATTAAAAAAAAAAAAAACACAAAAAAAAAAACAAAAAGAAAGACAAACACATATCAATAAATTCGCGGTATAAATCTCGTGAGTAAAATAGTGGTAATCAGATTACAAAAATTAATCTTTATCGAATATTGACTATGTTAAAATACCACAGATTTTATGCTATGATTGTGCACGTACATTTGTCAACAATTAATGAGTTTTATAATACGAATGTACATTTTTTTATTTAAAAACCTCGTTTTATAGCGAAGAAAATTTTCATGATACAATTTTCTATAAAACAAAAAACTCGCTCACTTTTCAATAGTATATTAATCTCGACAAATATAAGATGATAATTTGTAATGACGAATGCGTTAATGCACAGATAGTCGAACTAAAAGAATGAAAAAAAAAAAACAAAAACATAACAAAACAAGACAAAAGAGTCCTTGAAATTTTAGGATTATTTATTTGAATGATAACGTCGAGGGCACAAGAGAAGAAAAAAAAGATGAACATTTGAATTATTATGTTGCATTAAAATTCTACTAAAAATATATTTCATTTAAGTGTAAAAAAAAGTGGTTAATGCTTTTTTATAACCAAATTATTAATCAGAAAGTAAAAAAATATTCCAGCATGTTTAGTCAACAGCTTTAAATAATTGATAATACGATGATTGGACGATGAAATGAATTGGCAAATAATTCAAGCTCTGAATTTAATTACATTTCTAACAAAAAAAAAAAAAAAAAAAAAAAAAAAAAAAAAATGTTAATTTAAAATTATAAATATTTGGAATGAATTATTAATCGGGCTTACCACCAGTGCGGGCAGAGTTACGGTAATGACTATTAGCATAACCGACGACACCGTGTCTCCTGTAAATTTGTAGGAAATTTTTGGATCGTTGCAGTAGAAGCCAATTTTTTGACTGGGAATGAACCCAAGCTCCCCGAGAATCATTATTGTCGATACTAAAGAGAAAAATAAAAACCATCATATACCTTGTAAATTCAATTTCATAAATAATAATGAATTACCGACTAATTCATTTCAACGAGCACTGTTCATTCATTCTCAATTATTTTTTGTTTTTTTTTTCTTCTCTTCGTTTTCTTTTTCACATTAGTTTTTCCAAAATTATAACTTTATATAGACGAGAGCAATTACCTTTATTAAAAAAATGATTTATTCAAAAAATATTTTTGTGTGTGCGTGCGCGTGCGTGCGCGCGTATGTGTATATTGTTATACATTTCATTATGGCAGTTCTTAAGCAAAAAAACTAACATTCATTTATAATTGAAATTACTAAGGATTGATCGTGCTCTTTTAATCAAATGATATTGAGATATTTAGCAGATGGATGAAAAGTATGAGATTTTTTCAATTAAAATTTTTTTTCCTCTTAATAGTAAGCATTTGAACAAAATAGTACTTTCTCTAAATAATATAAGTTAATATTACTATTTTTTTCTTTTATTTTTTGTTAAATAAATATCACATTTTAAAATTAATATCACACCTTATTAGGCAAATTTTGATATCAATAAAATACAAGACAGTTAAACATGAAATTTTAATAGAATTCTATTTATGTGTTTATATCATTATTTATTTAAAAATAAAAATTTAACAGTGTTAAATGCATTAAATTGATGGATCTCATAAACAAGCAAATTCATATCAAATCGTAACTGTGCTGGCAAAATGTTGAAAATAGAATTTATCAATATTTGCATCGCTATTTTATATATTTCATAGTTTTTCATATAACTTAGTAGAAGTTAATAGGAAATATAATTGTGACTTAATTAGCTTTATAAATATATTATATTATCAACGACTCCAATAATCATCCATTCTGCCTGGAAGGGAATTTTCTCATTCCAATTAGAAGCACCGAACTGTTTAAATAAACTATCCCCAGGATCCATAATAATATGACTCCTTAGTATATGTTTAAAGTAGATAAGCATCTAGTAGATTGAACACGATGACGATGTTTATTACAAAATTTATAATATCGATGCATTATCTTGTATAAATACAAAATTTATAAATATAACTTTAAATATAAATTTCTTACTATACAAGATATAATTAAAAATGTTTATTATTGGAATAGAACGACACTGATATGATTATTTAAATTCAATCAATCTTGCAGGTTCTCTACGATTTAGCTTCACTACAGTTTATATAGAAATACAATTAATTAATATGCACAATGACATTCATGCGCTAAACCATTCTATAGAAATATTATTTCTGAACTTGAGGACACTCTAGCGTAAAATGAAATTGTATTCATAAAGAGTAATATCATTTTTCTTTCCTTCTTTCTTTCTATTAATTTTTTTTTATAAAACATCCTTCCTTTCCATTTCCAAAAGGAATAAAGATATTTAGCACACATTTATCTATCTATCTATATATATGGTACATCAACCTGCTTGTACATTTGCGTGCATATATACCTACGACCGCATATGTATTTGTTTGTTTATTTAATCGTGTGTGCACGTGTGCGCATGCGTGCGACTATAAATTAAAATTTTCCTCGAAATGTAAGTAGAATAAATTGTGGAATATAATTTTAATTCATTAGTTTAATTATGATTAGTTTAATTATGAATATTTATGATTTGGTATCAATATTATTTATCCGAGAATGAAAGTGGAAAATAAAATATAAACATGCAACAAGTGATAAATTTAGGATTTCGATAATTTAAATAATAATTTAAACTGATAAGTCACTTCAAAAGAATTTTAATTTTATTTACAGATTCAGTAAAATTTCAGCATTTAATGCACATAAACATTGCGTTCACTAGATTAATGAAGACGCTTTTGATGTACAATATTATTTACGTAATAATTACCGAATAAACGAAATTTGTGCGCTCTATATTTGATAAATATTAATATTAATAATATTATAAATTAGTTTGGAAAATTGCATCCCGCCCGCTTTATACGGGACAAAATAATAATTTTATATCCCTTGAATTATTAACATTGTTAAATTACTATTGTTATCTACTTTTTGTCACATTTTATCAAATATATATATATATATATATAAAATTATAGATATTCTAAAATTTTAGAGTTACTTATTAATAAAATGTAAAAAAATAAAATTGACCATAATATTAAAATATTAATCGGAATGTAAAAGATAATTTGAAAAATAAGCATATTAAATATGAATAATAAATAATAAATCATATATGGTAAATCGGATAATAAACGTACAAAAAACTTTTAACAAGTTAATGGCTATTTTGAATTTTAATAAGTACTTCAAAAGTCTTATCGTTAACAAAACGGTAATGAACATAACGACGGCCTATGGGAAAATAGGAATTATATAAAAATGCTAAAACCAATATTGTTAAAAACCAGATTAAAGTCATTAAATAAGGATGTTAGAATTTTATTTCGAATGAAGCATCGAGGAGGGTATGATGATATTATCATACAATTTATCTTTTATTAATAATAGATTTAATCAAAATTTACCGCCTCTACGGAGTTTGTTATATCCTATTAAGTACTATCTATTTTCAAATGATTACGATTACTTTCAAGCTGCCTTCAAACTGCCTTAGAACTGCATTTGTCATCTTATAAGGCTAATTTGAAGCGATAATGTTAGTGTATCATATGTACAACTACTTACGATTAAAAAAGTCTTTACCTTTAAATGGTTAATTGGATATGTTTTTTTTTCTTTCTAAAAACTTAACGTTCTTCGCAAATAATTGCAATTGCAATGTAAACACATATGATAAATATTATAGCGAGAAAATTGACTCGTGAAAGGTAAAAACTATTCAGCCGCTGCTTTCCAAACTACTCAAGATTACAAAATATGCGCGGCTTTGCTCATTTGATAATTTGAATATACGAATTAATAATATGAATTTAAAAAGGCTCGAGATAAGAGAGAGGACAATGTTGAGTTTTACTAAAGCGCCTCGTAATTCGGCCCCTTTTATGAGTTCACATGTTTACGCAATCGTCACTCAAGCATACGATCCATTAGATCCCATATTAATAATAAAATATAACTCGCGAGAGAAAATAAATTGTAAATAATAATTTAAGTAATGTAATAGCGATGGTGAAATGTCAAGGGGTATCGACTGTATATACTCACATTGTGATCCGGTAAGTGTACGAGGCACTCATTGACCTTGCAATATTGTCTTTTAAATGAAAAGCCAATGCGACGAGACCGTTGGAAGGCCTCCAATGAAAAATAACGACAATTTTTATGGGACTAATGAATGGACGAATATTGTAATTTACTAAATCAGCCGGAACGTGCTCAACCATAATAAGAATAATCATAGGGGACGTTATTTCTGTATGATGGCGCAGGCGTAGCAAGAGTCGTTGAACAAGAAGAAAAACCTCCCACCCTATCGGGAATGCTCAAGAGGCATAGAGTTTCCCTAAAAGTCGCTTCGTTTTCATTGTGAAACTGTGTTTGATTTCGGAAGAGGGGGGTTAGTAATGAGGGATTAGGTTGGGATGGGGGGTGTTGGGGTTGATTGCTACTACGCGCTTTAATTAACATACAAATAGAGAAGAAACGCTATTTGCATTTTTATGGATAGGTGTAGGTGGCGCTTTCCCGTGTCGTGTATACGTAGACAGAGAAGCTGCTTAGCACATCGTCTTCGTGTGCTCTGTGCATTTACATTGTCACGGTATTTCTAGCATTAATCGAGCATTAATCGAGCATTAATCGAGCCACGCGTATATACGTTATCGGCAAATAGGAAGATTTGGTAATGGATTTGCGGCGATGTCCACTGAGCCCAGTCAATTTAAATCTAATTCATTACATCTGTGCAATTAGATATTGAGTAACTGTGGGGAAATTGTGGCACCCCGAGCCGGTGATTATCGTAAGATCCGAGTATGCCAAATCCATCTTAAACTATCAATCATTAATCGCGCTCGGTTGATACGATATTAGTGTATTAGTGTAGTGTTTAGATGTCCAATTGAAATCAACTGTCGTTGATGAGCGATCGTTCCCACGCATTTATAGGCTTAAATTTTATTTTCATATATATATATATATATATATATATATATATTTAATGGTATACATTTTAATAGATTTTGATTTTTAGATGGTCCGTACGTAGTAATTTTTTTTTTTTTTTTTCATTCTTTTACTCTCCCCAAGCCGTTTCTTCTCTTCCTCTATCTAGTTTGTATATTGCTGAATGTGAGGAAAGATTGATCAATTTATACGTTCAAGGCCTCGGGCCTAAATTCGGAGCGTTATGTAATTAATGTTTTAGAATTATACTTTGTAATATTATGGACGTTGGTAGATTCAAAGGATAGACTATTCAATGGAGTAAGATGTAGTTTGAATTGATTTTTCACGACTTTTTGGCACGATGCTTATTCTAATTATTTACCGTGACATAAAATTAAAGCTTTTGTAAGGTTGTTATTAGGGTCGTCGAGAATAAGTACTAATGGACGATAAATGTTCTACGTCATTGCTAATTGCTAGATTAAGGAAAGAGCATATTGAACTCGAGAATTATATTTCGCTTATTTGTATTTGCGTATCGTCCGATCACGTCGTTCCGTGATCCAACAATAATGATAATCGTCTGAAGATCATTGGTCCAAAAAGAACGTTATATCGATTCGATTACGAATAAAAATTCGGCTTTAACGCTAAAGTGCAAGAAGCTTTATTTGTAATATCGAACGATTATTATTGAGAACGTTGGTTAAACATTATGAGGAAGGTATAAGAACGTAGTTAGATATTTTTCTTTAGCGACGAATTTTATAATAATAATTTAGGAGGGATAATTTATATCATTAAAATGATTTGAAAGCCATTCTTTATGGAATTAAAAGTCTTTATTGCATTATTACGTTGGCCGTTTAACATTGGCAAATATAACATTTAGTTGCATAATATGAATTGATTCTACATTCATCACACGTCTAAATAACCCCAATTGAGCATACGAGAAATTATAAAGTTAAATTATAAGAAAAATATGCATTAAGTCGCGAATGTAATGTGATCTATCAAAAATATTCCCGACAAATTCAAATTCAAGGCATCTCAACAATATTGTGCGCAAACTGCAATGCCAATTAGCCATTAATTAACTATATTATAACACAGCTCGTAATTTTAATATTTATACATGTAAAGGATTATACATGGTAATGAAATAGTAATCTACATGCCTATTGATTTCTTAAAGGGGAAGTGCCGGAACAAGTGCATATGTTTTTTAGTTACGGTAAGAGTATCATTAATTACAGGCTTTAACTTATAATATACTTATTTGTTTGCGTATTATTGCCACTTGTCTCGGTTGAAAGCCGATAATAAAGTATCGTTTTTCTTAATACGTCACGTGACGTGTCAATGAACAACCACAAAATAAGCATGAAAAATGCGTAATATGCAAATGAATATATAGCGAGGCGACGAAGTTGCTCGTATTTTTTAGTGGAAAAAACGCGATGGAATATAAATACATCGTTGCACTGTCAAAGATTCGCGACGTCGAACAATGAACTCATTAAGCCGAGAACAATCGTGCGGACGTACTTTAAATGTCAATTAATTTCCCGAAACTCTTTTGCGCGTGGCCAACAATTCACGGGGAGCTTAATTTTCACAGACAAATTTCATTCTGAACGTTCACGATTATTTTAACCTCCATTAAACGACACTTGCCGATAATGAAAATACATAGGCATCGATCACCCAATAATCAAGCTCGCGTTGTAAAAGCGACAGAGCATCAAGCTCGATCGCTTGCCACAACTTTCTTAATTTATTCGGATAATTGCGAGGTGCGACAGTCGTTTGAAAGCTTCGCATCATCCATGGAATTTTTAATTCTACGAGACTCCAAAGCTCCGTGCTCTGACTTACTTACCTAGGAGGCCGATGAAGAGGTTGCCGGAGAAGAGCCATGGCACCCGTGTCCGGCACAGGGTCATTGCTTCCTGCAATTCCTGCCTCTTCTCGTGAATTTTGCAGGACTCGTCGATCTTCTTGGAAGGCAGTAGACTACCGTCCTGAAAATCACGGCCGAGTGATTTTTTCTGCTGCTGCTGTTGTTGTTGTTGTTGTTGCTGTTGTTGTTGCTGCTGATGCTGCTGCTGCTGTTGTTGTTGCGACTGTACCTGATTGGTTCTCGCCCTCTGTCATAACAAATGTATGTTCGGTTACAAGTAAGTTATCGAGATCGCGATCGTTTAAACTGTTCCCTAAGCTAAGTTGCGATGATATTTCTCGGTGGCTGCATTATTCGCACGAGTCATTAAAATACCCGTTCTCTCGATCATCCCTACGTCCCATTGTCGGCCTTGTCCTACGGTCCCACTAGCTGTCCTTTATAACCTCTATATCCTCGTAACTAATGACATAATTTCGGCACGAATTAACGACCTCCCACCCACAGCACGTATCATCTTAACCAGCGAAACGGGGGACCAAACGCTGAAGCTCATAGCGATAATACTTTCGACCAAGTTGGAGTGCAAAATCGAAATCACTCCTCGATCCACGGAATATCCCCGAAAGTGCGAGCGCGTATTTCCATGCTCGTTACTTTACGGAGCCCTAAGCCAGCCCTTATCCCTTAATTCGCGCAAGGCTATCACAGCCTTAAACACAATACAATAACCACGTAGGCGGAAGTCACTGGAGATAGTCCAGTGAATACCGACGTTCGTCCCTAAGCGTCAAAACGACGCGACCGAGACTTCTTGTCATTTTGCAACTTTACGCGCTTAAAGATACTTAAGGCATTTAATCGTATGCGCGAGTCTCGCGTTTCAGAGATAAGTGCGCTAATCGACGCTTGAATATGTCGAGGCACGGCACCATGCATCAACTGACTTCCTCGTTGGCTCGCTTACGTTAATCGGAGCTTTAACGCGATGCTGCCACCAACGCTGACCCGTTGTCCAGGGCATAGGTTCTTCTCTCCCGCCCTATCCCCTACCCCACTCACCCACCGTCCAACGTCGCGGGCAAATTCGAACGCGGACTCCTGGGGTCAATCGTACCTTCGGTACAGGCTCCCCACCCCGCGGGCCCGGCGAGTCCCGCGTCTCTCCCACGTTGTCCGACAGCCGGGCTCCAGGCCCGAGCCTCGACGATTCGCGGTCTCGAGTGTCCGGGTGAGGGCCGACGATGCACTCAAGCCCGGCACCTCGATAATTTATGTAGAGGTGGGGGAGAGCGGCCGCACGGCCGCGCTGAAACCGGCGGTGCGCGGTTCTGGAGATGGCGAGGATATCCGTCCCCGACGAGGAGGCTGGCGACGCCGACGGCGCGAGAGGCTCGACTGACACAGGCGCGCACGGCAGCGCAACCCCGCGGCCACTAGTAATGGCCGACTTCCTCGGCGGCCGCCCGAATAAAAGTCTTCTCTCCCTTCACCGAATGCGCGCTGCCCCCTACTCTCCTTCGCTCGCGCACTCGCTGACCCCGCGCGCTCCTCGTCGGCGCCCACGTCGCGCGACGCGCAGCTCCACTTTTTTACGCTCCTTCTGTCTTTCTTACTTCCTCTCTCTCTCTCTCTCTCTCTCTCTCTCTCTCTCTCTCACTCTCACTCTCACTCTCTATTTACATGTATTTCTTTATTTGAGAGTGTAGTGAATGGCGCGGCCGGTGCTCTGGTCTCGGAGGATCCCCCCCGACGGGCGGACAAAGAGGCGCGAATATCGCGAGCGCGACCTTTTCCAGGTACACCTTGACGGCCGACGCCCGTTCCTTCTGGCCGAAGATGCCTCCGTCTCCGTCGCCGTCGCCGCCACCGTCACGACCGCCACAACCGCCACGACCGCCACCACCGCACTACCACCGCACCACTGCCACCACCACCACCACCACTACCACCACGGCCGCCGCCACCGCCGCCGCGATTCTAGGGATCACCGTTTGCCCCAGGCCGTCTCGGGGTCGACGTCTCGGGGCAAGATGATGATATAGACGGAGATGGGGAAACAGGTTTTAGTTCGGGGGTCGGGAAAAGCATCGCCGGGGGAACGTGGAGGACGTCGTGGTCTGAAGTATTTCGCGAACGAGGGGACGGACTCTCGGTGAGCGAGTGTGACTTCGTCGAGGAAGGTACGGCGGCTGGCTGCTCACGGTGACGGTGACAGCGGCGACCTTTCCCCGCTGACCATTGCCGGCATTGTTGCTGACATGGTGGCCGACCGAGCCTGTTGTTACATTCCATTAGAACGTGGCCATCATCCTCGACCTTAAAAGCCCACGGGCGTTTAATTCGCGGATGAAGGCATGCGAGTTTTAACAGGAATTTATTTGCTCGCCTTGAAGGCCATTTGGCAAAATATCGAGTGCCTTTATTTACTTCGGAAGAGTTATTGCTCACGACCGGGAGCTAAATAACACTTTAAAGCTAATACAATGAATGTGTATTTTCTACTTTATCACGTAAATAAATCGAACGGCTCGGAATTTTTATCGCGTTCGAGTTGCAAATAAAGTATTAAGAGCATAAAGCATATTATATTTCAATAAATTTCCCGCCGCAATTAATTCGATTCCATTTCATTATTTTCGATTCGGGACAACTTTTCTTTTTCCATTTCTTTTTCCTTTTTTTCTTCTTTATCCCCCCCCCTCACCCCCTCTCCCAATCCCTCTCCACCCCTCCCTCTCATCCCGCACCTTCGTGAAGGAGTTATATGCGGCTACGGAGCGCTATAGGAGGCGCTGTTAAACTCACTTGACATATTACGCTAGTATTTCCTAAGAAGAAAAAAAAATAAAAATAAATAAAAAAGAAGATTGAGATGCGGTGGGGTGAGGGAGAGAGAGAGAAAGAGAGAGAGAGAGAGAGAGCGGTGGACAAAGATGAAATCTGAATAAAATTACAATATCTGTACAAAATGAGATACGTATTATTAAACATTGCCAAATGTCGCATAAATTTGTATAAGCAATATTATATTTTTGTCAGTTATCTGGATTAATTATGGCAAATGCTGATAGTTGTAATGTAGCCACTAAATCCAGCCCAACAAAAACGGTAAACGTGTCTAGATACTTTCTTTTTTTTCTCCTCTCAATTAGATTAATAATCTCTATAGATTTAAAAACATGAGAATGTTTTTGAAGGAAAGTAAGAATTCCCAATTAGATAGATAGATTATTGTTGTTTTTTTTTTTTTTTAATTTTATTATTATTTTTTTTTTTTATATATAAACATTATATTGATATTTATGAAATTAAATTAAGTAATATTGGGATTATTGATGAGACAGTATGAGCATCAATTACGTATGAAGCAATGAACAAATACTAGCTGTCGCTTTATATTAATTTTAAGCTCGTTATAATCATTTTATATAAATAATAATGACAGTCGACTTTTAATATTTCTGTTTTTCGTTTGATTTCGTAAAACCATTAATAGCAATCGGCGATCTACGCGATATAGCGCCGATACCAGGAGACTGTAACAAATCGTCACTGATTCGGCTGCGAAGAAATACCAGTTATATCTTCGGTAAATCAATTTTCATTTTCGTTACCACTCCAACCATTCGGCATCGTCGAAATCAAAAACGTTTTATAAATATTAATTAATTAATCGGACGGATTAATATTACGCTCGGGCAGCGCAACATGTAGAATTACAATTTAGACGGCGAGGCTTGCTCTATTGCACTCAATATCGAAAATAATAACACAGACGATGTCGTATGTATGTGATACGTATTGCGACGCTCGAATACGCCATTTATAATAATTCGGAATTTATCGAGTTATGAAATATCCCTGTCGCAGCTTTAAAATATCATTTGTATATCGAGGCTTAAAGTTAAAGGACTTTTATGCTTCGCTTACTGCCTCGTCGCCTCGGGTAATCAAGTAAATTTTACAATCTTACGTACGAGAGTAATATGACAATGTTGATAAAATGATACTTTATAGAGGTCGGTACGGGGACCGGTTAACGACGTTTTTTGCCTCGAAAAAGCGTTTCTTCGCCGTGATTACGAGCCTAGCAATTATAAATGCAAAATTGTCAGTCGCACTCCTGCATTTTTATTTGCTCTCGGATAATTGCAACAGCCTCGCGCGCACGAGCCCCCAATACCCACGTACGTACAAGAGACCCGGTGCGGTGCTGCGAATTATGGGCGCACGTGAAATAAGCGTCTATAATAAGCCGAGGATCGTCGGATCGATTCCCCCGAAGCCGAGGCCGAGTTACTTTTCACTTTATTCCTGTGGCTTAAAAAACAAAACAACAAAAATTCACCTCGCGCGCGGCTTATCGTTCAATCGCCGCTCGCAAGCCATAATTCTCGACGAGACCACCAATCGGCCGCCTCTCGGCAGCATTAGCATTGAGTCGCGT
>NW_011948415.1:10973711-11070316 GCF_000503995.2 Ceratosolen solmsi marchali
CAACAAAAAGAGCGTCTAATGTGGCGTAATATTTGCCAATAAGCATATAAGCCCGACGAATCAATGTCCGTACGTTCGATTTTTACACCAGGCATTTAGCAGACAAATTACGACGTTCATTATTTATAAATCATTTCACATAATATTTTACGTGGAAGACAAACTCTTTTTGTTGATGATAATGTACCAATAAACAAGCTTTGAGCGTTGAGTCTGGCTTTTTGTTTTTTGATCTAAAGACGATATTAATCTAACGATCGCTTATAACATTAATAATGCTATAATGCCAATGTTGTTCGCGCATTTCTTAAGAGCAAGGACTTATTAAATTTAGATAAGATAATTATCTTCAATTGCGATAGATCTAAAAATATAACAATAACCTACTTCTTTTGAGTACTTTAAAAACTTCCCTCGAGTAGTGCAGTAGTCAAAAGATATTCTCAATGGATGAGAATTACGGCTCGATATTCAATCGTTTCAGCAATTTATGAGTTTTTTTTTCCACAATCATAAAACTCAAATAGAATGCCTCACAGTGCGCGATATATCGAACTCCCTAAGATGATAAGATCGGCAAAATCGCTTTGAAGCAAAGTGAAAGCTCGAATTTTCCAAAAGAAAGGCGAAACTCTAAGTGGGAAAAACGACACGTTCAAGTAAAGGGAGGGATGGTGGTTAAGGGTTGGGGGATTCGAGATTGAGAGTCGGGAGGTTGGGAGGTTGAGATGTTGAGTGTTGGGTGGGCTTGATGATCGGATGGGGGAGGGAGGGGGGTGTTAGTAGTAGTAGCAGTAGTAGTAGTAGTAGTAGTATGTAAGAAAGCAAAGGGGCTGAAAGCTTGGTTCAGGTATTGGTGTGTGTGTGTGTGTGTGTGTGTGTGTGTGTGTGTGTGTGTGTGTGTTCGCCTTACCTCCTCCCCGGCTTCAATCGTATATTGTTTTGCGAGAAGAAACAAGGAGCCTCTGGTTTTAAAGAGAACGTCCTCGAACAGATAATCTTGCTTCCTCGAATTTCGCTTGCATTACAAGTCATGTTGAGCGCGCGTAAGCATCGGAACTGAAAAAAGAAGCTCGGGCTTCTTCGATCACTGAGATCTTGTCACAATCTCACACTCGCGGGTGCGCACGCGCTCACGCACGCACACACATTATAACTCCAATACGTCGTACGCCTATCTTATGTCTTTACGGCTTGAAAGTTCTCCGTACATTTGTTTCTGCTTTCGTACGCGAGAAATAGCTGTTAGTGCGCAATATTGCACGCACGTATCCCTTTTCATATTTACACGATAGGCATTTTTGTGTGAAAGAATATTTTCTTTGCGTTTCGTCATTCAACGAGTATTTTTCTATGCTCGCCTATAGGATTTTCGATATTTTAAATATGCAAGCTCGAGCATCGGAGCACGAGCGCCGGATTCCGAAAGATTTTACGCTTCCTAAATTATTATTAAGACTTAGTTTTGTGTCAGTGTTTGGATTACATAAAGAGGTGATCAATTTTCTTAGTTTCTCCTTATACAAAGGCTACGACTTTAATCGGCGTTTAAAAAACAGATTAGATATTATAATAATGATAGAATTATATGAATAGATGACTTGTTTTTTTGTATTAACTGTTATTATTCAAATCGATCGACTAGTCAATAAGCGTCACTTTAGATATCATTTTAGATAAACTGTATTTATTATTATCGAATCATATTGCAACGATCATATATTCTTTGAAAATGAAAATTATATTCATTTCCCTTTTTTAATCCTTCGTTAAAAATATAGATATATTAAATGAAAAAATCCTGACGATAAAAGTATTAAATAGACTATCTTTGTAATAAAAAAACAATCATAATTGAATATTTGGAATACGATATATGAAATATAAAAATTCTAAATTTTAAAGTTTATATGAATTTCTTTAATATCAATTTTTTTTTCTTAACGTTATCTAATTATTTATGTTATATTATTGATTAATATTCTGATATTTAAATGTTGAATTATGTATATTCGCGTTGTATAGTTATGTACTCGAATGTTTATACGATTTTATTGGTAAAATTTATACGAGTTAATCTTATTTATTTGTTGTTGTTGTTATTATTATTATTATTATTATTATTATTATTATTATTATTATTATTATTATTATTATTATTATTATTATTATTATTAAAACTTTTCAATTATTTAACTTTAAATAAATAAATTACAACTATCGAATTTTCTTGAGCTTACATCGTTCTTTCCCCGCGTAAGCTCTCATATTTACATTTTATCACTTTCTTAATGTACTTTCTTACTATCGTATAATAAATTTTTCATATATTTATTATATATTAGCGACAGGTTTCGTGCATGCATTTTCTTACTATTCGTATGTGGATATCAATATAATATCAATTAAATTTTATGATTTAATTAATGAAGCGTACTACATTTTATAGCAATGTTGATGAATGTCATAAAAATCGAGATAAAAATGAACAATGTAAAATACAGCTTACGCTACTATCTAAGCCTTTGCATGTTGGCATTAAATGCATACTATTTCTTGTTAACGCTGCCATATGAAAGATAGCGTGGCAACTTTTTTACAAGTCTCAAACTGACAGCATAAACATAAACAAGACACCGTTGTACCACCATTGAATAAAGACGTTGTTAAGGTAATAAATGAAAGTACCGAGTGTATAGTACTGAGGGTTTTTAGATCCGAGTCAGTTCCATCGTCACGTAATGCTCGAAACAGTCAACCATCGGATATAAAATCATTATCATTGCAACGGAGATAACCTATGTTTTGCTCAACGGGCCACGAGCTCGAACCGAACAATCACTAACGAAAATCCGTCAGCAGCCAGCGTCCAAACTACACTTGCGACGTGCACTTAGAGCCGCCGATATAAGTACACGGTGAACGTTCGATGACTGGTTCGCGGAAAAAGCGGCTCGGCAAAGGTGACGAGGAGAAGCCCAGGTCGATTGCTTAATGAGCCGAGTGATTTTTTCCGTGGGTGGAATGACGAGAGCGCAATTGTGAGAAGACGAAACTAGAACTTGATGTTAAGAGTACAGTTTTATGTGGGAGCGAATGAGGCCAAGCTTGTAGCTCGCTTCGATAACAATTCCATTTCCAAACAAACAATGGCCTGTCTTTCAAATTTATATTATTGAATCAGTGGATGTCTCGTGCGTGTGTGTAAACACGGAGGTTTCTATCATTGGGCTAGTGCGCGATGGGCCCACCGTTTACTTTCCTTTTTTTCGTTTAACTACTGATATTGATAGTATGCTTTACGCGCGCCTCTTATGTACTGTCAAATGCAAATAATACGTCTTTTCATTTTCGTTATAGGCCACTCACTGTGAAGCTCTTTATCAAAGGGGAAAAATTGCCCATCGAAAATTGTCGTAATTTTATAAATTGGTAGAATTACAGCGGCACGTCCCATTACGAATTGTGCGAAATATTGCGGAAAGGCAATACAAAGACACTTACAAAATCTCTAATACTTTGAACGGAATTGCAAATTAAGATACTTAACGTTTATAAAGTACTGATAATAGCGAACGGATAATCAATAATATTGGCTTTTTCGTAATAATAATTTATTTGACATCGGTAATGTCATGTCTCATTTTACAACAAAAATTCTATTGTTGCGCACAATATCGAATTATCCGTATGAGTGAGCCAATATACGACTAATAAATTATCATCTTTACTGATAGTAAATAGGATTTTTTAGAAAAAGTTTGCAATTATAAGGCAATTTTAAGTGGTATAAATTATTTTAAGCGTATCTCGTTGATTTTTTGTTTTTTTTTTTTTGCATAATAAATCTGATTTTAGACTGCCAATTAAGTAATTTGAAATTTAATTACTTTTTACAAATATCAGTTATTGCATTTTGTTAGAAATTCAACATAAATCTAATATGCAAAGCTTTATATCGATTTGCATTTATTTTTGATGAGTATATTATGGATAAGCGAAGATAATAAAACGATTGTTAAGCTTCATTCGTTAACGTCCGCAACTTACGTTTGCCGACCAATAATGTAATTAAAACTACGTGATTGTATTACATTGTTGCACAAAGTGGTGGAGTCAGTTTTCTGTGCTTGGTTTTTGGCGGTGACGATTTTCATGGACAAAACAGATCCTTTACATATGATAATAGAGTCTCCCAATAAAAACCGTACATACTCACGAAATGCATTAATATCTGCATTTTGATAAGAAATTTTGATAATATCTATGGTATCACTATCAATGTTATCATCCTATTCGTACAAAAAGTAACGTATCGACTGAACTTTATAAATCCATGATGTTCGCCTAACAATTAAGATGTACAAAATTCATGGAGGAACGTAATAAAAACTTTTGATTAACACTTAATATATATATATATATATATATATATATATATATATTTAGTTAAAAATTTAAAGTAAGTATAATATTATTTTTGTTTCTTCGTCACAATTATTTATAATTAAGTCTCCATATCACAACATCATCAATATTTTAAAAGGCCCATAAATGCGATATTATTGCATTGTGTTTGTTTTTTGTATATTTAAAATAATATTTAATCACTTGATGCTCATATGTTTTGTAACTGTTAATCCATCGAGCAACGCGAAATATTATTGAAATATAAATAAAATATAATTTTCAACATTTAGTTAATTTAAATAATTTTCTTCAAATGCATAATATAGGTTTTATTTCTTTCATTTGCACAAAAGATATTAGAAAGATAAGAAATAAGAATTGTATAAAAAAAAATTAAATTTTAGAATAATTTCTTTCTAACTTTGTCGAATGTTTTATATAATAATTATTATATAAAATTTTAACATATCTGAGTTTATTATGGTTCCAATGTCTTTTAATTGGAAAAGTATTTAAAGCCAAGAGCTTGATCGCATTAATATCCAAATATTTTACTTACATGAATTTTCCCATCTGTTTCTATTTTTTTAAAGAATTTTTCATTCTACGTTTTCCAACTATTTTTTAAAGAAAATTTTGAACATAAAATAGGACACACGTGGTTGTTATTCGGGAATAAATTCATTCTTAATGTACAAAAAATCGAGTAAAATTTTTTTTATAGATAGATTTATTTTAAAATATATGAAAATTATGTTCCATTGATTTAATTGAATATTAAAAGACATTATTACTAATTTGCTATTATTAAGGTAAAAAAAAAATCAATAAACATTGTATTAATAATAATCAATATATTCAGAATACGTAATATTAAAAAAATTTCCTTCGATAATAATAATAATATTAATTAGATATATATGATATTTAAAAATATATAATGCACATGTATATATAAACTTTTGTTATAAATGTAAAATCAACTAGTAAAAATTTGATTCAATTTCAAAAGTGAAATATTTCATATGTAAATATATTTTTCACGTAAGATATGACGAATGCAATTATTTAATATTATTTTAAACAAATGGAACTCTATTATTTCCATTTATGTTAATAGTATGAATAAATATTTAATATGAGGTGATTACAATTTCTCAATATGGAAAAAGTTTAATATTTCATTTGAACGCGTCAATTTATTAGATCGTTAAATATTTTATTTTCCATATTGAATTATTAAAGAGAAGAAAATGTATAAAAGCAACGAAGAAAAAACAAATCAGTTAATTTATGAGACTTATGAAGTATTAGTGTATGAATTTCTACATTAGAAAAATATGTTTAAAGCAAAGTAAATTGTAAGAGGTAAATAAAAGAGATAATTTTGAAAAATAAATTGTAAAATAATTTCTGTTATTCGAAATTGTATTGATGTAATAGATCGAATGATATTTAAATAAATAATAGATTTCAAAGAGTTATTAAACCATGACGTTTTATCATTTTATCTATTATTTTATTTATTTAATTTCCAGTATTATCTAAGATATTATTTTGTTAGAAGAAGTTTTACCATGTATATATATATATATATACACTTATGAGACATATGCATGATAAAGAATTGTAATGTTTGGTCATTTTAGTTTTCAGCAATCAATTATTACCAGAATGAAAACATTGAAATTTTTTACCGACAAAATGAATCAATTTATATATTATTTATGATTTCTTTATATTCTTTTATCTACAATGACTTATTTTTTTTTTTCATTTATCCTCAATTCAATATCTAAAAAAGGAGTATTGAATTGTAACAATAAACTAATGCATCTCTTATGGACTTTTATTATTGTTAATATCTTAATTATACCAACTTGCTACGCGAATAATATTTTTTTATATATTCAGTATTTTAGAAATGAATTAATTAAATATAAAAGTCGAATTGAAAATTTTTTCATTTTCATTTAATGTAGATTGAATTAATAATTCATTTTTATTCAAATACATGAATTACGTTCATTGAACTTTGATTTGCAATAAGCATATGTCTATAGTACATTTTCAAATTATTATCATTGCTTTTATTAATATCTCGAGAATGATGCGACGATAACGAATCACACGATCTCACTGTAATGCACAAATAAATTCTTATCTCATTAATGATAATGATATTACTAATTACCATTCCATTTATATGATTATTATAGAACCTTAATAAATGTCTTTCCATCAGCGTATTGTTAAGAAAATTAGTTTCTATTGTAAAATTACACGTGAAATAGTACAAAAAAAAACAACAACAAAAAAAACAACAAATAAATAAGAAAGAAAGGAAGAAAAACAGAATAAAAAACAATGTTAATATGCAGGAAATCAATGGCGTCGTTGCTGCGAATGCAAATAGAGTTATTCGCACTGCTCGTGAATTCCGCAGACGAGCGGTCGAGCGAATAAAAGCGCCACTTGTCAGTATCCCATCTCGATTGTGCAAATACGGAATTCGCATTCTAAGGATAGTGCATAATTTGTCATGCCAAGTAGTCTGTCGTCGAAAAGATTATAAACGCGGCTGTGACTCCCCGGAAGTCCCTAGTCGATGATTTTTCACGAGACCTCTCCAATGGAAGAGCTTATAGCAGAGGGTGAAACAAGGGAACGACATTAATGAGATTATTCATCGGCAGCGCTGACCAATCGACGAGGCTCGTAATTATCTCGAGCGCATCAACGTCGCGATTAAAGTCGCGATAAACTTACGCTCTCCATTGGCGAGTCCTCATCCTGGCAGGCTGGGTTCCTGATGCCACCATCTGCTTCGAAGGAGACACCATGCTGCTGTTGTTGCTGTTGCTGCTTTTGCTGTTGCTGCTGCTGCTGCTGCTGTTGCTGCTGCTCCACATGAAATAGAATCGAATGAAACATGTTAGTTTGCAAGTCGGTGAAAAATTGGTAAATGTCACGATACGCTAATACCGGGGCTCTTACTCTACCCCCCACCCCCCACCACCACCCCCACTTTACTTGTTCCGCTTATCGCGTGAATCGTCAAAGCAACTCACCAAGCACTACGCGCTTCGAAGCAACGAGCGAGCGAAATAGTTTCATTTTAATTTGTGTTAGTCGCGCGAATTAAACAGCGCACCCTAATCCCCTAAGTAAAGAAGCCGCATTGTTGTTTTACGCGCTCGAGTCAAAGTTACAGTACACTTTGAATAATTTATTACCGGCTCGTACAACGAGATTAATGCAATAGGCTGTTGGAGCTTAGGAAGCGGCAACATACGTTAACTCGATATCAAGCAATCAATTTTGTTCTTTCTTTTTTCTTTTCTTTTCTTTTTTTTCTTCGTTTCGTTGAAGTTATAATTAAAGAGCGGCGCGCCAAGTTATGTTAGTACTTTCGACTATGATTAACTAATGAGGTATAATTTTGGTGCTTCGTTCAGCCAATAGGCTCGTCGACTAATGAACATTCATTATTTTATCAAAGCACAATGACTTCATGCGTTAAAATAGACGCGGTACGATAGGTTTTGCATTTTTACACAAATCCGGGAACTTGGTCGGGAATACCGTGAAAAAGATATTTACAGTCGCATTCAGTGCTTCTACGAATTATCTAAAAAAAAAAAAAAAAAAAAAAAAAAAAAAAAAACAAACAAACAAACAAACAAACAAACAAACAAACAAAAAGAAGAAAAAAAAGGCATAGAAAAGAAAAGTAACGAGCACGAACATATCGAATGCCAATTTTCTCTCCTTTGCGTGCGACGAAAATTATATCACGTAAGTTTATCTCGATAATTTATGTATTCTTCCATTAAATTTTCAGCACATTTTCAGTATGTTTGTTAAAAAAAAAAAAAAAAAAAAATAAAAAAAAACATAATAATCGTCTATATGAATAAGCGATTTCGTATTTAAGATATCGCAATGAAGTATTATGTACTTTTGCTGATTTTTCGAACTTTAAATAAAGGAAAAGTAAATTATGTAGGGAGTATATACGATCGACGGTTCAGTTGAAATAAAAGTCGAGTAATAAATATTACGCGATGCCGTTCGAACGAGAGGAGTAAAAATTCTCCTTACATCTGTTTTCCGCACTGTTTATAAATAAAATTACATACTTTTTACGATAATTTACCTAACGCGCACATACACTTATTATAAATTTTGATAAAGCCTACGTGCGCTCTCCTTACGCAATTAAAACGAGGAAAAAATCGTGTTAAATTAAAAATTCATTTATCTGAAAAACGTCAGATGGGCACGAAACAATTGCAATATTTGTCGGTAATTTTGTGCAATAAACAATATTTTTAATTAATTCCTTAAACTAGACTATCATTAAAGAAGGTTTTTTTTTTTTTTTTAACGGGATATCTTAAAATGTCCAAGAGTCGCTATTCGACGTAACGCACATGTATATTACGAACGGCTTAAAAGTACATTTGTCAAAAGTATTTTCCTGGCTGGCTAAATGCAATATTAAAAGAAAGTATCGCTTCTCTGTAAAGCTTCCTCGGCCGTCATATTTATAAACAGCGTTTGAATAGGACGAGGCAGAGGTTCGCGAAGCTCGAAAGGAACGCGTTAGGAAAAAATTCTGGCACGTCGGCGCGAGTTTAATCGCAACGCTAAATGTTAATGCTGCAGCGGCTGCGTGTGTCGGCACGCGAATTAACGCTCTGGAAATTCTAAAAAAGAACGGCAACATCTGTCGGTCGCCGGCACGAAAGTGCCCGGGCATGCATTCGCAAGGGAGTCATCGATCCGTTGGCAGCGACCGCGTTTCGCTCCCGCAACAGCAGGTGCTTATCTACGCGGCCGTCCATCCGATTCAGCAATGTCGGCCGTTACCGGGTTACGGGAGTCGGGCCAAACGGTCATCGTCCATCGGTGGCATTTTTCGAAAGCGACGTGTGGCTTTCGCAATGTTCGTCGGGCGCCGGAATCCGCGTTTAAGCGATTACGTAAGCGCAGAATTAGCGTTCCCCACGTCGCGCGCGCGCGCTACAATTGAGGGAAGTCGCTACGGTCCCTGTTTCCTCCTGCCCTACGAGCCTTGGCAAAATTTTATAAAGCGCCGCGGGGAAAGTGCAAAGGGGGAGGGAGGGGAGGGTTCGACGATGCAGCACCGACGGTTTAGAGCTCGTATTTTTCGCCACGAGCCAATGGCGATCGGACATTTCCGATCTTCCCGACTTCGCTTTCGATCATTGTGTACGCGTTAATGAACGTGTGCTTGTTAGTGTATCTGCTCTTTTTTGTTTTGTTTTTATTGTATTTTTTTTTAACGCGCCTCGGTATACTTTATTTACGAATAGCAACAAGTTAACGATGCACGATATAACTGGTTGATCTAGCGAAATGAAAAGGAGAGGTATATTCAGGTATAAGAGACGAGTGCTCGATTGGGCGTCTGGAAAAAAATCCAACCAAACGTCAATGTTTGCACGTCCTTTCGTGCGTTCACGAATACCGAGTAAATAGCGCATTTCATGCTTAATTTATAAACGAAGAGCTAGCGAATACAATTTATGATTAAAAGCGATGGGTTTTGAGTAATGCGTCATGTTTAATCGAGTATTACAAGCAAATTATGATTGTTTTTTACATGCACTTTCTTCCAACATTCTCTCGCTCGTTGTTGAGCTTTCGTTATACGCTTTATTCGGTATTACAAGACTCAATACACTAAGAGCCTTTTTTTCTTGTTTTCATCGTTTCATTATTTATTACATCATAGAATCGAATAAAATGTGGGAAATTATTTTGAAATCTATATATATATATATATATATATATATATATATATATATATATATAAATATAATGAAGACAGTCCTCGACAATTATGATTTTAAAAAATATAGTTTCTCAGTATTATCGGCACCACTTTATTATCCAATAATCTTACTTGCTCTTTCACTTATTATAAAATACAATTTTATAATTTAATGGTTTAGAAAACCGACACGGGTATTACAGTAATCTTTTTTTATACGTTTTCACCGGCCGAATAATCTAAATGATTTTCGATATAAATAACATTTGTAATTTTTATACTAAGTGAAATCGTTGCTTATAAATAAAAGTTTTAAAATAAAATTTTAAATTTCTCATGATAATATTAACGCTGAATTATCAAATAGATGCTATTACTTCGAATTTATTCACTTTCCTTTCAATTAACTTTTAATTCGACAAATTACATTGAAAATGTGGGGTCAACACTTTCATAACAAGTTTTTTTTTTTTTTTTTTTTTTTTTTTTTTTTAATTTAATAATTTGTATGCAAAATTTCAACAAAGCCAGCCAAATGCTATGCCATTTCTTTATTATTTACAATTTGTTATTGACAATTTCAGTTGCATTTACTTCAATGCGCCATGAAGCTTACGTTTATATGTCTATTATATTTTTATGGAAATGCTAAATTTTTCATTCCAAAAATTCATTGTTAATCGTTTATGTCAATGCTTTAGTAATTTGTTTCGTTATTGGGATACAAATTTCATAATCAACTGCTTTTTATTATGTAATAAATAACACAATATAACACAACAACATTATAAATCATTATCAAATTTAAAATATAAAAAAAATAATTTATAATCAGACTATAAACTATATAAGATTTATACTAAGTTTAATGCAGAAATTGAAATAAACTTTTTAATTCAATCATATTACATTAATATCTTAATCATGTAAGCATTAATAAAAAAACTAATTTCGATTTATTTATTTATTGATATTGCGTAATATCTTTTAAGATAATATAGTATTGCTTATTAATATTATGTTACCTTGTTTCTATATAATAAACACACACGTTTAATTGGTGGTGCTTAAATTTTTCTCAATTTAACGTTACAATTTATAAATTTTCATTACTTTCATTTCATTGTGCTATAAATTTAGTACTTTAATGTTGTTTCTAATAAATGACGAAATAATTAAGCTTCGAAATAATTGCAAACAAAAAAAAAAACAAAAAAAAAAAAACAAAAAACAAAAATAAAAAAATTGTATAAATTAATGCGCACACGATATTTAAAGCTTGAAAATTCTTGTATTTATAATTTTAAATATATTTATAATTTTAAAGTTTCTTGATTTTTCGAAATGCAGTAGTACCACATTCTAGTGGATTTGAAACATTGCAAAAGAAATTAAACCGGCTTTTACACAAGCTCCGCAATTTTTACGAAAAATTCGCTCGAATCTTACGTAAATTCGCGAATTAACGTATACGAATATAATATTATTATTTTATTTCCCATATAAATGCATATTAAGCAATAAATATTACAACTTTTCGTTCATAAAATTCTCTTCAATTTAACTAAAAAATTCACGACAATAATTGTTCAAATTTATTATAGAAAGAAAATATTCATGTTATCTTGTCGTATTATATAATGAGAAACTTATTTATTTATTTCAAATATCATATAGAAATCGAGAAATTACAATGAAATATTGTTAATGTCTTATTACATTATATATTTGTCTTTAGGCTCGTACTTATTAAAACTTAACAATGTGTCGGAGCTCATTATTAATTTGTTATATTATGTATTCAATTATTTTATTTTATTTTTTATTTTTTTTTTTTTTCATTATTCAATGAAATCCTTTTTGTATAATAAATGCTAACTTTTATATCGAGAATGTATATGTTCGCGCATGAAAAATAATTACCATTAAATAAGACGTATTTATTGCAGAAATCATTCTAATATTAAGAATGTTAAAAATATTCTTTTTACAATCTGATTTTTTAACAATTTCGTTGGGTATGTTATTTAATTATTCCGTAAAATGGGAAATAATATCAGAAGAAGATTACGATAGCCGTAAAAAATATTAAGAATTTCTGAAAGCTTGTAAATTAAATTTCACAATTTGCAAAGTTAATAGCGGTCCGTTTTAAAGTCTTTTTTTTCTCTTTTTTTTTTAATTATCAATGAATGGATACATTACAATTATTATATTAAGGTATTTATATTTTAAAAGAATTTATCTTTAATGTTTATAATGTTATATATAATGCTCTCGATCAACAGTGAAATACTAAGTACATTTGTAGAATAACGATTAATAATATTGGTGATAATATTATTATACTGAATATAATTAACATCGCCAAAGATAAATGGGTCGAATATATATATTTTAAGAGGCTATTTTTAATTATAAAACATAGAAATTAACTTAGTGGGACATTGGAATTTTTTAAATAAATTTTTCAGTCAAAAAATAAAAAAGAAAACCTTATTGTATTAAAAATGTAACCTTAAAAATTTTCTCGTAAATGCCATTAAATTAAAGTACAATGATAATATTTGCTTATCCTGATCATTTATAACTTTTTTTCATAACGAGCAATCATAATATTAGTCAACATTTAACATTATTTTACAGCATTACCGTTCAGTATCCATTACATTTAAAGTTATTGCATTTATAGCAAAAAAAAAAAAAAGAAAGAAAAAAAAAGAAAAGAAAAAATAACACTAAAGATTATCGATCAATATGATAATATTAATTAATGGTGTTATATAAGATGCAATTGCTCCCATAAAATATGCTTTACAAGCAGTATTTCACATAATTTTTCAAATGATATTACTATTCGAATTAAAAACCAAACCATCTTCCTCTCGATGATAATAAGTAAGTAATTAAATATAGAATATATTTTCTGCGTTTATAATGCCAAATTCCATTCTGATATCGAAAATACTTATGCTACTACACACGCAGTCGTCTATAAAAAAAAAAAAAAAAAAAAAAAAAAAAAAAAAAAAAAAAAAAAAAATCACTTTTTTTATAAATCGAGAATCGAGTAGGAACAACAAAATTAATAGGAGTAAAAGTCAAGAGTACTTAGGCGATAGAAATCTCGGATGCGAGTGTTTTTCCGAAGCAGCGAGCATTTACATCTGGAAAATATTGGCTCCTAGCCGCATCGTACATTTTCATTAGGATACCTTTACGAGCTATAGCCGTTCAGCCATCCTCGAGAGCCGTTTCGAGGCACGCGCGATAATTACACTGATTGGCAGAATTCTTTTCCCCGAGGCCGTTCTACTCTGCCTGGGCTTTTTCCTCCGCGGCATCCGATCGACCGATCGATCGACCGACCGATCGCCAGGACGACGACAAGGATACCACCTCCCGTCAATGATAGGCTTGATAAGCGTAATGCGGTGAACGCGGCTTTTCCAAGAACAGCGCGCACTATAATGTGCAACGGGGACCCTCCATCCTCCCCCTTCCCACCGTCCCCTGCCAAACCCGCCCACTCGACCCCACCGTCTAGTCGGCGTTGATTGGTGTGATGTAACGCTGTGAGGTCGACCGTCCGTTACGGTTCTGCACTTTTACATTTTCAAGCATCGATTTTTCACTCATCGGGCCCGCGCCGCTTTCGTAATTGCCCATTTACGAGCCGATTTTGTAACCATTACACGGTCTGCGTTAACCTTGTATTTCATAACTGATGAACAATTGAATTTTGAATATTGCGCTTCGTGGAAGGTCCCAAAACTCATAAATTTTGGCCCGCGCTCCTCCGTCCTTTCTAATGCCGATTAATAATACAGCCAATGTATAATTAAAAAGGAATTACGCTAATGTCGAGAGCCCATTTTTATTGCCATAGGTAATGACGTCCTTGTATGTGTTACGGTATCCAAGCAATAACGCGATCCACTTGGAGACCCTTGGAGAGGCAAGTGTGCCGGGTCTCGGGTTACGCGTAATCGAAAACAATAAATGAAATACGTAACGGAACATTATCGTACTTTTAAAGCGATATTCCGCTATTCGACATTAACTTTTTTAACGCACTGTGCACGACCGATGCCCATCGAAGTGTGAATTTTGAAGTTTTTAAAAAAAAAAAAATAACAAAGAAGAAGAAGAAAAGATATCAGCGGTAAGCATGTCGCGCGACAATCATGAATGCAAATATTTGTTTGGCCTTTAATTGGAGGAAAAGTGAGCTGCGCGTGCAAATGCAAATACGAGAATTTAATGTAATTATACGGACATTCATTGTGCTAGGAATAGCTGAGCATTACAAATAGATGTCTGGATAAGAAGATGCAGGCATGCGTGCGATGACCAGAAGGAATTAAAAGCGACAGAGAAAAAAAATATGCTGAGCCCGTTTAATTACATGCAAAACGCGTGGAAGATAATGTACGGAGGTATGCTCGGTAGCGACGAGATTCAACTTTTTTTTTTTTCTCGATTCACGCAACATCGTGGGTTCGAATAGTCCTTCGTTGGCTGTAGCGGCTGGGGTAGAACGGAGACGGTAGGGAGCGAGGAGGAGGAGGAGGAGGAGGAGAAAGAGGTACGTTTTCACGAAGGTAACGCGGCATTTTAGTATGCATCGATTGCAGGTGCGAGTAGCGTCTCGAAGATTTGCATGGAGAGACCATTGTTGTTATTGTTGTTGTTGTTGTTGTTGTTGTTATTGTTTGTTCCTTTCTTCTTTTTTTTTTCTTTTTTTTTTTACGTTTTTCCACACACCGTATCGTACATTTCGTAAATAGTGTCAATGTTTAATTAATCGGTTCTGTGCGTCGAGATGAACGCTGCCGATTAAGAATGAAAAATGAAGCCGACAAGTCGAAGGTGCCGGTCGATCGGCATTTATATTTTGCTCGCCGTCTGCTCAAGATCTAATCGTACATATTATTATACATCATTTGGTTAGTTGCGCAACGATAAGAGTGTTGTAATGAAATACCACATGGCGCGCTTTGATCATCCGACATTCAAAAGAAAGTGAAAGTAATCTTATATCGAACAATGAATATCAATTACGGAACTCGATTTCCGCTCTTCGATCATCCAATGCAATTAACAGGGAAATGAAATTAGCCGACTGGTACGCCTCCATCCTTTACCATTGCCTTCCTTTATCAGCATCCTGTCAAAGTACGACCCGACTAATTCTACTCTCCGGCGTTTCGTAGTTATTATCAGCGCACGTCTCCTTTCCCGGAAAAGTGATTAGAATTAGCGCTCGCCCTGGAGGATCGTACCTGCCGGAGAAAAACAATCTCGTCGACTATTATACGCTATGGATTTGATTGAGACTCGCATGCGAATGCAATGGGAATAGCGAACTCGTACATTAGTAATTTTGCCATTTATGCGCGATTTGCCAATAGAGCCAAAAGTAGCGTAAGGCTGTTTTTAGCCGTCGTTGTTGGCTCGCGTCTAGCTTACATTATTTTTCCAGCGACAATTTCCAATCGCAAATACAATTGACCGTGCGCCTAATTTTAGACGCCCAGCTATGTCAAAGCGATTTTTATCAATCGTTGCGATTTATCAATATTTGCCAGACGCATTTGCGCGAGTTAAGAGCGACGGAGATGTTCGTGTGTCATCGTTCGTATGGTTGCCCATCGCCACACTGTTCTTTCGTTTCATTCGTCTCGTTGAATAACCAACGGACATTTAAAACGCACGCGATTTTAGAATATTACGCTTTTACTTTGTGTAATCCGTGCGATATTGCACACACCGCTAAATCCGGAAAATGTTCAAGAAGCATTGGTTAAGCTCGCGCGAGGTATGCCAAAAAGAAAATTTCTTGTCGTCGACACTTGGTGCGAAACGTGCGTATAAAACATGCTAACCTGGGACGCGATTACTTCAACGTCCGTTCCGTTACTTGAAAATCGATGGCCCAACAATAGTCACGTCATTACGAAGTTACGACCTACCATTCTGGCAATACGAATTCAACTTCTCATTGCGCCGTCAGGTCGTCGCATCACAATAATCCGGAGCATCGCAGCCGCGATTCGTTTCCGAAGGAAGAGTCCGAGGCGATCGCGATAGTCGCGCAGATCTTGATCCTTTCTGCGCCAAAATTCCGTCACCGACCGCCAACGCCTCCTATCCCAATCCTCATTTTCATAACGACCAATCGCTCATCCACGCACAAAGGACTTCTTAGTCGATAGAATTTATGAGACTCGCGGGTGATCCTCGAGGCAATCGTGGCTATGATTCACCGTCACGAAAGCATTAAGGAGGCCGTAGCTCGCGCAGTCTTGGTCGCTCCGAGCTTCCGCAAGACAAAAGATTCGTCGAAGACGGAACGTTAGCGAAGGTGAATAGAATAGGAAGCGGTCACGTAAATGCCTCTCACAGTATTGCGAGAATATAGGTAGAGAGGTTGTCCGTGGCCATTATGGGCTCGCGCGGGTCGACGGGGACCGTGGACGGCCGCCTCGGGTTTGTTAGAAGACGGAGGTGGAGGACGGCCGAGGATGGATGGATGGATGAGGTATGGCGGGGAGAGAAGTTGATAGAGAGGGATGGATAAGGTGGGATAGGGGGGTTAGAGAGGTGTCTCGCGTCGGCGCACTCGGTCATTGACAATGAGTCGTGAATCACACACGTGCGATTTGTCGCGCACGTGGTTGTCGCGCGGCCGAGTCTCTCAATTTCGTCACTTGCGAAAACGCGCACCTGCGAATGGCATTAAGAGTGCGCGGCGCACCTATGCTGTGCTCTAGACGGCTCGACGTCGACTCGATTACGTCGTGCTATTTACTCGCGAGCGCCGACGCAACTCTCGACTCAACGTGACAAAGCTGGGAGGAGAAGCGAGACTGGGCTTGCCAGCGACTTTTCACCTCCCGCGCCCCGACGAAATATCGCGTTTTGCAAACGCCGACACTATCGACACTGGCCATGCATGCAGTGTACACGCAAAAGAAGGAATATGCATTTGGCGCAGAATAAACATTAGTATCGACAAGTGGTGTTGGCTAACTTAATGCTTGCCTCGATCATCGCGCGCTGTCTCTGCCAATCGTATCTGCCAATGCTCGTAGGGGGCCCAAGCGCGGTCGTGCCGCCGACCTCGTGAAATTCTCCAGAGATGAGGAGCTGCGTCGAGGTGCCGCGATGAGTAGTGAAACACTCGTGACTTTGCACTCGCAGCTTTCGTCGAGCTATAGGCTGACTTAGTGGTAGTCGGAGCAGCCGAGCGCAGGACTGGCGAAATCGCGCGAACCGATTTGCAGTGTCGGGCGACGTAAGGGCGAGCCGCCGTCGAATGTCACGGCGGCACTTTGACGGTCCCGAAATCGGCTTGGCCACCGACGCTAGATGGAGCTCCTTTACGAGCGCGAGCGCGCAATCATTTGAAGGAGGACGAGGAGGCTGAGGAGGCGGAGGATGCGGAGGAGGAGGAGGGGGAGGAGGAGGAGGACGAGGAAGAAGAAGTGGCGGAGGAGGAGTAATGGCCGGATATGCCTTAGTCGAGCTCGAAAATTTCTAGCTGAAAAACAACGTTGTAAAATAAAGCCCAACAGATACCTCGACCCGGGCGAGTGAATCGGCGGCTCTCGAAGGGGGGAGGGGACCTCGTAAAGCGTATCGTTATCTTCGGGAGAGCGGGCACGCATGAGAAAAAGCCTAAGTTTTTCTTCTCGACAAGCTGCGTGGCTGATAAGGGCGGCTGCGATAACGTTTCGTATCGCAAGCGAGATGCTTGCGGTTCGCGCGCTCCATGGATCGACTTGGGGTTCGGCTAACGACTGATCGAGTCTCCCATAAAGAGGGGGGAGGGGGGGGGGACGCACAATAAGTCGTCCATCGAGAGAGTCGGAGCATCGCCAACGAGGTTCGCTAGCAGACCTCCGCTGCCCGACCAGTCTCAACACAGCGCTTACGCAACAACCGCGAAACGTAGTAAATAGTCACATACACGCACGCGCGCGCGCACACACACAGGCACACACGCACGCACGCACGCACGCACACAACGCAGACAACGCACACGCGCACACGCACACACGCGCACACAATGTCTCTCTCTCTCTCTCTCTCTCTCTCTCTCTCGCAAACGCAAACACAAAAGTACTCACGGAGAGAGAGAGAGAGAGAGAGAGAGAGAGAGAGAGAGTGAGCGAGTGAGTTGGACGGCGAGGGGGGTGGGGTCGGGAGCGAGAAAGCGCGCGCGTGCGTGTATGTCATACCATCTGGACCATGGCGCAGGCGTTGTGTCCTGGGCTGGATTGCGCACCTGCCGGCGCGGCTCGACCTGGACCTCCCTCCGTCCCCGAGATGCCGCGGGCTCGGACTGCGCGCGATTACGCGGACGACGCGGCGCGCCTCTACGCACGGGGCCCCGGGTGGGGGGAACGCCGCCGTTTCTTTCACCGCCGGGGAACTTTCACCGCGGGAGGCGCCCCTTCCCTCGCGTCGCCTTCCTTTATCGGCACTTCCTCCAGCAGGTGACGGGAACCGCTTTCTCCCCGAGGACGATCCCGCGGTTCAAGCACCCGACGTACGACTGACCGGGCAACACGACCGTGGCGACCGTTTTAAATGCTCGATAGACCGGTGTCGCTCATCCTCGGCGCTATTAGGGAAATACTCAAGACTAATCAGCGCTTATTTAGGAAAAACGATACGCTGTCTAAGAAAAGTGCCACGACAATAATGAGCGTCGTCGCGCACATTCCTATTACAAAATGTCCACGTCCTAAGTAAACTCCTGTACCCCCGGATACTTCGTACGCTTCATCAAACGAACTCGATACTCCTCTCTCATCGACATTTTCACGACAACTTGCACCTACCGATTTCTCAAAATTTTTCATTCAAATTCTATTCTGACGGAAACGCATCTTTCAACGTTCACGGATATTACTGAATGCGCAAAACAATACTTAATCTCATTGTGCTGCACAAGCTCGGTTGTGAGAGGTGAATTGTATATATTATAAGAGGCCGACGCGTCAATCCACAGCGACATTTGTGATTAATTATTTGATCCATGATAACGCGAGAGATGCAAGGAAGCCCCTTCTGATAAAAACGTTTACTTAAAAAACGAAAAGGAAAAAAAAAACAAATCTTCTTCAACCGCATTTATAAATCTTTGAGATTATTGTATATTCGCAATATCGGTAAATCATAGAAGCGTGCTTTTTTTTTTCTTTTTTTCTTTTTTTTTTTTTTTTTACAAATAATTTAAGAGAGCTTGAATAAATAAACGCAAAGCGCAGGAACGTGTATCCAAAGACCCCCTGCCCTGTAATAAAATCATTCGGTTCACTGTGTATCTCGCTCGTGTAATTAAACTGGGTAGACAGTGTCTGGTCCTGGTGGACCGCAGCCTCCATTTACCTAATTTAATCAGACCGCCATTGGACGCGAGCAATGCGCACAAGATGCTCGAGGCGTTTTGAAGGGCGAGGCTTTTGTACGCGAAAATCGAACAGCCCTGGCTGGCTGATAATAGGGCGAGTATGGTAGCGAAGCCCGATTTCCGGTACTGGACGGCAAATCCGACGATTATCGCTCTTTGTCTTATCGACTATGTCCAATGGACGTCTTGCGTCTCGGCCATTCAGCTAATTTAATGAACTCCTTTGGAAAATGCGGTGCGATAGAAGATATGAGGCACGGTAAGTTCGCTAAAGGCTCCGATCGCGTATTTAACGGGATGCAGCCCTACTCTACGTGCTGGAGATTCTCATTATCTTAACCAGGACAACGAGCGATGTAATTCAATTTCATGGCTAAAATTCCTCCTCGTTGTGCGTACGCATCTCATTATGATTCGCGCGTCTCGCATTTTCTCCGCGCGACTTATTCATTGCCTTTTAAATAAACAACGTTTTACCTATCTACGTAATGTATACTCGGTGTCGTTGCTACAACGTTAAAGGACTTTGCGAATTACGAGCCAATAATTGGCGATTTCATTCGATCGTCAAAACATTATTCTTCCATGGCTTTTCGTCCTAATCTAATCTCTAGCCTTTCTTCTTCCATCGACATAATAGCTCGTGCGATACGCATCGATAATTAAACTCGAGGCTCCAGGTAGAAATTACACGGTCTCTAATCGGAAAGTAATTCAATGTAGAATGGCCGTCCACGTGATTAACGAGATGTTTAAAAGAAAAGTTGAAATTAGAAGTCCCGTTTGATTTCCATTAGTTGGACTTGGTATCCGCCGCCTCCGTGCCACGTAACACCTTACCATCATCTAAAAAAAAATTGGAAAAACGATGCACGCACGTGTGCAGCCTCGTCATCGCCTGCCTGTCTCCCACTCCCACCCCCCTCCTCCTCCTCCTCCTCCTCCTCCTACTTCACCGACCCGTCACTTCGACCCCTCTTTCTTTGTGTATTTCGTAGCGTTTAAAGTACATTTACGTCGATCGCGAATTCCTAAGGCCTGAGCTGGACCACAGTTCCTCGACGTCCACCAATCTCATTTGTACATTACCTTGGAATCGTAAAAGGAATCGCCGAGTAGACTCGCTTCTCCCCTCTCCCTTTTTATGGCATTTTTATTTATTTATTTATTTATTTTTTTTTTTTTTTTTTTTTTTTTTGTTGTAATTTGCCTTCGAAGCGCCGTTGTTTATTTTCCGCTTATTTGCTTTATATCGAGCTTAAATTTGGCTTAACTCCCGCTCGTGCATTACGATGCACTTTAAGCACGCGTCCTAAATTTCTCTTTAATCGCCGTAAGTCGAGAGTGCTGTGAGCCTCTTGGATTTAAAATTGCTTGTTGTTGTTGTTTATGCTTCAAGCGTTGGATAATTATTTTTGTGCTCGCGCGTCGAATACTTGTGTGCATCATTTTGTGCGATAATTTTTCATGGCGCGCCGCTATGACAAGGTCCATTGATATGTTTCTTTCTCTCGACATTGAAACAGATTACAGAGAATTATTCCCGGCTATCGTCCGCATTGATTTCAATACAAGAAACAAAAAAACAAAAAAAAACAAAAACAAAAAAAAAACAATAAAGAAAAAAAAAGGAATAATTATTAATGCAATTCCAAAACAAACAAGAAAACGATTGTTCCGCATTCAATTCTATTAATTTCATATTAACGATACTTATTTTATTGTAAATGCCACGTTATAGAGCATTTGTTCTTGCTATTACGATTGATTATAATTGTAACAACATTCAAAGTACAATAATCAACGCAATAAATGAATAAATGAAGGCTTGCTATAATCTAGAATAAATATAAAAATTATACATTTTCCCTAATATAAATTGAATACACAGTAATGGAATTTTTTGTTGTTTTTTTTTTTTTGTTTCTTGTTCTTTTCATGTAATAAAATTATTTTCAAAAACAACTACAATCTTAATGTTCCTTATTTGCGATACAAACGTCAATTAAATAGTATTTATTCTGTAATTTTTAATTCAATGAATGTTAAGATTAAATATATAAAAAGCAATTCATTTTATCCTTATCTTAGTTTTAGTCTAACTCATCACATACATATTATATACACTCACATTTATATTGCTACTATTAAAATTTTTATTTCTATTCTTATTAAATATGACTATTATCATAGAAGACAATATGAATTATAAAATTCATATTTTTTATAAAAAATAATGATATACGGTGCGATATTTTTCCTAAAAAATTCCTACGTTTTATTGAAAATGAAATAAAGCCTATGCATTTTTCATTTTAAAAATGTACATCTACGAAATACAATAAATTTTTATTATTTTATTTATAAGATAAATTTTATATTAACAATTTATGTAACAAAAATTTTACATTGCCATACGAATGGTAAACATAGCGGTGCCATAAAATTAAAGAATTTGTTATTAAGGACATAAATTTGTAAAGTTTATATATTATTTTCGTGTGTAAAAAGTCCCTTGATTAAGTAAATATTTAGTATGTAAAAGTTAGAAATAATGTTTGTTATTGAGTATTAAATAAGATATATTTGATCATTTTAGCTGTCGTAGTACTATTATACGTATAATAAATATTATTAGAATATATACGCAAGTTATGTAGGCATATTTTAAGATGTGAGAATCAATAATTTTAAATTCACCTTCGCTTTATGTAAAGTACATTCATGTACATTTATCTATACAAAGTAGTCGTAATTTTTAGCTTAACTAAAGAAAATAACAATAATAATAGTAAAAATCCACATTATAGTTATATTTAGGGTCAATAATACGCATTTTGTAAATTAAAAATTGTTGATTAAAACCAAACTCACGATACTTTAATATGAAATTTAATAATTTCAATCTTTCATATCGTCGTTATTTTAACTATTTTTAGAAATTCAGAGAATATTAAAAATGATAAATCAATTCATATTGATTGTATAAAATTTAATTTATCTCATTATAAATTCATCTATAAAATACTAAAATAACCGTTTTCATAAAGTTGCTATATTACACATTTAAAAGGTGAACATTGTAGTTAATAACTCAAGGTTATTTTACTGCATTAAAACTTTATATTCCTTTTGAGATTCGGGAGAATTAGTTGTCTTTTTACATTCAAAATTTTATTTTAGATTTGCAAAAATAAGAATCAATAAATTTAATAGCAAAAAATTTTTATGAGAAAAGTGACAGGGCAATATGGAATGATAGTTGACAATGCCAATCGAAAAAAATTATAATCGACAGAAGAATTAATCAATGCATGCACTACATATTATAGTTTAGCGATTAATACAAATATAAAATATTTAATAAACAAGCTTTGTTCAATATTTTAACTTAAGCTTTTCAAAAAAAAGCATTTTTCAAATAAAATATATATCACATTGAGATCAGATTTTGTTATGGTCATTAAGAATAAATTAAGCAAAATACTTTAAACGATTTGCACTTAAATAAGCCGAATATAATATTCTTAAAATATACTTTGTCAGGTAATACATTTAATTAGTAAAAAAAATTAACAATTTATTCAGTTTTAATTATTAATTATTACATAAATGAACGAGCGTAAGATATTTATTATCGAGAGTATGACAATAATAGTGGATTGTTTTGAAAAATACTCCTCAACGTCAAAGTAATCTTAGAAAATACGTTAGAACTACGGTTCAAAATTAGTAACTTTAATTTAACAAATTGAATGCATATTATACAAGTGTTAAAAACAATAATTAGCAGCAAATGTTTTTTTTTTTTTTTCTGGTCAGGTCAAGTTATTACCTGCCCGAGTGTTAACCAACTGCTACAGCAAAATACGTTCCCTATAGAATCTCCCAAGATAGATAGATAGATAGAGATAGAGAGAGAGAGAGAGAGAGAGAGAGAACAAAAAATATTAAAGTAAAAAAATTATTTTTTACTTTTAGGATTCATAATTTCGGATAAGTTTTATTTATAAATGAATCTTTCTATTTCAACCTCAAAATACTATAACGATAATTCGTAAAATTATTATATTTGCCTATTTTCAAACTTTTAAAGTATCTTAAACTCAACGGTTATGGTGATTAGTGCTAATTTCTTGAATTCATTAATTAAATGTAATTATGAATAAACTTTTACAACGATTAATAATTAAAAATATAAATTATCTATAAATTACTATAAAAACTTGAAAAATATTTTTAATATGACTCTTAATTATTAACATAAATCTAGAGAAAAACATTATCTTCGTTGTCATCCGTATATTTCTATTAGATATATAAAATTCTATTATTGTTACTTTATTAAAAATTAACGTATATCTTAAGCTGAATTTCATAAAGTCATTCAATTACATTTTTATTAATTTTCTTATTACTTGCAAATAATTGTTATCGATAAATTTAGTTCTACTTAAAGTATCTTACTGGAAAATTTTATATGTGTATCATATAATTAACAGATTTTTCATTGATTAAATATTAGAACTATTATTATTAAAAAAAAAAAATTATATACCACCAATTTATGATCATAAATTATTTGAAGTTAATATGTTTTAATCTAAATTTATTTGATTTTATATATTTAATTTATGAATACTAAATACTGCTTATTAATTACAAAAAAACTTCGAATATGAAAAAAATGCTTTAAATTATCTGCTAATTTAAGGTGAATACAAAACAATTCATCAAATATTTTTGTTGTATAATATGTGCATACTAGATAACTTTAATTAATAATGACATGCCTTCTAAAAGAGACAAATTTGAAAATACTTTTAAAATCTAAGACTTTATTTCGACGCTAAATTAAAATATTTTGCTAAATATATTAATAATTGAAGTAGAAGTGAGTAAAAATTAGAAAAATTACGTAAATGATTTTTTCCTCTAAAATGCTTATTTTTACACTACTTTGAAGTCATCGAAATTATCGACTTCACAATTTCAAAATCAAAGCTTATGAACTAATATTAATAATAATGTTTAGACAAATCGAAACGAGCAAATGAACTGAAAATTATAGTTAAAAAGAAAAAAATGTTTACTAATGTACAATAAAATATAATATAACACGGGTATAGTACCATGTATATGTACTTATGTCTGTACTCAAAGTTACAAAAAATTAAGAGACATTGGATATCGCAGCCGATCTACTAACGATAAGAAACAAGTCGACCAATTGGCCCACTGCCTTGCCAGCTTAATCATAAGCTTAATCAGCCAGTCATACAACGTCACTAATTAAGGACTCAGAGTCAACGAACACAAATTCGTATTCTCATTACAATCGCTATATCTAGCTTTATGAAAAATAAATATTTTGGTAAAATTTTACATTTTTTACCTACTAGAGTGAACTGATTTTATTTGATTATTAAGGTTACGCATTCAACTGATTTAATCATGAAGGAGTTATTATTTTTATTACACTTCATTCTTTAATAAGCTCCTATTTATTTATATTTATTAGACAAAATCTCAGAATCAGTGATAAATGAGTTGAATATTAAATCAATAATAAAAATGGTTTCGTTGTAAGTAACTTTAACACATTAATCGACAATACAATGGAATAAAAGACCATTTTTATTATCGCTTGTATATATGATAACAAAATGATAGAGTAAACGATTGAGAAATAAAATATCTAAAAAGTGGATAGAATTTTTATACAAATAAGCATTTTCAGTGTTTCGGAAAGAAAAAACAAACATAATCAATCTTATTCTGGAAACGGAAATGTTTATTATATGTCAATATATAAGTTAAATAGTGTAACAACACCTGCTTTATAATAATTTATACTTATCTTTAATACGAGATTGATTTTTTTTTTATAAATAAAGTTAACTCAAGATAAACTTTCGGTTGACCTACGGACACATTCTGACTACATGAAAGAATTGAAATTTTTTTATAAAAATGCTAGGAAATTAAATTTCTGTATGCTACATAAACAGCTGTGCAATCTTATTAAAAATCTGATTACGAAATCTTATTATTTAAAAGTTATTAACTAAATCGACTATGAAAAACGTTTAATGCACGTATATTTGAATTCTTGAATGAAGCTTCGGTTACATTAAAACACAGTATGATTTTACTTTGGAGCATATGAAATAATCATTTTTTGTGTAGCCGATGGGCTCAATTTTATTGGAGAAATGTAAAAGAGACACGATTAAATTATGGGTATTTGTAATTAGGTAATCAATATAGGTAAATATAGATAATTAATTGCATAAGTATGTTGCATTGTATGCATTAATTGCATAAGTAAGCTGAAGAAAAACGATAATTACAAAAATATTGTATACGAAACTATAAAACTGAAAGGTCATCCCTATTTTAAATTCAATTGGAACATTTTTCAATAAACAAAGAATTCTTTAAAGGATTCATCGCTACAGTGTATCGAATGATAACAAATTATTTATCACTCTTTAACTTTCCTTCTGATTTTCAAAAATAAAGATACATAGATAGATGTATAGATAGATGGATAAATACAAACAGAAAGAGAGAGGGGGGAGGGGGGAGGAGGAGACAAATAGTGAGTAAGAGAGGACGATAGGTGGAAAGTAATGGAGCGAGTACAGATTAGTTTAAACAGAATAAAAACGAAAATTCTGTTTCATCTCTATCTTTATCCCTGCTACACTATTAAAAATAAAAAGATCGTGTAAAGTATGAAAATATTGTGCTATGATACAAAATTAATACTTAACTATCTAAAAAGATAAGATGATTTGTAAAGACGTTGTAGTTTTACACTGCGATTGTTGATTTAAGCTTATTAACAAAGCAAAGCAGCATCTGTAATAAAAACTAAATAATTTACTATCGATTTCAATCAAGTACAAAGGAGTAGTAATGAACTTAAGAGTCATAAAAGTACTCCTCGTTGAATTATAATAAATTATACCATGACCTCATTTATCTATTATATGAGATATGATATTAGATTATCAATATAAAAGTAGAATTAGAAGAAGCCTAATATAAATATTTTAATATGTTACGGATATTAAGAATCATTTTTACTAAAAGATATCACAAAGCGATTAACGAGTTTAAATTTTATAATATTAATTTTTCTCAATTACGCCGTATAATTGTATTAAATTTACTATATTATTTTATAACATTTATTTCAAATTATTAAGACAAATATATTAATATTTGTTTTTATTTCTACACGATGCTACAAACTGATGCATAAAAAAAGCAAATTATTTTCTCAAATAAACAGGCTTACCGCAATTAGAAAATATACGTTTGGTCATTACTTCAATATTTTATCAATTAATTGAATATTCTAAATATAGTATATAACTTTACAATAAATTTAATTTATTCTGTTTCAATTAAAACTGAATACTAGTAAATGATATATATATATATATATATGTGTGTAATGCAGTTATTTGACAAAAGATTTCATATGTTGTATGTCATATAGTAAAATCTGTCACTTATGAGATACTGATTTATGTATTATATAAGATTAAATTTGCTATATGTCCACTGAATTTCTTAGCTGATAAGTTATCACTATAAACTATTAAATTTAATTTACTATTATTGTAAAATAAGAATCTGTTAGTGATAATAGTAAAATAAATAATATTAAAGAATATTAAAATAATATTTATATTAAAATTATAAATGCATTTGGCTAATATTGATAAATGATTTTTTGTTTACATAAAATAATGTTTAATATTCTTTTTAACACGAATATAACGGGATAAAAGATTCTCAATGAATATTAGAAAATATAATAAAAAGTATTATGAAATAATTGTTAGCATCAAACAATTACTAAATTATACATGTACTTTTTACAATTATTTTTACAAAATGTGTCAGTACTTTTCAGTCAGTAAATATTGATTAGTATATTTTCGACTCTAATGTTTTGTCTTCTTTTCATTTACAGGACAGAGTTATATATCTTCACTTACTCGTATTCTCGCGAAGACGACATTTACATTTACTGATGTATATCTGTATATTCAGTTATACACGTTCTTTACTTCAAATGTATAAGCAGACAAGTACGTTTCTTGGAACGTCTACTCATCTGTTGTATTAGTAATTATTAAGAGAAATATGCCTATTACGAGAATTTCGGAACCCGTGCAACGTGCAAGAAATAGAACTGAATCGATTGTAGTCAAGAATATTCAATTTGCTCAAGATATTCCATCTATAAGTTGTAATAAAACTGCACGAACAAACATTTACCATTCTACTTCTCACTTTAATACCATAAATGAAGATTATAATTACATTTAAAAATAAAAATATGTTATTAGTTGTATTTCATAATAATGTTAATATCTAAAATATGTTTAAATATAATAAAATAATGCGAATTCGATAAGATACAGTATTAATAACTTTTGGCATATTTAAAATAATTTGTTCATAAGGCTAAAAAATAATATTAATATTAATATTCAGTTTGAAAGCACTGATTTCCTTTTTTATAATGTGTTCCAAAACATCAAATTAAGAAGGATATTTAACTTAACAACAATTAAGGTGGATTTTAAAGAAATATATATTCTTATGATTATTGTTAAAAAATTTTCTATCTTTTTTTTTTTCTTTATTGTCTGCTGAATGAAGTAAAAATACTTACAAAATCGATGTTTGCAAATTATTGATGTATTCAGTGTATTATTTATTTTTATATTAACTCATATTAATATAGTAAATTTAAATACCTCTTTAAAAAGTAATATAATGATGAAAAAAAAAACCTATTTCTCAGTTTAATATTATATAACAATGTAACAATGTTAAATTATTAAGCTATGTTTATAAATTATTGGCTTTGATAAGTTTTATTGAAATTTAATATCCAAGAATCTTTTATGTTGTTGATAACATTCTTAAAGTTGGTATTTAATAATTCATAAAACTTTATAGTGTAAATTTATGTCAGGAAGATTTATTTTATATAATGTAGTAGTAAAAGATCTATTTTAAACCAACACTGAATTATTTCTTACAATTATACGGTTAATTAAATATAGTAAAAATATATATTATATACGTGAATATTGCAACTGGTGCTCCTATGAACAATAATATCCTGAATATAGCAGTATTAATGTTACAATAATTTTTATAAAATCAGCATACAAAATTATAATGAAAATAAACGACTTATTATTATAAAAGAATCTTATAATTTTCTTAATCGAAATATTTAGTTATTTATATATATTTCACCGCAGTTCTATTATAATATATATGTTTCATCGTATTTTATTAAATTTTCATTCTCAGTCGAATGTTCGAATCGAAAATTTAAATATAAATTATATTCAACGCTCGTAGTGAAAAATTTTATATTTTAATTTGAAAATAATTTAAACATTTTAATTATCGCGGCTTTTACACTCGTATGACAAAAAGAAATGGCGGATTATAAATTTTTGCGCTCATTACTGAGCACAAAAACGGGACAAACTCGTTCGTCTCAGTTGTGTAAATTATAAAACCACCGTTTCAATATGGCGACTTTCCCTCTCATACAATCATGAGAGCTTCGCTAGACTCGCTCATTCTGCCTAAATCACTTATTACTAAATGTAAATTTCTAACTATTTATGAAGAAAATTAATGCAATACAATCATATTAAAAACGTCTTTGTTTACTTCGATCAATCATAAAAGAATTAATGAAAACACCGAAAATAACGAATAGAATAAAGTTAAGTTAATAGAAACGTGACTCGTCATTTGTCATAAAGAATTTACGGAAAATAAGTTTTGTAACGCTTTTAGTCAGCGCATTTGTTTGTCTTTATATTAAATGAATTGTCGGTGAAAATTCAATTTGAACAATCATGTGCTGTGAATTTTGTCAAATTTAAGCCAATTATTTATTTTTTTCCAACTACAAATGAACAAGATTTGAAATTCAAACGAGTTACTTTTAAATGTCGGTGTTTAGATCTCGAATTCGCGAGGACGTATAAATTTAAACAGCGAGAAAGATTACTTAGTTAAAAAAAAAAAAAAAAATGAGAGTATATGATACGTAATAAAATGCTTCGAACATTAAAAAAATAAAAAAGGAAATAAAAATAATATATGACTACTGATTCACTGACCTGCTTTATTCGGTGACGAAATTTGCATGCCACGGTTGGTGACAGTAACTTTTTCATTTCTTCCCGTAAATTTGTCGTAAATATGGTAAATGAAAATCGCATAACCACTCCTTGACGTCTCTTAAGAAACTAAATTTTTAAAGATTCTCCAAAGAAGAAAAATAAATTCTACTTATATGTATCTATGCCTAAACTTACGTGACCTGTGACGTATGCAGCTGTCCTCTATTATACATATGACGTTCCCATTTCTGTGGCAGACCGTAAATAGTCGGAGTTCTATTTTCTTGTTAATTTGGTTTTTGAGTTTTGAAAGTGAAGAGAAATTAACATGTACAAAAATGTAGCAAGAATTTGTAGTTAAAGTATTAATGTCATTAAAAGAAATGATATCATTTATGAAATTGATAAAGAATACATTGACACCTACCCAAAGAACTATTAAAATTAATAATAATAAGCAATGGTTACATAAGAATATTAAAAAATACTTTATTGTTACTGAACATCAAAATGATCGACTGTCAACAAAAATAAATATCTTTAAAGATTGTGGGTATTCGTATTATTATTATAAATATTATGATATTCCAATATTACTTGGAATAAGCTTTCCTTTATTTGGATTTGCAAAGAAGAAAGAAGAAGAATCGGAACTTATAACAACAATTAAGAAATCCGTATATCTGATTCAGGTATAAAGCATGATTGAAGTGGCAATTTTGACACACCATCAGCTACAGAATTATATCCAAATACTTTTCTTATTTTCTTTGAATACAAAAGTAGTATACATTTTTGTTATATTTTTATGATTGCTTTACAAAAAGTTAATTGTTATTGCAATGACCATATGTATGCAATAAAAATTTGAATACGATCATAATGTATAAAAATATAATATAAAATGATTACATTGCAAAGGTATTTTAAAGATTTTTTATATCACTTTGAAAAATATCAATAAATATTTATTATGGTTATAATTTTTTTATTTTAGAAGAAAGAATTTAAAAAAGCTGAACAAATGCTGCATATAGCATTACGTATAGCTCAAACTGAGCAAAATCAAGATGGAATAACATATATTTATGATTTAATGGCTAATTTAGCTTTTGAAACCGAAGATTACGATAAAGCTCAAAAGTTATTTAAGGCCGTAATGCAAAGGATAATTATGAATGGAGCACCGGAAGATGACTTAAGAATTGTTACTATGAGTCTAAAATTGGCAAAAATATTGGAACATAGGGGGGATTATTTGTATGTATAAACAAATCTTATTTATTTATGTATTTAAAAATATTTCTTTTAAATACCTTTCTTTGTTGAAGAAATGCAGAAAATGGTTACCAATATTGTCTAAAAATTTTGCAAAAATTAATTGATGAGGAAAAACAGGATGATAATGTTGTAGCACTTTGGGAAGTTAATGTGGATTGGTATGCACATATGTTATTAGCAGCTTCAAGATACAGTGAAGCAATGAAATACATGGAAAAAGCTTACGTCGCATGCGTAAAACATAATGGAGAAACACACGAGCAATCTGTTGTTCTTCTTAATGATTTAGGATTGATAAGTTTCATGAAAGGGAATTTAGACGATGCTCTTCATTATCTTAATAAAGCTGTGGAAATTGGTAAAACTATATTAAATTTATACGTTTAATACGTTTAATATTCATAAGCTGAGACATTCTGTATTTTTAGGAGAAAAATTACCAAATATGGATAATGTATCTTCGATACATGTTAATTTAGGCAATGTTTATATGAAAAAGGGCTTGATTAACGAAGCAAAACATTCGTGTTTAAAAGGTTGGAAATTATCAAAAAAAATAAATAATAAAGAATTGTTAGAAGAAGCAAATTTATGTTTAAAGGAAGTAAATAAATTATTGATTAAATAAACATACAAAAATTATTTAAAGTATTTCGTTTATTTGTAAATATAAAAAGAAAAACAGTTCAAATATATTTTAGAAAAGATGGAAGCATAACATTTATATATACATATTATTTACACTTGTTAAACCTTTCTAATAATTATATACAAATTTAATATATATATATATATATATATATATATACACAAATATTTATGTTACTTTACAAATGAAAAAGATATTTTTTAAATAATCTAGTCTTAATAATTATTTAACTGCTTTAAATAATTGTGATGTTTCATTATAAATAACAATGTATTTAACAACTATAATAAAAATGTAAAATTGCACAAAAATAATTGTTTTATAAAATTCTTAAATTTATTCGTACTCTGAAACAAGTACCATTATAGATACACCAACAAGAATTGCAATAATTTCTTTTACTGACTGCCAGAACTTTGTATTTGTTAATAACTCAGGAATCACAGAAACGGTAGCAATGTAAATAAAACCGCCTGCCGTAAAAGGCAGAATCCACCTTGCAGCAAGATCATCTGTTAAAAAGGAACATGAGAATTCAATTATTAATAGAAGTAAATACTTCTCTTGATTTTGTCGTTCTATCTATTAAATTAGAAATACTATTGTTTTTGTCTTTTAAATATGGCTATAATTGTCATTTGATAATGTTTGCAACATGTATTTTCAATATTCTATTGATATTGCCTAGCGCTAGTTACAAAAGTTGTTTTTAATTATTTCAAGTAACAAATATATTTGATTGAATTGAATTTTAATTAAATTTAATGTTTTTAAAGCAAGTATTTCCAATTTGTTTACTTTTCAGTATTTATTAATCATATCTTGACTGGCTTTTATTAATTTTGTATTTTTATAGGACAATATGTTCAAATGTATAGTAAACTTACTTTTATATATTTTATAATTACCTATTCCACCAACAAGTAGAGATATAAATGTTCCTAATAAAGCACCGACAGCAGTTACTAACTGTAACATTATAGCCTGAAAATACATAAAACATAGAGCATTAACGAAAGGGAATAAACATATACATGTTACATTCTTTTAGTTATTTATTTTAAATTTCTTTTAAAGAGACATTATAAAACAAATATGTTTTAAATTAAAATTTAAATTAAATTTAAATTAAATTTTATTAAATTTAATTAATATATTTTTTAGGAATTTGAACATTTATGCATTCACTTGATGAAAATATTGTATAATTATACCTGTGTTCTTACTAATTGTAAAAATAAATAAATTATTTCTTAGAATAAAGATAAAGTTTTGTTTTAATTTCATATCATTTAAAATTTTTTAAATTATTCGAATTTGATAAAATATAAAACTTAACTATTATTTAAAAATTATATCATTCCATATAATTTAACTAAATTTGTTTAACTAAAATAAATATTGTTTTATTAGTTCAAAATATTTTACAACCTATATGAAACAACAAGATTATTTTACCTTTGGCTTACTACATCCGCTTTGTACGAGAATAGCAAAATCACCAATTTCATGAGGAACTTCGTGCAATAATATTGTAAAAGTAGTTACGTATCCGACTGTATTTCCTGCCAAATAACTTGCACCTATTGCTAAACCATCTGTGAAGTTATGTAGAAAGTCGGCGGCCAAATTTAAATAGCCTGCAACTTTAATATCATTAACGACTTCTTCACTCTCATATTCTTTACCGAGACTGTCACTATTATCTTTTTCATTTTTTTCACTGGTATCGTTCTTTTCGTTACTGGTTTCTTGTTGTATTTTCTTTTCAGGTGCATTATGACTATGACTATGGCCTCCTTTGATTAGATGAACAGTCTTTTCAACGAGTAGGAACATAATAATACCACCCAATACGCATAAACCTACGGATGTATCATGTAAATGGTCACCTTTCGGTTCATGGGAGTGATTATGATCGTGTTCACGCGATAGAGCGTGAGGTATCAAGTGAAGAAAGGCGTCACCGAGCAAACCACCCGAGGCGAAACTTAATAATATTTTCAATAGAGGTTCGCATTCTTTAGTATTACCCACAGGAATAAAATATAATGTCAAGAATGGTACCATGGATATTATAAAGGTCGATCCCATTGCTTGTACAAATACATCTCCTAAATGGTTAATATAATCTGAAAGAGGTCGCCAATGTGGGTTCTTATCTTTATCAAAATGATGTCGGTGATCAGGATTTTCATCAGAATCATGATCATGAGCATGTGCCATTTTTTCAATTAAATGCTCGTTAGCCTCCTTAGAATACTTAAAGCTTGGAGACTCGTCGATATGTCTATGATCATGATCGTAGTAATGATCATGGAATTGTGACTGGCACGGTATAAATAAATTGAAAAAGACAGTTAATGTATAAAGTGATAATAAAAGTGATAATGTAAGCTTTAAGCCTTTTTTCTCATTATCTGTTGTAGTAGTAATCATTTTTCATAGACCCTTTTCGTTATTCGTATACTTTTTCGTTAACCTAATGAAAACATTGGTAAACAACTGAAAGTAAAAAAATAACTCTGAAGAAAATGAATTTCAACTTTAACTTACGATACGTGGTATTGTGTTTTTCTTAATCACTTGCGTGTTATCTTACAATTAACCAGTCATAAGTAATAAAAATGAAACCGTGTGCTAGTGCACAGTAAATCTAATAAGAATTCAAACACATAAATAGCATATTCGGTAAATAACAAAAGGAAAAATACTAATTAAATAATGAATAGATATTATTGATAATTAAAATTAGAAAGTATAAGTTGCCTAACGAAACGGGCTCAACAGGTAATAAAGATTAACTGTTTATTTACATATTGAATAGTACATACAATTTCTAATTCGCCTACCGACCATAATAATTCTATACGTACAATTCTTACGTTGATCAACTATGCTTCACATTAGTTACAGGCTTTAAATTTAAATATATACACATACATATATGGTATTGTTTATATTTGCATAGCTCGATGGGATAATGTTTATAGTGTACAATCTTGATCTTCAAAATCGTAACACTCTAATCCACGTATGCCACCGTAAAAATTATGAATGTCTATTATAAATAAAAAATTTAAAAGACGTATGAAATGTAAAGAATTAAAGCAATTCATCAACAATTATTTAGCGCAGAATTTATGCTTTATTAAAATAATGAAATCTTTTATCTTTCGTGTATTATGGATGAATAGTATTGCTTGTGATTTTAACTCCAGTGTGGCAAATGCTATTCCAACCGAAAAAATACATTCCCTTTCAAAGATTATTTAGGTCTCATTAATAATTTATGTTTCTTCGGATCTTAATTTGGATGTCAATTGGCAATTTAAATTGTAACATCTCCGCAAAATTCAAAATATTCTTATTTATTCTTCTTCTTCGAATAAGTTGATACGTTTCATATGTAAATTGTTAAACTAAGAGTTTTCTAAAAAATTTTCGTTTTTGTAGATAAACCATACAAAATAATATAAATCATTTATCACGATGTTAATAATTTTAGTTTAAAAAATTTGTTAATATCAATCAAATACATTCAAGATCACTAATGAAATTCTTATGTTATGTAACATTTTACTCTGCATTTTAAATATTTTAAAAAATCAGTACTGGCATTTACAAGTAAATAAAATTTATTTTCAAAAATAGTATAATTTATTAATATTTTAAGGATTTATAAATATATTTGTTTTTTTTTTCTTTTCTAAATTAAGCTAATAACCCCTTGAATCCTTACTTTATAAAAAAAAAAATTTTTTAAAAAAATGCCATTAATTGAATATTATAAAAAATATATTTTTAGATATTGATTAATTAAATTAATTATATTAACGATATGTTAGGCAAATAACTCGATTGTAAATTTGGATTTTAATTTCGTCTAATAATATATTAATCAATTAGTACATATTCATTCGTAATAAAATTAATCATAAAAATTTTATGACATTAATGATTTGTACAATCATGATTTGTTGAACAACTGCTGTTAGTTTTCTTAAGAAATACGTGCTTTAATACAGTTGTGATATAAATGTAATTTTTTCGTATTTATTCAATTGGTATTTATATCGGACTTATCCTCGATTTCTTTTAAATAAGACCATTTTTAATTTATGATTTTCATTGTATAGCCATATTGCCTTGTATTATATTTATACTTGACTACGGTGTTGGTTCTAAGCTTTCACAATATGCATTAACAAAATATATATTGCAAAATGTTAACTCAAATATTCTAAAAATAAATATTTTTATATGTGACATTATCTACTGAGATTTGCCTAATAATTAGTATAAAAATTTATCAGAGTATCAATGAAATATTCAGATAACTGCGATACTTAAAATTAAAAATATTTTAGAATAATTATTATAAATTCTATTGCTTAATATAATTGTGTTTAAAAAAAAAAACTCACAACTTTTAAAATAAATAAATAATATAATCGAGCATCTATTCGATGCAAAATTAAACGCAAAAACTAATTAAAGAAAATTTTTATGTCTTAGATTTTCAATTACAATAATGACAATTATGTATTTTATACTCATGATATTCTTTGAATTTTTTTTATTAATTCTATTGTTCAATATTATTTTGTATGATTTATGAACACATAATGCATTTGAAATATGACAGAATTTAGTCACGTATAGTTCTGTTGCAATATTTCCAACTTCTATATTTATTACCTTACCAGACATTTATAACATTTATAAATAATATATACCCGCATTAAATTGAGAAAATTCACAAATTATGACAAATTATAACAATGCCACTTTTCTAAAGTAGTATTTAACATTAAAATATATCTGTTAGGATGGTAAATAATTAAGACTTGAACAATAATTTTATGTTAATGAAAAATAAGAACTAGATTGTTTATAAACTAATTGCACCAATGGCTTCAATGATGCCAATAAATGATTTTAAACGCTTACTTTAACAAACTTTTACTATAATTATTATATGTGGAGATTTTGTAATGTCGTTATTAAAGTTCAATTTTTCATAATTTTATAATAAAAAATACTTTTATTTACTACTTTCAAATCCATTAAATAAAAATACAACTCGAAGTCTTTATTGGAAAATTTAAAAAATGATTGGACAATGTTTAAAAGAATATTTAAAAATTATAATTTACTAATAAGAATAAATGCACATAATGATAAGCTAATGAATTCAATTGAATAGTTGAAATAATTCACGCAACATGTAATATATTTTGTTTATTATTAATTTGGTGCTTCCAAAATAAATTTATCACAATTAATATGTAATTTTGAGCAAGATTGCGTAAGAAAATTATTTTAAAGTTTACTGCAAATATCAAGTACTCTCATCATTATTACAATTAATTAAATAGATCAGATTTAACTTTATTACAAATGTAATTTATTTAATTGTTTAAATATTTTAATATTCCATTTTAATAAGCGAAGACTTCTTATTTATATTTATTTCATTTATATTAAATTAGGAGTATTATTAAAAAGTTTTTACATTTATATATCTATATTGCGTCCAGTAAAAGTTACGTAAAGATTGGTTTTAATCTGTGCATATCACTAGAAAGGTAAACATTTTTAACAAAGGCGAGAAAGAATTTCAATAATTGATATTCAAACGCTGTGTCTCATAATTCATAAATTACTTATTTTTCTTACAAATACTATTTTAACTGTTTTTACTTATCAATATAATTATCAATCCAACCATACTATTAATAAATTCTTGGAATGTCATTGTATGATATAAAATAAAGAAACAATGATGCTTAATGCAATTATGCGTCGTACGTTTCTGCTAACGCGTAGAGCTAAATTAAAATGAGTTATGAATCGCGCAGTGAAGTCTTGCCGATATAATAATATATATTGTTATACTAGGATTTAAACAACTTAATTAAGTATATAAGAAAATTTTTTAATGATTGATTTCATTCAATAAATATATATAGTCATACATACCAATATATTATTTCTTATCGAGACTATAGACATTAGAAGATTGGGCTAAATATAAATAATTCGATTTTTATTTAAAATAAATTATTGTGCAAAAATTAAATATTTAACTGTTCCATGATTCATTTTTCAAAATCAAGTAGATATTGCAACTGAATTCGAATTTTTATAATACTACACCACGTACGTACAATATGAAAATTAAAAAATATGTATTATTAAAGATATTATATACACTAATAATTTTAAATCTCGAAGCATAAAAATAAGATTAAAATGTACTCGATGACATCATTATTATATAATTAAAATATCTACATCGTAAGAAATATTCTAGATAGTAATAATTTAATTGAAAACTAAAAAGTATAAAAAAAATCATTACGTTATTATAAGATCGAGTCATGGCGCTTATCTTTAAACATTTTGATAAAATCAATTAAATTCAAATAATTTGAATTATGGGCATGGATAATTAGAGACTTTTGCTTTTTCTATTAATATATTGGTAAGTCATAAGAATTAATCTATGTAGTGTAGAATAAATTCATTATAAGATTAATATATAAAAATCATGTTGAATATTAATATGCAGATATTTCTCTGATTACTCTTATGTAAATTTGTATAAACATATTATTGCTAAATAATTATTTAACAGTAAATTTTATAAGCGTTAATAAAATGATTCTTTAGAAGAATTCAAGGTATTTTTTAACATCGTTAAAATTATAATACATTAGTCATCTTAGATGGTTAAACAATTTATAAAAAAAATTGAATGCTACTCGTTCCTTTATTTGGATTTAGAAAATATTTACAGTATACACAAACGATAAAAATGAATTGAAATGGTAAGTATAAGCGGTACCATTATCAAACACAGTTATTAATTGCATAAGCATGGAAAAAATAAACTACAAATTTATTTTATTGAATTGTTCTTTTATTCTTTCATTCTTTCTATAAATGTGTGTATAAGAATAGAATTTAGTTATGATAACGTCACTAAAGTATATTGTAAAACAGATAGAAGCATTACATATATAAATATATACATTGCATATACGTACATTACTTTTAATAGATGCAGGCTTATTAAAGCGTTTGTACAGTTTTATACAATTTAAAAATACGTATCTATGTATACACAAAAGGAAAACGTTTTGAAATAATCTAGACTTATGTATATATTTCCTATAAATTGTTAAACTTTTGTGATGTGTTGTTAAAAATAATATATTCGTTATAGTTAAAATAACAATATTAAAACATACAAAATGAATTTTTTTAATAATATTAATCCATTTATTCGTACTCTGAAACAAGCACCATCATATATACACCAATAAGAATGGCAGTAATTTCTTTAACCGATTGCCAGAATTTTGTGTCTATTAGTAATTCTGGAATCACAGATACAGTAGCAATGTAAATAAAGCCACCCGCTGTAAAGGGCAGGATCCACCTTGTAGCAAGATCACCTATTAAAGAGAGAGAGAGAGAGAGAGAGAGAGAATGAATAATATTATACAAATAATTTGAAGTTCAATTTTCAATATATTTTACAATTTTACTTTATTTCTATTATATTAAATTTTTATTTACTCGTATTTACATGAATTTTGAATAAATATCATTTTATAAAATATTTACTGCCTCTCTAATTTAAGCAAATGATTGTTTAAAAGTTGAAGTTTCTATTTATCTCGCATATCGTTATTTATTCAACTTACGAGTTATCTATTATAAATCTCATATAAAGTTATTTTTTTTTTTACAATTTTATTCTTACCCATTCCACCAACAATAAGCGAAATAAATGTTCCTAATAAAGCCCCAACAGCAGTTACTAGTTGTAACATTATAGCCTAAAAATCAATAAAATATTAGAATTGCTTATTAAAAATAAATGAATAAATTACATTTCTTACCTTTGGTTTACTACATCCGCTTTGTACGAGAATAGCAAAATCACCAATTTCATGAGGAACTTCGTGCAATAATATTGTAAAAGTAGTTACGTATCCGACTGTATTTCCTGCCAAATAACTTGCACCTATTGCTAAACCATCTGTGAAGTTATGTAGAAAGTCGGCGGCCAAATTTAAATAGCCTGCAACTTTAATATCATTAACGACTTCTTCACTCTCATATTCTTTACCGAGACTGTCACTATTATCTTTTTCATTTTTTTCACTGGTATCGTTCTTTTCGTTACTGGTTTCTTGTTGTATTTTCTTTTCAGGTGCATTATGACTATGACTATGGCCTCCTTTGATTAGATGAACAGTCTTTTCAACGAGTAGGAACATAATAATACCACCCAATACGCATAAACCTACGGATGTATCATGTAAATGGTCACCTTTCGGTTCATGGGAGTGATTATGATCGTGTTCACGCGATAGAGCGTGAGGTATCAAGTGAAGAAAGGCGTCACCGAGCAAACCACCCGAGGCGAAACTTAATAATATTTTCAATAGAGGTTCGCATTCTTTAGTATTATCCAAGGGAACGAAATACAACGTCAAGAATGGTGCAATGGATATAAGGAACGTCGATCCCATTGCTTGTACAAACACGTCGCTAACGGTTCTCTGGTGCATTTTATCATCCTTATGTTTATGATGACTGTGATCGTGGCTATGTAACGGTTTTCCCATTAACGGTTGATTAGCTTGTTTGGAGTATTTAAAATTTGGAGGCTCTCTAACAAGTGAATCATCATGATGGTGATCGTGATCATGATCATGAGTGTGAATATGCGTTCTACAAGGTACCGGCAAACTAAAAAATATCACTAAAACAAAAATTGTTACTAATATTGTCCTTAACCACGAGCCTTTTTTCTTCTCGTCATTATCCTCTTTAGCAGTGCTCATTTTTTATAAGCGCACGATTTCGTTAAACCTGTTAAAATTCAACATAAGGAACTGAAGTATTCATAAATAAATTTTACGATTTTAAATTACAACCGAGACTTACGTGCGTGATAATCCCGAGCTTATCGTACCAACTTCCTGGCTATCTTATAATTAATGTCGCAGACAGCGCATAAATGCCGTCGCTTGTCTACGTCTACGCTTCGATAAACTTTGCGAATTTCAGGTTCAATAAAAAGTAAATCGTGCGCTATTGCACGAATGTACCAACAATATTCCGGGGACATAAATAATTTATTCGGCAAACAGTATAGGGCAAACACGAGCCGGTACGAAACAAATCTGGAATTCAGATCCTCGATCCTACGAGGTGAAGTTATCTTGCTCCGGAAGCTGGTTACGAGCAAGGTATACTAAACATCAAATTTTTAACTATAGATAGTGCAACAGCTGCCTAATATTGGAAGAACATGGGACTGATCACTGGACGTGTATCGATATAGAGACGCACTTGAGAGCATTCGTGCAGGCACAATTATTTGTGATTGCAGGATGTGCCACAGTGAGGCTAAAACATAGAGTTGCATAGCGATAATCTAACTCTATGGGCATTAGTAAACTTGAATTCGGTGACATTAGCAATTCTTTATCACATAATAAGTGGAGCATGCGCAGAGCTAATGTTGACCTCGCCAGGACCGCCACATCGTATATTGTTTTCCTTTCGATCACTCACTCTCACTCACTCTCTCTCTCTCTCTCTCTCTCTCTCTCTCTCTGCGTGGCTGTGCGTGCGTGCAAGCGCGCGCATATGCATACGCGCGTGAATAAATGCAAAGCCATAAAGCAATTTCCTTGTGTTTTAACTACCACTACTACTTTTAAGTACTGTAAATATAGAAGCTATTAGGCAACGTTCACGAATTTCAATAAAATAAATATATTTTAATATATTTTATCCAATGGCCAGATTTTCTTCTGTACCCACACCACTTAACATCGAGTAGGATATTATTTAACGTTACCTAATTGATAATAAAAATTACATAAATTAAATTACTTTCCATTTGCTTTTCACGAGATTATTAATATAGAATATGCACGTATTTATGTTTATATTTGTAAGAAAACAAACTGTTCTGTTATTGGTCGTAGATTTAAAAAAAAAATTGACTTTACAGTTTATTGTGCAATTGCAGATTTATGTGGCGATAATACAACGTAATATTATAAGTGAATAAAAAATTGGTGCTTAAAAAATTGTTTGACATTGTCTTGATTGATTTCATAAATTCATTATTACGATACGCGTAAATAAATCGTAATAAATACAAATACATAAATACAAATTTCCCTTGCTAACAACAAAGTAATTCAATTGTAATATTAAAAAAATTAATAATTTCAGATATACATTAACTCGATGAATGTTTCTTCATAAGGTAAAACGGTATATCTCAATCGTTGATAGTGTTGAAGAAAAATTTATAAGCATTATTTAAATAATTATGCTCGTGCAATGTCGATTAATTATGAAATTGAAATGAAATTAAGCAGCATAAGATTTTCCACATGCACACGAATTCATTACTTGCTTTATTTATGTATTATACAAGCTATCGGTTATGGATTTTTAAAACAGTAAAAATGAGTAATAGAATTATAAGAATGATCATTGAATTTTATCGTACGGTAATATTTAACGTTTAAAGGAATAATAATTTCTTAAATGACTTCTTACTTACAACCATCCGAACATATTATATACATATAATTCTTGATCAAATATTTTAATAAAAATGCTCTTTAATATATGCTCTTAATATATTATTGCATTTAAATGAATATTTTAAAAATTTGCGCTAAAAATAACAATCAAAATTGTACAACTGCTGCACCAATTCAAACACAGACGCTTTGACTTTTGGCCAACCAAAACATTCCCGCAATGGCAGTTGCATACGCGTAAATATTCCTAAGTCCGAACACGGCGAACAAGGATTTGAAAAATTTAAATTTTAAGTCATAAATGACAACGATAATATCTAATCGGTAAGCTTATCAATTTCTATTCAACGGTGAATTATTGTTATTTTTTTTAGTTTTGCCAGAAATAATGTAGTTCCTAGAATCCTCATATGAAGTAGATACCCGATGAATTTGATATATGTTTGTTAAGCCAAGAAAACAAAAAAACGAACGTTTTGAAAGGTTATACGTTCATCGGAAATTCAAACATTTTTCGTCAACTATTGTATTGGAATTACTTATATACTTTTCGCTATTTAACTAGATTATGTCTCATAATAATACTGAACAATCTGCAAGACAGTATGGATTTTGCAATGCAATTTTTTCAAATTCACCAACCAACTTCAATAAAGAAAATAAACCTCCTACTAAAGCGTGAGTTTTTTTTTTTTTTTTTTTTTTTAATAAAAAATATTTTTCTAACATAAACAACCCTTTTTAATGGTATAACTTTGTATATTAATACCATTTTGTTATTAAAAACTCTTTTTATCTAAATTTACACACCAAAATCTACTTATTCACATTCATTAACATGTTCTATTATTAAATTTAAGTAAATGTTGAATGAAAATTTTTAACGTAATATTGTTGAACTTGAAACTTATATTATACGAAAATATTTTTACTACTGTTTTAGCGATTCATTAGTTAATTCTAATTCAAACTCGAATTTAAGCTCTCCATCGTGTAAAAAAAATTTAATCAATTATCTACCCTATAATGAATACAATAATCAATGTTCAAAAAATGTAGAACAAAAATATGTCAAAACCTCAAAAGTATCATCTAAAACTCTTGTGCGTGCACAATCGGACGATATGATACAAAATCAAGATGATCATATTTCTTTATCAAAATGCAATTCAGAAGAGAAAATAGTTAATAAGAATATGTCTAATACAAGACTTTCTGGTAATAAAACTCCTGTAACTCATTTCTGTACACCAAAAAACATTTTAAATACACGCTCTGGTACAAGTTCGTCGCGCAGGCACGTGAAGCGTTACTTTAGTGATAATTCTTTACATCAAACCCCAGATTGTTTTAATTCGGTACATCTGGAAACACCAAAAACAAAAACTGACAATGGAATTGAAGAGCAAACCCTATACGAAGGGGAGAATAGTAATTTAACAGTAGGCATTAGAGTAAGACCACTAAGTTTTAAGTAAGTAATCTAAATATTGCAAATACTTTTACATATTGTTCTTTCATTTAAAAATTTAACAACTTTCATAGGGAACAATGCGAACAAAAGATATTTTCAATTGTTGAAGTTAATAATCAGAATCTTATAGTCGATTGCGATACGTCACAACATACTTTTATATACGATCACTGTTTTATTTCATACAATGATCCTCTAAAGAAAGGTCACGCTAATCAAGAATCAGTATTCAACACTATTGGTATTCCATTAGTTCAAAGTGCTTTTGAAGGATATAACGTGTGTCTTTTAGCATACGGCCAAACCGGATCTGGAAAGAGTTATAGTATGATGGGATCGGAGTCTGCACAGCCAAATTCTTTAGAAATTCATTCGGACGCTGGTATTATTCCAAGATTTTGCCATGAGATTTTTTCACGTACTAAACTAGATAATTATATAAATACCACGGTTGAAATAAGCTATTTTGAAATTTATAATGAAAAAATTCACGACCTTCTAATTAGTAATAATAATGGTACGAAAAAAGCTCCTTTAAAAGTACGCGAACATCCTGTTTTTGGCCCATATATTGTAGATTTAAGTCAACACATTGTACAAAATTACAGCGACTTGAAGGTAATGTTTGTTTGTAATTCATTATTTTATTCGTAGATTTTGCAAAAGGTTTTATACTAAAAAAATTATTTTAGGGATGGCTAAAAGTAGGAAACTCACAAAAAGCTACTGCAGCCACTGGAATGAATGAAAAAAGTTCTAGATCTCATAGTATTTTTACCATTATTTTAACACAAACTCGATCTAAAGGATCTTCGAGTAGAGAAGTTGATGAAGTTAGTCGACGTAGTAAGATTAATTTGGTCGATCTTGCCGGAAGCGAAAGACTGAGCAATACATGTGCTAGCGGCAACAGATTAAGAGTAAATCATAATTAAAGAAAATAATTTATTAAAAATAGTTTATTATTATTTACTTACAAAGCAATTTTTAATTTTTAGGAAGGTGTCTCTATAAATAAATCACTTTTAACATTGGGAAAAGTCATTGGATCTCTTGCTGATAGTACAAATGATCGAAAGCGCAGTTTTGTTCCATATCGAGAATCTGTATTAACATGGCTTTTGAAAGTAAGAATATTTTTTTACTAAATTTTAATTTTATTTTCTATTAATATGTAGAAATTGTATAATAAATTATGAATATTTCACAATTACATTACTATCTAATCACAATTTATTAGGTTAATACACTTATAAATGATACAATTAAAGTGAAATCTTGCCAGATATTTTCAGTCGTCATATTTAATGCATTGTATCGGTGTAGTAGGTAAACATAGGGGAACGAATATAGATCTTCTTAGTAGAACATTTGCATTCTGATCCACATCTTTTGCATTGGTCGCCGCATTTGCATAGGTTGTTGCCACAAGATTTTGGCTTATCATTGTCTTTATCTACATATTAAATTTAAATTTATATTCAAATTATGTAAACAAACTATTCGTTTTCAAAAACTTACCGCTTTTTTCTTGAACGCGACATTTCTTTTTAATTGTTTTCCATACCATTGTTGGGGCTTGTGTATAGATGTTTCTTCTGTTATACACAAAATGTAGAAAAACACCGAGTTTAAAGTTATAAAAATCCAATAAAACTCGTATCTATCACTTTAAAATTTATTATCAGACAATTGTTATACGGTATGTGTAACGTGACTTACAAAGAAGTTCGTATCGGGCTATACAAATTACTATTTACGATTTCGCATCCAATAATGTGGTTATTCGCCTTAAACCCATGTTACACAATGTTGAGCATAAAATGTCCCTAATTTTATAGAAATTTTTTACATTCAGAATGCATAGAACAAATTAGCCTATCAAAAAACTTTTCATAAGAATACAAAATTATTATTATTTTCTAATATTCATTTGTGAACTTAGGTACAAAGAAATTTAGGAGATCAAAACATTTTCCACATTACATCTGGTAACATGGAGTTGTTAAGCTGTAGTGCCGTGCGCAAAAAGCGCGTGCGCATAGATTTAAATTTGCAAATAATGCTGGAAAAATTAACTAGAATATTTCTTAAAAAAAAAAAAAAATAAATAAAAAATGAAAGAAAAAAAATTTAAATTACATTTAAATACTACGTTAAAAGATGTTGTTAAATATGTTGATAAATAGTCGTTAAGTAAATTTTTTCTAATAAGTTTTTTCTACAAAAACCACTGTCGTATAATAATGATATTCATTAATTTGATTACTCATATAGTATGTTTTCATAATAATATTTATTTGATTTCATCGTAATTTTATATTTATTTAAAAATTAAAATATAGTACATGTCAAATTAATAATTATAAAATTATTTTCATTAAATAATTTAATATTTAAAACATACTTTGGAAAATGAATAACTCGTCGTGATATATTGATGGCGTTTATGTGATATAAAATATATTTTTCACGTCGAATGTTTATATGAAACTTGACAAATATGGAAGTAATAAACTTTTAGAACACTTATTAATAACAATTTACAGTAAATTCATTCTCAATTAATCATTAGTTAAATTTGTGCTTACGTAGATTCCAGTAGATTATTCATTACACGATCGCATGAAATAGAAAATATCGTTTTTCTAAATCATCATTTTTAATAAGTTTTCATGTAAATATATATATTTTTTTTTAATTTTGAAATCATATCGTTTTTATCAGTGATAATAATTGTCATACTTTGATGTTCATGTAAATTATCGATTAATTTTATAACGGAGTAAGATTTTATTAAATTAATATATATTTAAAAATTTTAATTTTCTCCTAGCGTTATTTATTTAAATAGAACTGAAATAAATGTACAAGAACATTTTTAAAACATTTATTTTTGAATTGTAAAATTTCATCCGTGGGGACGTCGAGAAGAATATATTAGAGGCTCTTTATTGAAATATTACAATCTAATAAGTTGAGGTAGTGTATTTACGTGGAAAGGTTAGAGAAAAAAAAATAACACAGCATAAGAGTATTTAACATAATTAGTTAGTTGATTTATTCAATTTAATAATAACTTGAATATTAAGATATTTTAAATATAATATTCGCAATATTATTTAATACCATATATATTTTCGCTTTCCCATTTTGCAAGGAAAAAAAATAATTCTGTCAAAATATTCATAAATTAAAAATAGTGTATAAAATTAGTTGCAAAGGATCATATATTTACAAATCAAACAATTAGTTTTAAGAGATTAATTTTAATCGATTAATTTAAATTAAAGTTCTTTTAAATGTTTGGCAATTCAGATTAATCATCTAAAAACAATCGATTTTTCTTATAAACTCATTGTATAAATTCATTAGCATTTTCAAAAATTGGAAATGTCTATGATATCTTCCTACGATTCGGATTTATTGATGCTCAATTCTATAATTGAATTTTACTGGTGTATATTAAAATTCACGACAAGATAGTATAATTTTTTACATTTTTAAATAGAATTCTTATGTTAGGCAAGTAATACTTGAAGATGAAGTTATTTTTTTCTTACTTTCATTATTTTGTATTGTTTATTTTTTGAATATTTGAAATGTAGATTATTTTGTTGTATGAAAACTCGAGTAATTTGATACGAAAATTTTACAAATAATTATTGCAGAATGTAAAATAATTTCTAAGGCGCAATTTAAAGCAAAAATACAATATAATATCAAACCTAATAATAATAATAATAATAATATAATTAAATTACAAACTATGTTGTTTCTAACTATTTTAAATCATTCCTTTTAAATGATTATATCGATTATATTATTACATTGATAATAAAATCCAAAATATTTAACTTGATCGTTTCCCTTCTATATATATATATATATATATATATATAAATATCATTACAAGTCGTGGGAATTTGTATAATTATATAATAAAATTAAAATAAAATATTCAAGTATTAGATGCCTAATCTAGTAAAGTGAAAAATCATAATCAGTCTTATTGAAGAAAAAAAAAGAATAAAAATAATATTTAGAATCTTTTCCATTTTTCTTAATAGACTATTCTTAAAACTATATATTTATATATATATATATATATATATATTTGTGTATGTATGTATGTATGTATGTATGTATGCGCGGATGCATGTATGTATTAATTTATATGTATATGTATATAATGCATATATACGCACTGTACAATGTACAATTATAATGTGAGAGCATGAAACGACACATGAAACGAATCAATACATTATTACTATGCCCGATTAAAGAAATAACATTGTTATAGTAATTTCGTAGATGCCATATTGCATGTCGTATACATTTTTAGAAGCAACAGAAAACAATTTTAAGAATAAATTTATGTTTTAACAATGATTCCAAGCGAAAGATTATCGAAAGAAAAGTAACTTGAATTTCATTTGAAAATGCTCGACTTGCTCGATCAAATCGATCTACTCGATCGTACTTTTGGAAAACAAAGCTTCCCGATCTCCGAACAGATGCTCCAGTCGTTTGCACACGGCAACGAAAATGATAATCCAAAGAAGCGATTCATGACGACGCTTAGCAGCAAATCAAGTTTTTATCGTGTCTTGCCAAACTTTTCTCTCAACACTATTCACGGGGACTATTGTATCGAAGCGGATATCGCGGAGGATTCATTTATCAACAGACGGATTTCATTGGTAGCGCCTGAGAGAGTTACCAATGTATGAATTGCGACACTCGGCATCTGGATAATCCAGGGACGAAGACTACCTGGGTGCCCGGCTTCGTCTCGGGCTCAACGATCTTCGTGTGCAAAACACATGTGTCGAATAATTTGTAACGTCGTCGCGCTCTCAGGCGCTCGTCGTCGCCTTCTTCTTGCCATTGAACTCCGGCTGTTCGTTCGGTTTCTCCTGCGCCTCGACTTCCTCCTCCTCCTCGCATATCTCGTTGCAAGAATTGTTGCGCGTCTTGCCCCGAATGTAGGCGGCCAAGCTGCGCCTTTTGTTCTCCTTGCACAAGTGGCAGGAGTCTTTGCTGCCGGAGTCGCGGTTTTGTTGCTGATGCTGCTGCAACTGCCGGTGATGATGGTACGAGGCTGCTTTACCTGAAAATATAGCAACCGTCGTTGTTACCGCTACCATTGATTTTCGAGTTCCAATATTATTATTACTTCTTCTCGAGGATTTCCCCGAGTTGAGATAAACTCTATTGCCTCTGTTGCACTACTGGGACATAATTGTAAATTCTATTTATGTCAATAAAAATTTCCGTGTTTACAGGTTTTGCATCTATGAGAATGTGCTACTGAATTTGAATTAAATAATAAACATGTAGGCACGTATGATAGTCGACTCCCTTTCGCTCGTTTTATTGATATAATAATCAGCAGACGAAATTGTTAATTCCAGTTAATTTAGAACTTTTAGGATAAACAAGCGAGCGATAATTGTTAACGGACGTCTGAATGTTTTTAGTAACGGATATAATTTTAGAATGTACTTCGCCTAAGTAGTTGTTAATTTTTTTGTTCATTGTATTTACAATGAGTGTAATGTGTGATTTAATCTTTGCATTGAAAATTTTAATGATTAATATTTATCAATGTTTCGGGCTTTGATTGAGTTGGTATTTGATTACACTGTAGATAAAAAGAAATAACAAGAAAGAAAATAATAATAATAATAATAATAATAATAATAATAATAATAATAATAATAATAATTAATACGCCTTTGATTAAAAGTTAGAATAGAGCGATGAAAATCAAATAGGGATCAAATTATAAACGATCGGTGTTCTCATTGAAAATTAATTTTAATACCGCAGCAACGAGAAACGCGTAATCTAAACGCCTAGCTGCGGTCGACTACATAATTAATAATCCATATTATTATATAAATATCGCGTTTGAAAGTTATGGGGGGGGGGGGCAAAAAAGAAGAAAAAATGCTACTTTCTTTCAATTCGAAATTTGATTTATCGGTCACACGAAGAGAACGGATGTTTTGTAAAACGCGCGATTACCTCATTCAAGCGCAAGAGTATTTAAAATAATTATGCAACGCGTTTTGACGTTTTGACGTTTTGACGATTAGGAGGGAAAAAAACTTTTTTTTATCTCATCGGTGGATCGAACTACAAAGCCACAATTCGCTATCAAATCACAACACAAGATAAATAGTAAATACGATCGCTAAGATCACGTATCGTGCTCCCGTAAAAATTCACACCTACGCCCTTGAGAGCGATTTCGCAAAGATTCGTCGTCCGTCCTCGATCTTAATCGATCGAATTTTACCGCCGCCGTCGCCGAGACCGACACTAGAGCGGACATCAGCGACGAGCAGTGACGTAATCGAGTCTCTCGTACGAAAGAATTGTGGCGCAGAAGTGCAGTTGGCGGCAACCCTTGAGGACGTCGGGCCTGCGTTTGCGCACTGCCTGACATTGCCTCCGATCGGCGCTTATGGCCTACTTGGAAAAGAGCGGAGGGTGTAGCGACGATACCATCGTCCCTTTCATTCTCCTCGCTTCGCTCCCTATTGAATTTATACTCTCATGCGTAAATGCGCTCACCCGCGGTGTAGCAGCAGCAGCAGCAGCAGCACCAGCAGCAGCAGCAGCAGCAGCAGCAGCAGCAGCAGCAGCAGAGACGCTTTATTATACTACGCATTTATTGCACGACGCATTTACGTGAGTGTGTGCGAGCGTACGAGCGAGCACGGCCGAAGAGCAGTTAGGCTCGTTTTGTTGATTGAGCGGAATAAAATTTCGGCAAATATCGCGATCTTATTGAGAGGTGAAAATACGATTGCCGTTAAGCCTTACGTCATCGCAATCGGAATTTATCTTTAGCGGTATTTGTACATTGCTCGTGCATTAAACCGTTTAATTATCTTTGTTTGTCAAAAAGCTGCGGCTTTATAAATCTTAAGCACGAAAGCATAATCTCGTTGAACTTACAAAAAAAGTCGGCACGACTTTCAAGCGCGCGATCTCTAACGAGTCGTCCTCGCTTTCATTTTACTTTTCTTTTGATCCTCCCATCGCATCTTATGGCAGACGACCATCGCTCGCTCAATAATAAATAGGACTCGAAATTTTTTTTATCAGCCGTCCGTCACTTACCACTACCAGCCACTACACCGTAGATTCACGTAGACCGAAGCGAAATAGACGGATCGGAGAGGTACTCGCAAGGCAGAACTCGAGCAACACCCGAATCTAACAAGTCCCCCCCCCCACTCCTCCTCCTCCTCCTATCCTCCTCTATTTGTCTCGGTTACTCGTAACTCTCGTCGCCTTTCACTATAAATAGCCTCCGGGCCGCGGGGAAGATAAACGTCGTTGACCTCGATTTCCAACCTTTGTGAGCCGGGCGTTTGAATGTCGATTAGACGAAGACCAGCTACTCTCGCTTTATCCTTACTATTGTCACGTGCGGCGTATCTAGGGTTAAGGGCCCGATGGGCCGTTGCAGCACGACATTTGTCATAGAAATCGACTTTTCTTGTTTTCTTCTTCTTTACCTTGTAGCACAAAGCCTATCCGTTCGTCAGCGGGTAATGTTTGCAATTTTATTCTCATCCTTGGCAAAAGGATAATTGTTATGGGCTTTCGTTTTTGTTACGTTAACGACTAAGATAGGCTCGTCATCGAGCTCCAAATCAATTTATGCGAATTTCAGAGGAAGTGTCAATCCCCTTACAATTCGCATTTGTGTATTTTCATCGAGAATGACACGATAGTAAGTGCAAAAGATATGCAAAAGATAATAACGAAAAGTAATACATCCGATGACTAGATTCTTATTACGTTTAAAATTAGCTTTACATCAAATTAACATACTATTTATAGATGGATAAATAATTCTCCAATATGCCGTTAATCGTCTTATTGAGCTGTAATCCATTTAAAGTACTTTGGCAATATAAAAAATATAACGAAAAAGTGTCACGGTAATAATAATTGATTAAATATATATATATCTTAAAATAGATGAGCAATTATAAACAAAGTAATTCCACAATACAGAATAAAGATAATCGCTCGAATATGATTGTGCATGGATTTTACGGTTTCTTTGTATATCTTGATAAGCTTTTTTAAGCACAATTTTTCTGCGTAAGTCCTATTTTACTCATTTAGTAAAGCAAACAACAATCGGTAACGCGTATAAAAATAAGAAGTTCTTTGAACATTCTTCTCTTAATTAACTGTCGTGTAATAATATTTTTTTACTAAATAAGCGATCTTTCGTAAACGGCGCGATAATTACTTCAATATTTATATTTACTTAATCTTAAAATGCCGACAGATAACGCATTTACTATTTATTTATATTTGTTTTCATATGTTTTGTACATAATTAATTGAAGAGAATTAACGAGTGCTCTCGCGTACGTGCCACTTAAATTATACATTCCAATATTTGAAATTAAAAAGAAAAAAAATATCGAATTATTTTGTATTTTATGTATTGCGGATCGCGTGGAAACCACGAAAGAATGTACACAGACGCGCGCGCGCGTATTACATTAAATTTTGAATTAGCTTACGAGCGCGCAAACTGTACACGCGATGCAAATATAAGCAACTAATTAAATCGCGGTTTTTTTTTTTTTTTTTTTTTATATACAGTATAGCGCTGCAAAATATCAAAACATTTTGACACATATTTCATGAGATTTTATTTAGAATTGTGGCAAATGGCGACTTGCCAATTTTTCAAAGTTTACGATCAAAGCTCACACGAGCGTACTAGAGAGGAACTTTCATTTTTTTTTCTCCGAATTTACAATTGTCGAAGATATTTCGTGTTGATAAATAGCGAATGGCAATTAGTAGCTTGATTATGAAAAGCTTTGTGTGAAGCTCACAGGTGTGTGAGCTCAAATGTGAGTAGGTTCGGTGAACTCCGCAGGTGGCTTAAGTATTCTTTTTTCATCCGTTATTCTCTCCATAGGGATTTGATGAATTGCGTTTCGACTTATACCCTTTTAAAATGCTGATCATTGACTCGACGAAAAATAATATTGATAAGTTGCTCTTATCGCGGTAGGGGGAATACGTAATGATTCTCGGCAGAATAAAACGTACGCATCGGTGTTTGGGACATTCATCTCAGCTCGTTCGGCTGTTTATGCGCACTCGATAATAGCTTCACCTTCACCCAAAAACGGCCGATTTACAAAAACGGCGCCTCTACCTTTAGCCAGCGACAGATTGGCAAAATAATCCGAGGCCAAGTCGCGCAGTTCCCCCGCCTACGATTGTAATTAAGGGTAGAAGAGGGAGGACGAGGGAAATAGGTATGCGCCATGCGTATGGATCACGACGAGGACATGAATGGATGGAGAAGAGTGCGCGCGCACATTCTCGGTCTGCCTTCGACTTTGTGTCGCGTCGAGCGAGTACGCTGCTGGCCGAAGGATTCGACTAAGCCGAGATTGCTCTCGAAGTCGTCACATCGTCTGTCTGGTCTTCTTCCGCGTTAATCGACACGGTGAGTGTACGCGATGTAAATATTGATAAGAGCCGAGGGGGGATTCGTGCGCGTGGATGGGCCGGGCCGGGCCGGGCCGGGCCGGGCGGGGGGGCGGCGGGAATGACGATGCGCGCTAAGCGGCACCGCATCTTCTGGTACATCTGGTCACGCATGGGAATATGGAATTGAATTTTGGGAAGGAAGTTTCGACGACTCAATGGCTGCTGTGACAAGTGGCGAAACTCGCTGTGAGCCTTGCGACGCAGTCGCACTCGATGCTGCCGAGCTCCATCGGCAATCGCCGAAATCTCAGGAACGAAGGAGCCCGATAAGCCATGTCCCTTACAGAGGTCGCAAGGACCGCGAGCTTACGTTATGTCGAGACTCCCCCCTGGTTCGCTCTAGAATCTTCTTAATCCGGGACTCAGGCACCGGTAAAAGAGTTCCGTTGACTTTTTCGAGTCCCAAGCGTGCAAATGTCGCCGCGGAAAGCGCGTGTTTACAAAATGCCGCGTTTAATGCGTGCGTGAGAATACCTGTGAGAATACCTACGAGAATACGTGCGAGAATACGTGCGAGGCTGTGATGTTATTGTCTCGGTCGAGCGTTTTAGGCGGTACACGGGCGGCCGGTGCGGAGGAGTCGAAGATAAAATTGAAAATTGCTTACGGATCAGTGGTTTGGGAAAAGAGCGGGCGGGATAAGTACCGGGAAACGAGAAAATCGATGGCACGAGCCCGGTGGAAATGAGGTGGGGGGATGGGGAGAGGGGGGACGAAAAAGACACCAACCGTCGTCGAAGTAGTTCCTGTTCCAGGGCTGCTCGTAGTCTCGGTACTGGGGGCTGCGGAAGGAGCCGAAGGTGAGGACCTCCGGTATGTAAACGAGGTCCATCCTTGTGTGCGACCGGCGTGCGTGGAACGTCAGCAAGAACGAACAACCCCCCGAATCGTCGTCGAGCGCGCGTTGCCAAGAGTCGATGATGGTCGCGGTGTCGGACCGCCGGACTACGACTGTCGGTCCGCGGATTGAGCCGCGCGCATATAACCGTCGGCGCCCGGCGAGCCCCTTCCCGCGCTGCGGCTCACTATTCCGCCCCCCCCCCCCGTCGCCCCCTTATAATCCCCCTCTCCCCTCATACCCGAGTCCCATACGTCTCCGCCTCGCCCTCGTAGCCGAGTAGGTGCCACTGCTTACGTGTCGATCTCCACGCGTGATCTCTTCTCTCTTTCTACCCATCGAGGAGTTCGGGATGCTGGAACGGGATGCTCATGTGGGATCAGATAAAAAAAGTCGAGCCACGAGCAGCGGCACCTGATGCAAAGTTAAGCGATCGAGCTTCTCTGTACCCGACGACCGCCCCTTCCATCGTTTTGTTATTTGTTAATCTTTGGGGAAGCCGTTTTACCACTTTTTCACCATTTTGATGGAAAATTTGAACGAAAAAGCAAAAACCCCTTTATGATGATTACCGCCTGTGTGATTTTTAATATAAATATTATCGTAAATTGTATTGTGACGTACATGAAGGTGACAATATGCGCAAACATGTGCAATACCAAAGCTTTGTTATGTAAATTTACGTTTGATTAACCTGTAGTATTTAGTTTATCTTAAATAGATTGCTCGCAGCCTCTCGTTCTATTTCCCTCCTACAAGGTCAAGTAAAAAGGCTTTTCATTTACTATACCTTGGACGCATTATTATGGCTTTCTCTATCCCTTTTGACTGACTGCCTCTCTTATTTTTCTCTGTGGTTCAAACGTTCGCGCATACGCGCACGTACACTTCTTTGCCTGTCTCTCTCTCTCTCTCTCTCTCTCTCTCTCTCTCTCTCTCTCTCTCTCTCTCTCTCTCTCTCTCTCTCTCTCTCTCTCTCTCTCTATATATATATATATATATATATATATATATATGTGTGTGTGTGTGTGTGTGTGTGCGCGTATTACTGCCTCCCCACTCTTTGTCTCTGTACGCTTTTGAATTGCACAATTAACCCCATGTTATTCTAAGAATATATAACAAAAATATGTCGAAACTTCGACAAAACAACGATTTAACGAATCATTACTTTGTACTTTTTTTGCACATTTGGTCGAATATAGCAACTAAAGAGCACTCGTCAGCTTGTATATGAGAGTACTAAGTCAGGATAATTTTGGCAAAATTCTATGAATATTTGCAGCTACATTTTTTATCGTTCTATCGGTTATATAAATATTTCTATTAGGAGAATAACAATTAAATAAAATAAACAAAATTGATGGGCACTCTTTTAATATTAACCCTTTTTAACACCTAAAACTCCTGCCATTTTTAAATCATTTGTTTCAAAACTTATTCTCTACTCGATAAAATATTCCGATGAATTGACTTCGCTTTATAATATTGTGGTTTAAAATTTCCACTCTTTAAGCAATAAATAAAATATGTACCCGATAAAATATCTATATATTAAATTATATATTATTTAGAATATCTATTTTATAGGCTTTCATTAAGTATGTCAATATCTAAAGAGCGCGCAATTGTGATCTAATCTACAACTAGAGCTTTGGGTTTAATTAAACTTTTCATTATTTCAATACATCCAATGAGAAAATGTCAATAGTCAAAGAATTTAAAATCGTAATATTCTTAAGAACGTAAAACTAGAATTCTACGCAGTAAAAATATGGCGCTTCCATTCTCTACTCTACTCTTTACATAAGCCTACACGTTGTCTGGCTCTCATTTCTTTACAACTACTAAAGCATTATTATTATTATTGTTTTTGTGAATTTCACATTTGACAAAATGTACATAATTTTTTTTTTGTTTTTTCTTTGCTTTATTTTTTGTTTTGGTTTTTGTTGTTGTTATTATTATTATTATTATTATTATTATTATTATTATTATTATTAACTACGACTTTGTTCATGTGAGCGATATTATTACGCTTTTATATACGAACATCAGAATCACGATTATTTTATTATTTTACTGTATTACAAATAAAGGCAAATCTGTAATATTGCTAACAGTAAGGGAAACGTTAAAAATCTTAAAAATCTGTTAGGTTAGAATATCAAGGGCATGGTTACGCGTTAAATAATTATTTATCTAGTTTATATGGTAATTGAATTTATTACATAATCAAGTATCATTGCCCTTCTAATATTACAATATAAATTGTATAATTAAAAATATTATTTATTTTTGTCAAAGATAAATAAAAATTAAATAAAAAAACGTTAATTATTTTTCTTCGATTCGAAATAATGCATATAAAAATTTACACCCAGACATTTTAAAAATAGTTTAGTTAATAATTATGTACCTTTCTTTAAAGATATTATTTATAAAAGTAATTTATAATATAAAAAATATGTTATTATGTTTAAAACAGACATACAAGTAAAAGTAAAGAAAATACTTTATTTATATTTTGCATAATTTTTTTTTTTTTTTAATACTTTGACTTGCATTACTTCAAGACAAATGATTCCCTTGAATATAAGATAGCTTAGAAATAAATATTTACAAACATAAAAGAACACAATTTTATCGGCTCTTCACATCTAACATTACCTTAAAAAGAAGCTACTACTATTATCCGTGTCCTCACATCGTCCTCACATCGTCCTCACATCGTCCTCGAATCGTCCTCACATCGTCCTCGCATCGTCCTCGCATCGCTCTGACAAAACATGGAAATCAATGATATATTTTCGCCGTGTTGAATATAATTTATATAATTGACTAAAGTTTATCCATTAATGCCGCGTCACTAAGAAGTTACATTTATATTTAATAAATAATGGAATTTTTGTTAATAATTAAATCTATTATTTCTTTCGACGAAGGTATTTAAGTGATCAACACCAATTATTTTCGCTATTCATTCCTAAATGTTTAATAGATAAACGATTTAATTGTTCTAAAAATTATTTAATAATGTTTATGTATGTAATAATTAAATTTTATTATATTTATTTCATAGTTATTGGGAATTGCTCTCTCTCTCTCTCTCTCTCTCTCTCTCTCTCTCTCTCTCTCTCTCTCTCTCTCTCTCTCTCTCTCTCTCTCTCTCTCTGTATGTGCACATATATTATATAATCTTGCTTTCTATTGAAAATATAAAATGTGTAAACTTCTTTTTGAACCGATTATTATTAAATTTTTCTCTGAAAATGTTTTGATATAATTTCAAAATAAACATTGCGTACAAAGTTTTATTTCAAGAAGAAGAATTATTTATTTATATCATTAGTTTTATAAAACATAAGCTTTAAAAGCAAACATATATGATATTATTTGCATTAACTGTTAATATATAATTTCATTAATTTCATTATCAGAAATGCACGATTGATGTATCTTATAAATTATTCTTAGAGTCAGAAAAAATTATCATCTAATAAAAACATAAATAACTTATATATAAATTGATCACTGTCATTTTTTAGAGAATTAATTCTTGCCATAATTAAAACAGATAATCACGTCGATCTAAATTAACATAGCAAGTTTTGTATCTAATACATTATTAATGATTTATCGGCAAATATCACTTATTCAGTGTTTATGAAACTAAATGGCTTTTGCTAAAAAACAAGTGAATTAGGATAAATGATAAATAAGACATTATGATACTCTTTATGTTTGAAAAATTTTCTGTATTACAATTGCAGACTCACAGGATTTGATCCATCTGAATCGCACTGAATTGTATTATGTAAATTATATTCATAATTATTAAATAAAAATAATATAATTATATATTATTAAAATATACCTATGATTTACGGTATCATTATAAGATATGTTTCAATTTATTTATGATTAGATAAAATTGAATTTTTTTTACGGGCTCTAAACGTTTTGAAACAAATTTTTAATTTATATATAAATCATTTTAATAAATTCATAAGAAATATGTGATTATTTTATGGCAAATAAAATGTAATAATGATTTTATGTTAAATTTTCACGTTATGAAGTTAAAAGTTTATCTGAATTAAGTTTATTTTACTTTAATTAATTGATCAAAAATACATTTGGTGAACAATATCAATTGAATTTCAACAAAAATTCATATTCATATTGAATTTAAGTTTTGTATTATCTAAATTTTATTCAACTATAATTCACTACTATTAATTCAATGCTCGTCTGATATTAATTTTAATTTAGATTATATTTGTATTTAAAACTACAAGAATGCTGTTTATATAAAATTTACTTTTTATTAGCCTTAATTATAATCGTTATTCGACGAATTATGTTAGATATCTTATCAGATTGTTAATACATTTTGTATCTGATTATACATTTTATATTGTTTTAAAAACAATGGAATGCATTCTTTTATTATAAAATGCACAACAATGTTTATTTTATTTAAATTATTTTGTATTTTTTAATGTTTAGTTATTATTTTTAATTCTTGTATCAACTTGTGTCAATAGTTTTGTCACCAGACAATAGTAAACATTAATGTTTCGTGTGAATTTTTTTTTTTGTTTATAAAAAATAACTGATTGTTCGCAAATTAAAACAACAGTTTTACAGTTTAAATATTTATTATTATAATAAATTTATATAATAAAAAAATAAAAATAAAAATATATCTGACGTTATCAAATATTCACCGATTATTATACCTTTTAATTATTCATTTTATAATCAAAGTTTAATTTACTTAGATTGTTAACTTGTTCTGCAAATAAATATCCAATTTTAAGTCAAATAATTATACTTATTTATTAAAACGATAATTAAAATATTTCTATTGTTTGAAGAAATTCAATTCGTAATAACATTTTATGTAAATTTTTTATACCAAAATCTTGACAAATATTAAAGGCGCTAAAATATTTAATAAAAAATAATTTCAATTATAAAAATTAAATTACAATTGGTTTAATTCATAAGCTCGTAGTATGGAAAATATGCTATTAGTATTACAATAAAAATATATTATCTTTGTATGGCAGGGTAGATGTTCCATTAATATTGTGATTGTAATTTAATAAAATAAAATAAAATAAAATAAAATAAAAATATACGCTTATGGATTATTATCTGCAATTAAATAATAATCTTCAATTTTAGTTTAATTAACAGAATCATTTATAAAAAGTATTTACAAAATATAATGCAAGTGTAGAAAATTTTGTGACTTGTTAATTAGTTCATCACACATACAGTAAATAATTCAATTAAATAAATATTGAAATCTATATAATAAAAACGATATTTTATATTCAAATTGATTATATCTTAAATATTTAAGATAATTTTCATTGTTATTATGAAGACATTAATTAACAACTATTCATATTATCATTGCTTGGTTTAATAGTTTTTTATTTGTAGTTTCCAATTTCTCATTTAATTCGACAAATTTTGTTATTTCGTAGTATTAGATGGATCTTTATTAATATATCATTTCAAAGAATATACATATTCATTCCAAGCTAAGGTTATTAATGAAAGTATGGAAAAAAATTTTTATTGTGAATTGGTGAAGTTACTCGTAATGCAACAGAAGATGCAAGAATAACAATACTTTGTAGGAAATTATTAATAAGAGAAATAGGATAATGTAATTTTTTTCCTGGTATAATAAAATTATATGTTCTTTCAAAAAAAAATTATAAATATTTTAATAATGATACGTACTTTTTATATTATCTTATTCATAATAATATACATTTTCAAATTACTTCAGTTAATTATTTTCTTTAGTTTTTGTTCTATTATTATTTCCACATATTTTATTAGATGTATATTAATATTTTTAAATATTTTGACTTTATTATGAAAAAATCATATACAAGGATAATTATTATTTATATTAATAAAATAGAATATTATTTTAACGTAATACTTTGATACATTTTTTTTTTTTAATTTATTCCAATTTAAAATGTAAACTCTATTCTCCGGAAATTTTCTCAACTTGTCTAATAACAATATATATATATATATATATATATATATATATATATAATGTGATTTATCAAAGTTAAGATTTATTATTCCGTATAAAGCTTAAGTAATTTGAGAAACTTATATTGTAAATAAATAATAAAAGAAAAAAATGGTGACGTAAGTGACGTTCATATATAAATATTTTTATTTCATAAATAAAAAAAATTAAAAGAAAAAAAATACTTCTTTATTGTTAATAAAAAGAAAATATATATTTAATTTATGATGACTTCTTTAATGCATTGGAAACTGTACAATTATGAAAATTACGTACGCGATAGTTTGAAAAATGCCTATTAATGAATCTAACTGCGTCAATCTTTAAAATACTTTTAATTTGAATTAAATTCATTCTATTTTTTAAATAGTTTTCATCGCGTATTAATCAACATATATTATAATTGAATGGTCGAATCATCCGATTCTGATGTAAAGCTCAAATTTAACATTGAATTATAATTAAACTCGGAAATTATCTTAAACATTTAATTCATTATTTCAAATTTGCCTGCATTAAACTGTAATAAGTTAACCAAGTGTACGAAAACTTAAAATACAGATATAAAATCATATAATAGTTTATACATCGTAACTGAAACACTTTGCTCTGCTGGATTTGTGTATGTGAAAAACCAGTACTTTAAAATGCGACGTAATAACTATGGTTAAATATAGACTCCGAATTTTTACACTAAGGGATCATGAGCAAAATAAAAAGAAGTTATACATGTGATTCATTGTATATTTTTTAAGCGAGTGACGCATACAAACCACCGTACTTCCGACTTATAAAGCGATGGTAGATTGGATATGTTTGCGTGCAATAGTGCGGTAAACGAGAAGAGACAAAACCGGTTTCATACCAACAACATACGAGTACGAACTTTTTATTCGCATTTTTTCTTTTTACCTTTTCCAGACACGAAACTCGAGAATCGTTAAATTTTACTCTCCTAATAAGGCGCATGTGGAATACTTTTACAAAATTAAGATTTCAATTACAATTACAATTATATAAATAATTAAATTATACATATTTTCTTTTCATGCCCTAGTATATGCAATATTGATTTTACACAAAATTTTCAGTTGTGTTATATGGACGATTTATTTACGCTTAGGATTTCATAAGGATCGGTATTTTGATAGATTTTTAATGCAATAAAGTCACGGATTAAGCGGATACGAACTGTTACGTAGCTAAGTAAAGGAATTAAAAAAAAAAAAAAAAAAAAAAACAATTTTCCTATAGAAATAATACAATTTGTTGCGCGATTCATACAATACAATCACTACGTGATTATTTACGTTGTTGAGCTTTTTATTTCACTATCATACGTACGAGTTTGAGATAAGAAATATAAATTTCAATATAAATATTACAAACTTAAATCAACTCTAGATAATTAAAGCTAGAAAGTAATGTTTTGAAACTATATGTAATATACTGACAGCATAATAATTCAAATTCCATACAGTGATAACTGTATACTAATCATCTTACTTGAAAGCATATAAATAATGCTTTTGTAAACTATTTAAATGTAAATATATCATTAGTGGCATAAAGTAAAATACTCTGCTTGTGGATAAATAAACATTATTTAAAAACATTGTGACGTTAATTGCAATATTAATATTTTATCAGTTACAGACTGTTTTATGATATAATTATTTATATTTTATTATCAGTAACGTCTTGCGAAATAAAATTAAATTAAAAGAGATAGAATGTTAAATTATAAATTATTATCTTCTTAATCAAGTTTATTTTGTCTTAATAATGTAATTAATATTTTAGAATTAATTTGTTAGAATCGATTGGTATAAAGAATTTACTGGTATTAAGATACGTAAAACTAATTATTAACTTATGTGCGTAATAAATTTACATCTCAATGTATTAGTTGTTTACTAGTTTGATCAGTTTATTACACATTATCTGGCATTTAAAAATATAATCGTCGCGTAATAATAAATATTGAACAAATACCGAAAAATACTATCAAGAGTCATAATTCGTAATTGATGAATTAGTGAAAAATTGCACATCTTTATTTAGATTATAACGTCGATTAATAATATATTCATTAATAATATATTCTAATTTATCATATTTGAACTATTACAGAGATAATAAATCTTATAAATTATATAAAGGATTCTTTCGATCATCCGTTTTTCGACTTTGGTATATTAGACACTTAATAAATTTGGAAAACCAAATAGATAAATTAAACATTTGTAATATTTGAAGTAATTGTTTTTCATTAGCATTTATGTGTAAATTTTTGACTACTTGTAAGTAAAAATTATTTATATTTTCAGACAAATACTGTCTTTCTATAGAATCTTTTCTTTATATTTAGATATTTATATTATTGACGTAAACAAAATGATCTTGAAATGTATAATAACATTATATTTATATTTGCGTTATTTAAATAATTGGTGATACTCGTTATTAAATATTAACTGTGAATAGCATATATATATATATATATATATATATTTTTTTTTTTTTTTTTTTTTTTTTTTTATTTAATAATTATACTACCATAATGATGACAAATTTTACTTAATTAAAAAATAAAAAATATTAATATATAATCTAACTATTAAAATATTTTTTGCTATAATTTACAAATTTTAATTTTGAAATAAATTAATAATGAAAAAAGAGGATAATCTTTTACGTTTTATAAATATTAATTATTATTTAACTCTAATATGAATACTATAAAAATTAAAAAATATTTATGATAATGATAAAACTTATAATTATTTTGACAGTTTTAATATTTTTATGATTACCACTTGTGTAACAAAAATGTTACGAAACTCAAATTAGTCTTAAAAATCGAAATATTGACACGAAACTAAAATTTTTATAACTCAACAATTCATTATTGAAATCATTTTCATTGTGTCTTGAACTATTACAATATCTGCACAAAAAAAAAATAAACATTGAAATAAACGTTTTTGAGTAAAATTCAAATTGATATTTTCAGTTTAAGCTTTCATGCTATATTTAAATTTATATTATTTACATTAAAATCATGAATCGTTTAACAAATTAATAGCTTCAAAGCTATGCAAATATTGTGCAAATTTGTTTGTTTCACTTTAAATTGCCATCTCATTTACCATTTTCGAACAAACTGTAAATGTATGATGTACTTTTGTTGACCTTAAAAATTAAGCGACATTTTGTAATTACATCCAAGTGAAAGTTATAAAACAAATGTTTTGCGCAAGTTTTAGATAAGGCTATCACGGAAAATAAATGTGACGAACAAATTAGTACTTTCCCAAAAAAAATTTGTTATCGTTTAATTGGAAATACCTAAATTTCGGAAGCAAATCGTTGTCCATTAAATGAATCGATGATCTATTTTCATTATTTGTAAATGAAAATAAAATACTATTGCTCGATTAACATACAAAATAATGTGTTATAGATAAAAGTTTAATTCATAAATTGCTTTATGAAGGGGTGTTGAGGTGTCTTTAAGAAACTTTTTATCTTTACGTACAATAGAAAGGACGAGGAAAACGTCCTTATTATTTAAAGTTTAAAATTCTCGTAGATAAACTCGAATTTATTAAACATTTCTTATATTCTTTTTAATTTGTCGATTCTATTTAATCGGCAGAAATAAATATATAACGATGCTTTATCAATAATTTGGACGTTCGATTAAAATAATAGAACACCTTAAGAATAACAGTTTTTTTTTTTTTTTTTTTTTTTTTTTTTTTTGTTTTTTATAAACCTATTAATTATTACGCTATGTTTGTTAATTAAAATATTTCAAATTATTTCGTAAATTACTATTAGCAGTACTATAAGAATGAAAAATAGATAGGTAAGATGTAAATTATTCGTCGTTGGTGTATTTAATGTAATTTGCAAATAAGTACATTTTGTTTTACCTAACATGTAAATACGTAGTGAAGTAATATAACATAAGATGATATATTTGATCTTGCGATTTTAGAACTTGTATTTACATTGCGATAATGTTCTACCAAATAGCCTTCAATTATGTTTACATAAGATCGATAAATGAATTTTTCAATTCACTCGTGTCGCTTATAACCAATATTCTGAGAAATCGTTATTTAAACTTTTTTTTTTATTGATCGACGCGTGTGGAAATTATATATAAAATATAAAAAAAATTGTTTAATAAATATGTTCGTTTATGCACGTATAAGAATCCCCTACACACTACGGGACTATTTCCATTGTCGTTGAATTAAATTTTGCGTTAAAAGTACCAAATAAAAATAACGTAATTCGTATATTTTTTTTTCTTTTCTTTTTTTTTTATTTTTTTTTGGGCTCATAAATTTAATCTATATGAAAAATAAATATAAAGATTAAATTTTTCAAATTTTTGTATATTTCAATTTTACGTGTGACTATATATTATCAGTGTTAACAAACCGATAATTTTACTTTATACTTAAATATTTGAGAGAATGTCATTTGACCTACACTTATTATAGATGACATAAATTGAATAAATTTCATTTATAAAATAAACGAATTTCGATTTATTGTAGGGGATAATCTAAAAGTAATATAGAAATCCATTCTTATGTTTTCTATAATTCCTTTTACAGTGTAGAAGAAAGAGCATAAGATGCATTTTTCTGCACGTACACAAAAATATATAAGGACGAAATATTTATTGTTTATTGAATTGAGTAATACTTTTATAACTGTATTTTAAGCTAAACTGTTGTATAAATGTCAAAGATATAATATATACAATAGACCATATATATATATATATATATATATATATTTAATGATTCTGTTTACAGTTATGACAATATTCCGAAATATTTTAAAAAGAATGAAAAAAAAAAAGAAAAAATTGATATAAAAACAGATGAGCTTATACATTTTTTAATTATACTGGAATACATTCAATAGTGACTGTGATTTTAATTTTATAATATATATATATATATATATATATATAAAATGAATATTAATATCTAATTAATAGGATGTATAAATATTTCAATATACTTGTAAATATTTATATTTCATACACGCCATTAAATAAATTCACTACAATAAAGTATTTGATTCATTTTAGCAATTGTTTTATTTATATTGAACAATATTTTTCTTCGTATATTCATTAGATCCAATCAAACTATCTCTATTATTTTGATACAAATTATATTGCAATATGCATTATATATTATTTATTTCATTATAATGTATAAGATGGTCAGATAACCGAAGATTGTCTGCCACGTAAAAATTGCGGATTATGAGTTGTGCCTATATATTTAAACTCATATTTATTATCGAAAATATTTACGTTTAGGAGGTGTACATTCAAATATCTTAATTATATAAAAGAATCGCTTAACCATACGCGCACACATGCGCACATGCACGTAAATAGTTTTGTGATTTGAAAATGATATGTTGTATGATTGAACAGTGCATTTATATTCTTATCAATAAAATAAGCGATAAGATCTTGTAGAGCTTTTTAAGACGATGATTTTGAACGGACATAATTTATTATCAAAACATGCTTATTACTAATAATTGATAATCGATGTGTTTTAAAAAAATCATCACTCTACAATAATGTGCTTAAACAATATTTGGCCAATACACGTATATGGATTAATGTGTGTCATTGTATTACTTTCCATTGGTATATTTTTGTCTTGTAAACAGTTTAGTAAGGTTTGAAATTTCTAGCACTTGCATTTATTTATGCAGATTACATGCACGGAACAAAACACAATATTACTATTTATTTATTTTATCATTCATTTTTTAATGAACCTTTTTTTAATGTGTTACAATATTTTTGCCGTTTCCCATTTTATGATTAATTTACAATTATTACTCGTTTATTGACATAAAAGAGGTAGAAATTGGTGTAATATTAAGATTATTATAACGTAGTGCAGATATAATATAAATAATTATTAATACAATTAATAAATGAATGCATTTTTATATAGTATTGGCAGACCATTATACAGTAACTATATAGTAATTAGACAGCAACTACCGATTATCTATTGTTTTTTTTTTTTTTTTTTTTTCATTAATTTCATATACATTCAAATAGATTATTGTTTCAGTAGAGAAATTTATTATTTTTTTTTTTTTTTTTAATTGCCAAGTCTTACAACTCTCTAATTAATTACTGATCGAACATTTTAACAATTCAATTTACCTTTATTATTATTACGTTATTACTTACCACGTAATTCATTGCTTTTTGAAACGAGAAATTCTGTTGCGCTAATTCAAGTGCTTATCTTAAAAAAATTTAATGTAATAAGTGCCCGAACATGTATTTATTCATTTTTTTTAGGAAAGTCTTGGAGGAAACTCACGAACCGCTATGCTGGGGACGATTTCTCCAGCAAATGTACATTTGGAAGAAACTTTGGCGACTCTTCGATATGCATATCAGGCTCGAGCTATCGTTAATCGAATTCGAATCAATGAAAATCCTAATGATAGATTGATACGGTATGTATCATAGTTCTTACAAAAGATATTTTAAATTTAATCTTAAAACAAAAAATTAATAAGGAAAATGTTATTATTATTGAAAATTAAATATTTGCCACCAATCTAAATTAAATATTCAGTTTATTGGAAGTATTATGAAGTAGTATGTACCTAAATCTTAAATTATGATGAAATATGGTGTTTGGATAATGATAATATATTAATATCCATTATTTCAAGAATATTAATCACGAATATTACAAATTAAGCTTCTTAAAAAAAAAAAAAAAAAAAAAAAAGTTTATACAAATTTTAAACAACATAAAATACTAATAAAGACCAATGAATACGTAATTTTTTAATTTAGTGTATAAAAAAAATGGTATTAATTAAATTTTGTAATTTAGAATAATTGTAAAATTGTAATGTAAATTCTTATATTTTAACGTTAAATTTCATGAACTTTAAAGTTCACTTAACAAATTAATTATAATATTTATAGCAATTTTAATTAAACATAAGTCTTATAGGACTTTGTCAAATGTTTGTGTAATTACATTAGATTTCGGCATAACCTACGTAAATAAATCTAAATTATGCTATTATATTTTATAAAAATTCTTCAGATTAAAACGATTTATTGTTTTATTGGTATAATTATTATTAAGCGCGTGGAGTAATTTAAAATGAAAAATCTAGTTGATACATATAGCAACTATTTTTTGTTGACTTAACTATATGAATTCATACGTATATATGAATCGTAGAATTTAAATTACTGCAGAAATAATTAATAAAATGTTTAGTGATTATTTATTTAATGGATTGAACTAATTTTGTTTCACGACATATATTTTACCATATAATGGTGTGTAGAAATTGTATTATTGATTTGAGATATTAATAAAGCAGTAAAGGTAACCTCAATAAACCCTTTAAAATTTTATAATTTTAGGTTAAAATATTATTATTTATTTATTTATTAATTTATTTTTCTGGCGTGCTTTTCCATTTTTTTTTTTTTTTTTTTTTTTTTTTTTTTTTTGTTATTCCTATTATCTTATAGGAAAAATAATAATTAACAATAAGCATATGTATAATCGAGATAACGATTGTTTTTAATTGTTTCATTTTATTGTGCACATTAAACAAATCATTAAATTCTCTTGTAAATTTAAAGTATTATAATCGATTATGAATTGTTAGCGGTAAATTAAATGTAGATAATTTTTTTTCTCATATTTATTATATCTTACGTTAAATATTTATCAAATAAAAATATATTAATAATAATGTAAGTGACTTTCATTTTTTATTAATTCACGCTTTGTTTATTGAGTAAAAATAATTTTTTATGAGTTACAGTGTAATGTAACATGATAATTTAATATGATTTTTATATTAATTACCCACGTTTTGGGATAATATTGCCGAGTGGTATATCATTAATTATTAAATATAATTTGAAAGGCATAAATTTATCAGCCAATAATAAGACCAGTATACACGTTAACAAAAAAGAAACAATTTTATGTTGTAAAGTAAAGCTTTGATATTTTTAAATAGACAATTGAAGGCGGAAGTTCAGCGATTAAAGAGCATGAGAGATGGATACGAGAAGCAATTAGGATTGACTCCTCGGAAATTACTTGACACTATTGAATCATCATCCGAGAGCTCGGAAGAAGCTGTAAATAAACAGCGAGAAATCGATCGTTTGAAATATCAATTGAAAAAAATGGAAGAGCAGCTTTTTGTTAGCCAAAAGTGAGTAGACGATTCGTGATTTATCAGTACTGTCTTTTTCAAATTATTAATGCCTTATGGATTGACAAATTAAAAGATTTTCGTATTGCCTGAAGAAATGTATATTATATAAGACCAAATGTAATGTGCAGGATCTAATCGAAATGATAATTTACACGGATCAGATAAAATTCTTTTTATTTTACAGAGTGAAATTTAAAAAGACAATTTTTGTTTTCTCTATATTGAGACAGTAAAAGGTAATGATTATGTTAATGAAGTTTATTCTATAAATCACTCCAAACTTTCTCTTATTATTTGTGTAATATTGGAATTCGCTTTTCGCTAGAGATCCTCGAATAATGTTTAATTCAATAACTTATTCATAATGTTAACGATTGAAATTGAAATTAACATTGGAATGTTAATTTTTTCCACGATTCTTACCCCCCCCCCCACTAAACTAATAATAATAACAACAATCAAAACAACGAAATCGACAATAATGATAATAATGACGATAACAATAATGACGACAATAACAATAATAATAACAATAGTAATACATTCGTTATTACCGCATTATTTTCAACGTGTCACCAATTAATATTTCACCTACAATTAATTCCCTTATGCATGCCTTTAGTTCCTTATGAGTGAAAAGTATTACCGTGACTTTATGTGTACACGTAAAGAGGATGGATGAATCGGAGGTCCCTAGCTTACTAAGGATAATAGACGCTTCAATACAGTTGCAATAATGCAATAAGGATTAACCGATTGGTGGTTCGGTTGGACCGCTCATTATTCTAATCGACGCACTACCTTAACACACTTGTAGATCCTGGGAGGAGAAACTTCGCGAGGCCAAAGAGAAGAAAAACAGCGAGCTAACGCATCTCCGTCGATGCGGTATTGCCATTGAGCTGGACTTTCAGGAAAACGCTAAGCAGCCGTTTCTCGTCAATCTCGCTGCCGATCCCATGTTATCCGGTACGCTCTTGTATCTCATTCCTCCAGGTCGCGTACGCGTGGGTCGAGGCTCGACGTACGGCACGCCTGCCAAGAAAGTCGACATCGTGCTAGAGGGTCCACTCATGAAGACGCTGCACTGGTTAGTGAGAGGATAGATAGCGACTGGAGGCAAAATCATTTGCATGGTTCTTGTTTTTGTTTGTTTGCATTCGACGTTGAAAATTTGCTTCGATCGGAGGAGGCTCGTAAAGTTTGAAGAGGACGGGTGAAGGATGGACAGAAATGGTTTTCACTCGAATGGTTTTCATTCAAATGGTATTTTGCTTCATCGTAGCCTAGTTGGAAGCTCGTATTTTACTTTCCTGGTGTATTAATTCACATACTTTGAAGCTGTTTGCGATAGACCGAAGCTATGACAAAGCATTTATGTCCATTTATGTTCAATAACTTTATTATTAATGGATGGATACGTTCACAGGCTGAGCGGCCAGTATTTATTGTATATATTGAAGTAATGGTAACGAATGTCAATAAAGCTTTGTGAAATAATAAACGCTCAATGGCTAGAAATTAAAATAAAATAATTTATAAATCGGGTAACGATCACTTGGTCGATGATAAAAAATTTGTTTAATTCGATTATTAATTTATACTACGAGTTGATTTTATTTTGTTTTTGTTTTGTTTTTGTTTACATAATTCCAACGAAATAATAATCTGTCGAGACATTACTATCAAATTGCAATGAATGAGCTTTAATTATAATAATACCATTATAGAAATTAGGCAAAACCTTTTTTATTCCAATATCAATATGTAATGGATATTTTTATTCACTTGAAAGCTTCATACGGTGCTTATTGCGCAGCTACTAACTTATTATACTATTATTAATTTTTATCATCCTCACTTTGGCGCGCCAAATGCTTGCTCCTATATTTTTATTTTACTCGATATAGATATCATCATTTTGCATGCAGTATATGAGTTTTCACCATTTTCAGCATCATTTTGGAGACAAAATGCAAGATTAAAAATGTATTTGCACGTTCGATTTTATCACCAAAAAATATGCTCACTATTAATAAATATTTGATAATTTCCTCTAATATTGTATAAATATTTATAATATATGGATAATATTTATTTCTTCTCTTCAACTATCTGCTATCAATGAGCATTTACAATGGCATGCGCAATTAAGTAATTATATCCTGGGATTAAAAGCATACACTCAATATATTTGCAAAAGTCTTTATTTTTTGGTAAAATAATAATATTGATCTATTAATGATTTTAGTGCTTTGAATGTAATTTACAGTGGCATTCACTTTCATTCACTTGTAATTAATTTTAAGAATGATGTATGTGCTTGCATTTGTTAATATTTAAATATGTATAAGAATTTTTTACTGATGTATATTTAACTTACTAGCGCCATCGAAAATAATCATGGAAAATTAACATTCTATCCTGAAAAAGATGGAGAAAATTTTGTGAATGGAGAGGTAATGTAATCATCATCTTTCTCTTATTTTCTATCTTCGCGTGTTTATTATATCGATATATATATATATATATATATATATATATATATATATGACAATTTACTATTTATTTTAAATCATATCGATTATTTCACGGAATAGCTGACACGTGGAAAAGTTCAATTGAAACATGGTGATCGATTAGTTATTGGTGGAAATCATTATTTCAAAGTTTGCAATCCATTAGATGAGCAAGATGGTATACAAATGTCCGTTCAGCCAATAGATTTCGATTTTGCTCACCAAGAAGTGCTCCGCATTCAAGAAGAAAAGTATGTATTTTTATGTTGTCGTTATTAACGAAACAATTGACATCTCTGGAGTGTTATAATGATGCTTTGTATTATAGGTTACGAGCTGAACTTGAGGAGTCGAAACAAAAGGCTATGAAAGAGCTTGAGAACGCGAAACGGGAAGTGGAAATGCAATTGGATTTTCAAAAATCAGCTTACGAAGATGAAATTAAACAATTGGGTTGTAGTCTGGAAGAACAAAAATCAGCATTAGAAGAGATGAACCGTAAGAAAAAAGAGCTCGAACGCGAAAAAGAACTGCTTGCGAGTGAAATTGAAACTAACAACAAGATAAGAAGATTAGAAATCGAGGACTCTGAAATAAGTATTTCGACGTATAAATCGAATTTCCTTCAGGAACTCGAAGAAATATTGAACGAAACTACCGCCGATGTACAAACTGCGCTGACCGTCAAAACGAGCATTGATGCAATGAAAACTGGCGGAGTTAGTCTCCACGAAATACAGTTATTAGTTAGAGAAGCGACTGGACGGTGTAGAGAAGTTGGTGTTAATTATGTAAGTGTTTATTTCAATTTAATTTCCATGTAGTTAATGACTTTAATCAAATCCTAATGTGTAAATTAATCGTAGGAATTTCATCAGCAACAAATAGTGGTCGATAAAGGCTTGCAACCGGTAATTCGGGTCAGAGACAAAGATAACATGGTTGAAAGCCTTTGGCAACCTATACGCTTCCTAGATTGGATTCATCAGCTACGAGATCACGAGCTAGAGCATTCGATAAAAGAACTTCAAGATTCCGATGACAAATGGGAGCCATTCGAAGAAAGCGATATTGTACAGGACTCCTTATACTGCAGTCGAATATCAGTTAATATGACACCCGTTAAGAGACAGTTGAATGAAAGCTTGAGCCAATTTTCCGTCGATGCGTCCTTCCTCGACAGTTCTACGGTCGATTGCACGTCCGAGTCAATAGTGCAAAAACGTCGCGATGACATTCATCAGTGCTTAATTCAAATGGAACTTGCATCGAAGACGTTGAAGGGACTCTGCCATCAGTACGAGTCCAGAGAAATAAGCGGCAAGGTCACTCAGGCCTTGGACAAAGTTCATATTATCTTGCAGCATCTTAAAACAATTTTGGAGGTCAAAGCTGTACCAATGGGCAGTGTCGATAATCAGATATCTATTGTTAGCAATGTGAATAACACTATGATCGATAAGGCCGAAGCCGATAAGTCTGGCCAATCCTTAGACATACTGAAGAAATATTGCTACAAAAGCGTTGCATCGCCAGCGAAATCTAATCTTCGTAGTGCATGTCCTTATTTTACTAACGACAATGCGTCTAGGTCTGTCAAATTTAACATTAACTAATGTTGAGTAAAGCGACAGATGCAAATGTATAGAATACGAGACAGTTGTTTGATAGTTTGGAGCAAAAGTTAACGATTTAGACAGTCGTAGGATGTACAGAAAGAAAGTAACGATGCATTAATTTGGATATAATAATGACTAGATGAAACATATTCTTTTAATTTTAATGGAGAATAATGTTAAAAAAGGAGAAATATTACATTAGACTTAAATATTAAGTTTTTTATTTTATTTTGTACGTTATATAGTTCACTTAATAATAATAATATAAATACTACAATTTTTGTAATACAATCTTGAGAAATTCCGTATTTTATTTATCATTAACTTGTAGAAGTATGCTTTTACTGAAATGATAATAAAGCAATAATAATGAAAAAATAAAAAATAAAAAAAAATAAAAAAAAAAATAAATAAATAAATAAAAAGTAGCGTTGCAAAGATAATTTAAGTAATGACTTAATGTTCTGACTGAATACGTAAGAGTATTTTTTATGTATAATTTTTTAATAAACGTTTATTTATTATAAAAACAAACGTAATCTCTACTTTATGTTTCTTTTCTTTTTTCTTCTTAAAAAACTGACTTTACATATTCTTAACTGTCAATATCAATTTTGAATACTTACAAGTCATAATATTATAATATTTAAATTAACGTAAATCGCATCTTATATATCGTAAATTTTTTTTTATTCATATTTCATTAATATTACAATAGTATTTTATTTTATCATAATAATAATTCTAGCAGAATATCACGCAGTATAAAGTAGATTCAATCGAAATAATCTTCTATATCAATGTCTGGATTTAAGAAATCTTCACCATATGCACTTAAGTCTAATTGATTCAGTATTAAGTTTTCACACACTTCCTCCAAGTCCGTTTCACCAATGAGAACCGCGCCTTGCATTTTTCCATTTTTAAGAATTAATTTGACATACTCGCGTCCTTTTGTTACTCTCAGTAAGATTTCGTATTCGTTATCTAATTTCTGTCCATTGAATAAACCGAGCAATATAACTTTGTAGCCGAAAAATTTTGTAACGTGTGTAAAGAGTTCGAAGCAAAAATCTTGAAAAAAGTCTTCTCCCTTGAACATGGAAACCATGGCTTTCGCGGCGTAACGACCCATTTGAAAAGCTTGCGTCCAAAGTCTCATTTGAAACCAATGGAAAGCAATTTCCCATCCCACCGTACATACGTCACCAGCCGCATAAATATTTTTCTCAGAAGTTTCCATGTTCGAATCAACAACGTAGCCACCGTCCTTGGCTCTTTTCACGGACTCCAGTCCTGGTATATTACTGTTTGGTGTTACTCCAGTTGCCGAAACAATAAAATCACATCCAATGATTTTTCCATTACTCAGCTGGGCATAAATTGGCCATTTTTCTCTATCATTATCCGAGGGTATTTCCGAAGGATCGATTAACTTGAGTACTTCGCACTCATACTCGACTTGCACAGAAGTTTGTTCGAATCTACTGACATTAACATTAAGCTCAATATTATTACGCCAATCTGGACCAAGTGCCGATCCTCCTACTTTTGATTCGTCCTTCGATACTGTATATTTAATTCGTTTGGTAATTTGATTATTAACATCTAAATTAGTTTTCGACAGTTTTTCTTGAAAAAATTCTGCTGCACCAGGATCAACGAATGTTGCCGATATATGTTTATCTTTAATTACCCAGACGATATCGACGCCATTTATTTCATGAACCAGTTCAATCGCTATTCCCCCATTTCCAATAACGATAATTTTTTTTGCCGATCTTAATTTTTCCAAGAAATTCTCCAACGATTCGGTATCCCGAATTCCTATAATCTTGCTATTATCAAAAATTAATTTCGACCGCGCCCCCGTGCAAATACATAATTTTTTATAAATTATAACTTTTCCTTTTTCCGTAATGACACTATTCTTCTTCTTCTCGACTCTTACCACAACATCTTTGATAACAGTTACTGTTGGATGGGTGCTATTTAACGACTCTGTTACGCACTCTTCTACATCAAATTGAGTTAATGTCTGTCCAAATGGCAGAACGTTGGTTATAGATTTAATCAATGGACTTGCCGTTATTAGGATTACGCTTTCTTTGGGCGCAAGAAATGCAATGCTTTCTGCGCAAGATACTCCGGAAATGCCTCCGCCTATTATAACAAAAGTCGCTTCCATATTATTCATTTTGCATTCTTTTGTACATTTTTAAAAATATATATACAGCTTCTAGTGATCGTGGGTGCATTTAACATCTGGTTTATACCATTCTGTGTAATCGTACTTTATGAAAGGAGGATCAAAACTTATGGTTCCATAATTTTTAGCATTGTATATAGCACAAAGAAGCTGTTTATGCTGCATCTGACAGAGTCCAGTTTTTCTAAAATGTAAAAGCATATGAACGATTACATCTTTATAACTAATATTTTATTAAATTTGCAATGTACTATACTTAAGAAAATTATTCTCCAAGGTAAATTATTAAAAATAAGCACGCAACCAGAACCTTCGTTATTATCCTACTATTACAAAATTAATACATTTTAATGATAAATCACAATATTAGTATTATGTAGCAACTTACTGAAAACTGTCTTATGTTAAATGCGAGCTATTGTAAATTAATTTTACAATAATATTTTCAATAATAGCATTGCTTATATTATTGAATAAAATAGAAGCTAAACGGAATGACTTTTAATTAATCGTTTATACAATTTAGAGGTATAACGGACTTTTCATCTTATCAATTATTACATTATTAAAGTCATTCGATACTATATTTATAAAATTATTAAAAAATATTAACATTTTAACTGTTACATTATCATCGAGATTTAAATTAAAAATACTATTTATGAATATTACCCCATCTAAATCACCTCAATTTCACAATTTCTTTTATATTACAACTGCCAAAACATACTCGTAAAATAATTTAAAAAAAAAAAAAAAAAAAAAAAAAAAAAAAAAAAAAAAAAAAAAAATCAATTTTCTATAAATGAATTTGACCGTATTTTAATTCGCTCTACAACAAAAATGAAAATTTATTATTTTGCTTCCACTATCTGTTACTAAAAATTAGTATTCCAAAAATTAATGTTGCTTCTTACTCGTAACCGTACAGTTGACCATTTATAGGAGAAATAAATTGCTTAATTAACAAAATATTTCTATAATCTAATACTAAATATTCATCTCTACATATTGGGCAGGCGTTTGTTGTGGTGATAACTTGATTTCTCTAAAACAATGAAAATCAACTGTCAATATATCATAAAGCATTTTTCAAAATATAATGAGCAATATGTACTATGCATGTTTTCCTAGTTTTTTTAGGTTGAAAGTGACCCTTGAAATTCCTCCTATACATCAACCAAACTGGTTTGTCTCCGTACGTATGTTTGTATGCTAGAAATTATCATAAAAATTGTAATTAATCCAATGCAAGCAATAATGTTGAGCATTCGACATTACAATTAAGAAATTGACAATTGACAATTGACAATAATAAGAAGGCTGTACCATCGCTTTGAAGATATTTGATGCTAATTTCGACAGGAATTCTGAATGATCTATCCGAGCTTGGCTTAATTAAATGTTCCTTTCGGAACTCGAAGGAATTATCTTTTACTGCCTCTTGTAATTCTTGATGCGAAATGCAACTTTGCGAAATATCTCTCACTAGTGTAACCTAAAAATTTACTAGGATTATTTGTTATAAATAGATGGTAAGAAGATAACAAATAATTCCTTGTACCTTTTGCAATCCAACGCGTCTAGCACTTCTACATTGCTCTAAAGCAATCCGAATAAATGACATTTTATTATAAATAATAGCTTAAAGCACAAGATACAATTAACGTGGAAATTACGACGCAAGATTCGTAAGCACCGCTCGGCAGCCAATGTGCTGAGGTTAGAATTAGGTTAGCCGCCGGAAAATAGTCAACCTCCAGATGAGATTAAGATACGAATGGATGAATGTCTTCCTCGCGATGGATTGAAGGAAGACATGCGCTTCTAAAAATTGGTATAAAAATAGGCGAACAGGCAATGTAGATTTCCACGAGCAACGAGCACGAATAGAAAATGAAAGAAAAACCAATAATAATATAATTATAGTAATATATAGTAATATAAACCAACAGTAATATAATTATACCGGACGATCAATAAGCATTTGTATAAAAAAAAAAAATACATTCATTAGAATTCGAAATTTTATTCTTATAAAAATTATACGATTATAATAATTTGCGGTATTAGGTAATTAATGATATTAATTAGCATAATAAATAATTATTGACAATAGTTATTACATTAACATTTATTTAACGTTATTTTACAACAATTTTTCTTATCTAGACAATTAATGTTATCTGTAATAATAATAATAATAATAATAATAATAATAATAATAATAATAATAATAATAATTAGTCGGACATTGTTTGGTATTGAAAAAAATTTTATAATCCGTTTAGTGAAATTTTCGTTTCTATTATTTTCTACATCGACTACAGAATTCTTTGTCATGATAAATCATTAGTTTTTGAATTTCGGTATAAAACATACATAAACGAATGTTATATTACAGCGTAAATTAAAATTATGCAGACTATTCACAAGATGCACAACTTACTTTATTGAAAATTTCAAGAAATTTTCATTTCATAATAATGATGCGATTATGCTATTTAACGTGTGGGGCTATTTTTATATTTCCATAAGTGGTAAATAGTTTTTTTTTTCGTTCTTTTTTTTTTCTTTGTATAAGTATTCTAAAATTTAATACTCAGTATTTCGGATAAATATTATCGCTAATTGTTAACATGAAAAATGTCGAAACGTTGCTTGTTTCTCGGCTCGCCGAGCACGCGGAACCATTAACCTCAGCACGACAAACAACACGATAAATGACAGCGAATCAATTGCTTTGGACTTTTCTATTTATCCAAATGAATCGCCAATTTCCATGAGGCAACTTGTCTACGCGTTAACCTGCCGCATATGCTTAGAAGAATGATAAACTATACAATCGCGACCTATTCGTAACTTCAAATTCACTCCAAACTCTTAAAAAATATCTCACCGCCTCTTTAACAATTAATCCTGTAAAAAGTTGAGCCGCCAAAACTTTTGTGCAACAGCGGAGCAGCAGACCATCCATATCGCGTATCCCAATAATCAATTTTTTTAAATGTCGCGCGTAAGCTCGACACCTCTTCGTTTCCCGGTATCACCTCGCCAATTCCCATTACTTAATTCTTCCATCGCGGAGATTCGCGTACTGGGCCTCGTGTAATTGACCAATCGTTGAAAATAATAAAAATCACGTTGATTCATCATAAGCGATCGAGACAATTCACGGAATCGGATCGCCCAGCTCGTCACGCTGGTCCGCACACTTCAAAAAATCGCTTCGCTGATGAATAAATATTTAATTCACCGGCTGCACGATAAATATCCCCGACGTCGCGAAGCAGCTACGTGCGACCTCCACGCTTCTTTCCCTCACAACAATGCACAAGGCCGCTCGCGTGTCACCGTACTAGAATCGGCCAGCTTATTCTCCCCCTCGCCCGCACACTCCGCCGCCAGCCGCGACGATCGGGATCTTCCGCAATTCCGCTAAAAGTCCACCAAAAGTCAGCCGATGGAAAAAAGCAGCAGAACATCATCGTTAGCGCATCACGAATTTTCGCGCGCACCTGGCGTCCTCTGTGCTCACGGTCCTTGGGCCACCACCGCGAGATGTCGCGCCACACGCGAAGCTCATCGTCGGGGCGCGGCGCGCGCACTCCTTCCAATACTCTTTGTGCGCGCGTGCGCGTGTGCGTGTGCTTAATCAAGTAGTGGAGCAGCCGCAGCCAGAGTGAGAGAGCGAGCGAGCGAGCGAATGAGCGAATGACTGTGAGTGCGCGTGTGTGCGCGTGTGTGCGAACGAGCGCGGAACCAAGCGATGGTGTTGTACGGGACGGTCGGGCGAGGGGGGTGGGGGCGGGCGGAGGTGGCGGCGGTGGAGAAGGAGACGGCAGCAGCGGCGGCGGCGGCGCAGTGGTGGAAAGGTCGGTAAGTGGCCAGGGAACTGGCAGCGGTCGGCAGCAGGAGGAGGGCAGTGCCGAGGTAGACGAGGAAGCGAGCGTACGAGCGTCGCTGGGTGTTGCGTAGGTGCTTCGGCGACGAGACCGCGAGCACGATAAAAGGACACAGAGTGCGCGCGCGCGCGCGCTTACGAGAGTCAGTGGTTAATCCCTGAGCGATCCTGCCGAGGATGCTCGCGTAGGCCGGCGAGTCACCGCCACCGCCACCGCCACCGCCGCGTTCGCCGTTCCATGCTGGGCTTCGGCCTCGGCGCCCCCATTACCACCGAGTGCCCGAGGAGCGGCTCCGGGCTCAAATTCAGCCCTGGCTACATGTGAGAGTGTCGCCGCGAGCTGTGCGCCGGTGGAGACGCGCGCTGCTGCCACGGGCATCGCGACCTGGACGGACGATTGCCGGCCCCGCGCAACCATGAGCTGGGGAACGGAGCTCTGGGTGAGTAGCCTGACGATCTCCGTCTCTACGGCAGCGCTGCGGCTTTCAAAGAGAGCACCCCGTCCGAGCACTCGCCTCCTCCTCCTCCTCCTCCTCCTCTTCCTCCTCCTCCAACACAACCTTCTCCACCTCCTCGTCGCCGGAGGGCGCGGACGAGGCGTGCGTATGCGTGTGCACGGATATTCGCACGATCGCGAACGAACGCGGGATGCCGTGTGCATGCGCGACAGAGAGATAGAGAGATATATGGAGAAAAAAATAAAGAGAGAGAGAGAGAGAGAGAGAGAGAGAGAGAGAGAGACCGAGAGACTGAGTGACTGAGAGAGTGAGAGCGTAAGTGAGTGAGTGAGTGAATAAGCATCGTGCGGTGGGGGCAGCGGGGCAACGGCGGCGTAAGGGAGGGTTACAGCGAGAAGAAGTGGCGAGAGAGTGAGTGAAGGAACGAGTGTGTGATTGCATGGCGGGTGGCGGGGGAGGGAGCAGAGCGCTTGACATTTTCTTCCGTCTGGCGCTGCCATTCTTACCTACGCTCTAGGTTTATCGGAGGAGAGGCCTGTGCTCGGTGTAGTTGGTACGAAGCTGAGGAGCTCGAGCGTTATGTACCCGCGTCTTCTTGGTGCGCGCGCGCGCGCACGCGAGCGAACGAGCAAACGCGGCGGTTATGCGAGAGTCGCTCCTTTCGTCCTCCTTCTCTTCCTCACGCGTACGTCTCTCGCAGGATACGTCGGCGCCCGGCTATTTCTTTCTCGTCTCCTTCTTCAATTCCTGCCTCTTCAGCTTCTTCTTCTGTTTTTTCTCTCGCTCGCGCCTCCCGTCACCTCTTGCCAGGCCTCGCCTCGTCTCGCCTCGCCTCGCCTCACGTCACCTCACCTCACCTCACCTCACCTCACCTCACCTCACCTCACCTCACCTCACCTCACCTCACCACGTCGTGCCTTGCCTCGCCTCACCTCGTCTCGCCTCACCTCCTCCCGTCTCGTCTCGTCTCGTCTCGTCTCGTCTCGTCTCGTCTCGTCCCGTCTACTCGTCGGACTTCACCTCGTGCCTCGCCTCACCGGCCGAACGAATTTTTCACGCATAAGATGCTCGCGTGTACTCCGGGGGCTCGCGCCATCGCCACGTTGGATCTCGTTCTGGAATTCCGTGGCTGAGCCAACAACGGGGGGCAGTGATGCAGGTGCACCGGTCGATCCCCGGTGGCTTATTGATCTCGAATCCCCCCACCGTTAAACTCTGCTCGTCCTCGTCCACCCCGTTCTTAGCCCCACGTAAGCGCTCGACGTCCTCCAGCTGACTCGCGCTCGTTCGAGCTTCCATCAGCCGGGTCGAGCACAACCACCCGGGAATCTCGTGCTCTCGTCCATGATGCTACGGCTGATAAAATTGGAGACGTAACTGGCATAGGAGACATTCGGGACTAATGTTATTTGATTTATAAATTGGAAACGTCCCGAGCGAGCGCCGTCTGCTTCGCCGTCTGTCGCTTTTCAATTGTGCGAGAAGAGAATTAGCGCTGAGGCTGGTAGAAAAAGGGGTCAGGATCCGCGTCCGAAAAACCAGTTCGCGAATCCGGCGCACGCGCGCACCTCCGCGCTTCTTTTCTGTCTTCCGCTCGGGGCCACCAGCCTCTCCCGCCCGTCCCTTACGATCCGACCCCGCGTCCCACTAGCCAACGCGGGCCGCGACTCGTCGCCCCTCTCGCCCTGGATTTTTCGCGGGCGGCCACAGCCTTCCAGGCCTCATGCCCTTTTCTGCCTCATGTCTCACCTCGCTCCCCCCCCCCCGGCCCCTCACGCCCTCGTCCCAAACAACAACGCTCCTTTCGCTCAGCCTGCCATTCGTCGTGAGACACAGCGAGTTACGGTGCTCGAGATCGTGCGCGTCCCGCTCGCCACCGTGGCGGCATTAACGACCAACCCGGGGACGGACGACATGGGCCAGCCCCTCGGAAGACAAGAAGCGCCACCGCTTCTTTCGACTTTCGTTCGAGGGGGAGCGATCGAGCCTCGGCTAACCACCTACAACGGCGACAGCTCCGGCCCCTCTTTAAACAGTTGCTCCCTTCCCCCCATATCTTACTCACTCACTCGCACACGCACACACGCACACGCACGCACGCACGCACACGTTCCTTCCGATTTTTCTTAGGTCTTTTTCCTTGCCGGCGGCTCCCCTTGCGTGGGCGCTACTGCGTCACTGCCTTGTTGCACCCAACCGCGAATCTTTTCCAATTGAACGGAAGGAAAGAGGGATTTGCGAATTCGGCACCTGTCGCTATCGATATCGTGGGACTCGGGATCACTAGGGATCAGCCACCGAACCGTACAATCGAGTCGCAGTGCCGCCATCGCGAGCGACTCCCTGGCGATCGTTTATACCGCTTTCAGCATTAAAAGGGCCCATTACTTTGATAAAGCTTGCGCGATCAATGATCGCTACCCAACAGCATACGGCAAAACCCTGATGAAATGTTTGCAATCAGCCCACTCAGACAACTGTTCTGCATTCTTTCCTCCTCTCCATTTTTTTGTTGTTGTTGTTTTTTGTTTGTTTTGTTTGACGAGACACTTCGTCTTCAGCAATTTCCAGGACATTTAGCAATGACTCGTTAGCTATTATTATGCTCTGTTTGCCTCCAGTCCACTACTAACTACTCTTCGTATACACCAGACTTTCGTATAATAAATAAAGCGGAAGAGGCCGAGAGTAGCATTGGCATTGAAGAAGAAGAGGAGAGACCAAAGCAAAATGACAATATCGGTCAACAGGCACACGCACACACGTACACTCACTTTTATAAATACACGCGAATTCGCGATGTATTTTAATTTTACTGAATTTTATGAAGAATATGAATTTAAGCATCCAGTTGGTGATTATGGTGTTGATTATCGCTTATCGATGAGCATATCGATGGCTCTGAAAAAATCACTAAATTTTATGGACTTTACGAAAACCTTATTTCTCCAATTCCATCATTCCCCCGCCCAAACTAATCGCTTGACTTTCTTCTTCTACCTCTTCTTCCTAGCACGTTCGAAAGCTCTCGGCTAACTCCCAGAATTAATCGGACCAGCGATAACGTAGACTCATCGAAAGTGTTGCCGTTACGGCGTTAGGTACTTAACGCTGAGCAGACATTAAAATAGTCTTGGTTGGTTTAAATAATAAAAAGAGATGCGATTGATCGGGGTTGGGTGGGGGGAGTAGGAGCGACGACGGAAGCTCGCGATCCGCGGATAATGTCGGTGCTCGCAGGGAGTGATACGTAACTCGAACGTCGCACACCTGTTACGGAGGGGGGGGGGGAGGAGGAGGAAAGAGACGGAGCCGATATCGGTGCCGGTGACAGTGCCACGGTCGTTAAAGTGCCTGGACCAAGGAGAGAGCGAGGAGGTGCACTATTATCGCTTCCTTTGTTCAATTATCTTTGATCTATTTTTCGGCGGCCCTTGACCTCCGCATTCCTCGATTAACGGATCAGCCCGAGTCGACGTTCCCAACGGTGGCTTCCCGTCGTCGACGCGTCACTCGCTTCATTCCCAAGGACGCGCAATTTCTCGCTGACGACAATACGACCTTCCAACCGGTTGATCGATCGGTACCCGAGACGTTCTCGCATTCGCGGCCCCAAAAGTTCCTCGCCACCGCTTACCACCGTCCAGCTGTACTTTCACATACCGTCCGAACCATAATGTCTCCTTGCAACTTGTCGATGACTTTGTTCGTTCAGCCCTTTGACCTCGTCGACTTTCAAAAATCGTTCACCTTCGCTGACGATCGGATCGCACCGTCTCGTCCTTTCAAATTTCTAGCCCCCTAGTTGCGCTTCTTCACCACCTCGCACACTCGCATTATCGACTTTTAAACTCTGACGATGTAGTAATAATATCAGCGGTAGTAGTAGTGGTAGTAACAGTAACAGTAACAGTAACAGTAATAGCAGTTGTAGTAGCAGTAGCAATAGCAGCAACATCAACGACAAAATTAACCGTTAATAGAGTGCCGTAGAGGAGAATTTGTTATTGCCGTGCGAAAGAAACGCTCGACCGAACAATGTTCTTCCAGCCGGAATAGAATCGATTAGTGGAAACCGATGCCTCGACTACTCAATAATTCGCTTGGATTTTAATTTGGACGTGCATCGTCTACTCGCATAGGCATTAGAGGGGAGGAGGGGGTCGATTGGGAGAGATGCGAGGCTCGCCGCACACGAGGAATTTAAGCAAAATAAAGCGCACTCGCCGATAATCGTAATGTTCAGTCGGCTCACGTGCTCCCATGAATTGTACCAGCTTCGCTACTGCCTAACAAACACATTGTGCCGCTAATGTCGAACGAGCTCGTAAAGGACTCGCGGTCCTACTGCCGGCCACTTGCGACCTACGACGTACACAGCGAAATTTCAATTCCCAACACGTACGAGCCTCGCAATGTACCACTGTTCGCCATAAATAATTCATTCTCACATACCGGCCCGTCCTTTTTACCTACACAGTCGTTGTAAGCCCAGGCTCTTCAGTAACTTTATAAAGTCCTTGGGCCGGCTGTATCTCAACCTCGTCTTACGGTCGACAAATTTTTCTCCCCGTCCTTGAATGTTTCCGAGACCGCGGCATCGGGACCGCGATCGCGCTCCTTTACCAAAGTCGGCTGCCGACCGGCCTTCGACCGTACTAAGCGCATTAACGAATTCTTCAAGAAAAGCGATTTTTTGAGGTACGTGAGGTAGGTGAGTTGTGCGGCGCGGGACGTGATTGGGGGGTGAGGAGGAGGATGGTTAGATTTGAGGGGGGGGGGTGAGAGCAAATTACTTTCGTCATAGTCGATCAACATGCTCCAATCGCATATTCGATCGCACGTTTTCATTTAAGTCGGCTGCTGCGAAAATGCCACCGCCAATGCCGCCATTTTGATACGCAAACCTCGTACGACGAGCCCCGTGCGTCGGCTCTGGAGCGCGCTAAACCTGGCCGTTCGCAACTAGACTCCGGGAGAGGGTCGGTCGAGGGTGTGTGTATGTGTGTGAGAGAGAGAGAGAGAGGGGGGGGGAGGAAGGAGAAAAGAGCGTTTGACCCATCCTAATATTTACCGGCCACTTGTGCGCATCCTTGCTGATAATTGCGTTGTGGACATAATCGGGGGTGGATGGGGAGTTGGGGTGGGGGCAGGCGGGCATTATCGTGTTGGCTCGTGTCCTCGGGAGTGTAGCGCCGATGCGTCGCTCCAGCGTACTCAGCCTCGAAATATTCGGGCCGAAACAACCGGATTGCCTTACTTCTTTTATTTTGTTCTCGCTGATGCCGAGCACCGATTCCTGGCCTCCCACACCACTTTGCCTCTCAAGGTGACCAAGACGCGCGCGCGCCTCATTTCGTGCGTCATTACGAGCATCGAGAAAGTACGCGATGCGATTTTATTGGGTGGTCCAGGCCCGAAAAATTCACTAGCATAGCGATCACGGTAGCGGGGACTTGACGTGCCGGAAATTTTTATTACACGCGAGTCATACCGTTTTATGCAAATGTCTATGTGTCTGGTTAAAATTTGCAATAATGACAGAGTACGAATGCCGACGGTTTTAAGCCGTATTTTCGATCTCTCACGCTTACGATTATATATATTTTTATTTTTTTTATTTTTTCTGATATTTTTGCCCCCCCCCCCACAATCACCCATCCCCTCACCATCCAACGCTCTCCCTAAACATCTATCCTTTTTCTTTAACCTTTTTTTTCTTGAATCTTTTCTGTTGAAAATTTATCATAGCATTCCTCGTGTCCGTATGTAAATAAGTTCGAACTATTTTTGACGAAGAATCAGATGTAGTAAGGCCATTATTTTTATTTAATAAGCCAAAAGTGTAAGAGATTAAATATTTGCAAAGGTGTTTCATTGTTTGTTAGAACTTTTATTATAATACACGGTAACTTCACAAAATAAATATTATATATATATATATATATATATTTGGTATAAATCTGAAAAAGAAATGTAAACATCGACGATGAAATTGCATAAATAATTAAAATTCTTATTATCTGAAATATCTTTAACTGTCATTTCACCGGTTGGGACACGTTCTATTGTACGCGCAGGTTTGGAGAAGAAAATTGAAATTCAGTTTCATACAATTAAAATAATAAAATGCATGGTAGACGATCGAAAGAAAAACATTATAAACAATTAATTTGGTATGTAGAAAAAGTAAAGGGAATCCCGCGCTCGAAGTCTCGTGTTCATATTTATCTTTTAAGTTGAAGCAAATAAAAAAGAGATGCTCACTAAAAAGACAAAAACTCTTAAACGAAAAACAAGAAGTTCTCATGCAACATCCGTACTATTGGTTGACTTTCTCTCCAAGTGTCCTATCTTTATTTCTAGTGTACTCATCCGTGTGTGAAGACGCACGCATCCACACGCAAACAGAGAGAGGGGGGGGTAGGTTTATTTGGTATTGTAAAATATCAGATTCAGTCGGTTGATACGTACACGAGTTGCGTTCGAATCCTTCGTTACGGCTATCGATTAGATTTCGATTCCCGACCTGACCGAAAAGTCTTTACTAGTAGAAGAGAGAGAGAGAGAGAGAGAGAGAGAGAGAGAGAGAGAGAGACCACGAGGCCGAGCTTCCGCCAGACACGGCCTCCTCTCTATCTCTCACGGGCCGTATTCCGTTACATTCCAACGCTGGCGGCTTTATACTCGTTAAAATTGTCGCGTGGCTAGCTGGACGTACCGGCACTCCTTTCGTAAAAAGGCTAGCCATGACGAACCATTTGATTTATTAATTTTCCCTTTGCCTCAGTTTGTTTATTAGTTTCTCCGTAGACGCGTTTAAAGAAGAAAAGGCTGATTTTCTCTCTCACTTGCCCAGCCTCCTCCTCCTCCTCCTCATCCTCCACCTCCTCCTCCTTCTCCTCCTCCTTCTCCTCATACCATATCATTACTGCATTGGGACAAAATGCGAATTCGTAGAGAGGAAAAAAGTATGTCGTCGACAAGGACTATGTAAGCTGGCAACGGTTTGTCACTCTGCTTCTTTCATTTAATAGAAAACGAGGTCAATGTCACGAGCGATTCTTACGTTTCATTCAATATGTCCTTAGGATCAGCTGCACAAGTCGTCGGGTTGTTTTTAAGCTTTGTAACACTTAATTTGTACTGGAAATTATTGGCAAGGATAAGAGCGTTGCAAGAATCGTAGATAATTATAAGTTATTATACTTGGGTATTATTAATACATTGACGCTCCTCGTCACTTATCAATAAATGATGAATTATCGCTTCGATCGTTCGAATTAATGTTACGAAAGATAGCCGACTTAAAATGTAATGAAGGAATAAATCGATAATATTTTATTGACGACGAGTTTTGTCGCGGTCTGCTAACGAAATAATTTTTATATCGTTGTAGATTGGGCCTATACGTCACGATATCTCGTAGAAAAAACATTTGTCGTTTGCATTTGGTATTCTTCGGTTTTTATATCTGCTAATATCGAAATAGGAAAATAAGGACAACACGCGGGTCCGAGTACACCGGTGGCTATTGATGGAAATACCCTCGATAACGGTACAACCTCGATTTTTTCCTTTAAAAATCGATCGCCAAAAAAATGCAACGATTAATCGAATAAAAATAGAGGCGAAACACGAGAGAGCGAGATTCTATATTGTGTGTATACGCGAATTTATAAAAGGAGAAAGAAATGCCGTAGTTACAGTAACTTTGATGTATTCTTTCGTGTCGAGCCTTACGGACATATGCAAAAAGAAATGCACACGCGCATACACGCCCGTGTATACGCATGTATAATGTATAATATGTATGTGCGATCGCAGGTACGTTCACAAGATAAGTTGCAATGCTCTTAACAGGAAGTCATCCGTATATGCGATACGTAAGTGTTCCACGAGGTCACGACAACATAAATGGAAAATTCATTCGTAAATCAGAGATATCCAAAGATAAGCTCCTTGTTTCTCTCTCTCTCTCTCTCTCTCGCTCTCTCTCTCTCTCTCTTTTATCAAGACATTTCATGCGAAATTTAGCTGCAACTGCATTGATTTTGAAAAGATATATCTTTGCAAATTAGTATACTTGTGCATTTCATTGATGGTGGAATTTTTCGATAATTACGTTTACACGCTTTTTCATCTATCGCTAGTGCGTTAAAGCTGACCGTAATATACATCAGAATCTTTAATGATTTTTTTTCATTGTTGCGAACAAGTAAGATCGCTCTTACGAAGTAATCAAATTTTCCTTTATATAGTCTAGGGGTTATGTTCGTTTATGAAGTTATATGAAATATCGTTAAGCGTTTAATCGACGTATGGTATATACGCGTATACATAACAAATCATTTTAATATTTTGTTTTACAATTAATGTACGTCAATATTTTAAGGCTACGTCAGCTCTTTTAATACTATTTATAAGAGATTTAAAGAGGGCAGACGATCTTGATCGTAATATGTTCAACGTGTAATTTAAATTATATATTGTTGAATAAAACGGAAAACAAAAAAACAAAACAAAAAAATAAAACAAAACAAAAAAACAGAAAAATCAGTGTATTGGTATGTTTGCGCGATCTTTAACTAACAATGATAAAGTCCTCCAATAAATACGATTCATAAAAATATTGATTACTTCTGTGTACTTGGATACAGTTTCTTCGGTATGCATTTAATTGAGTGGCAATTTTTCATGAAAGATCTACCGATATTGATAGTACCAGTCAAGATTAACAGTACACAAATGTCTATGCCCTATTAGCAGTCAACATATATAAATATATATATATATATATATATATATATATATATATATATATATATATGTATGTATATGGGTTATTGTATGTGCGTAGATAAGAGAAACGAGTCTTAGATATTTACAAGTGACAATAAGAGTAGCGCTATCGTACAATTCTCTCATAAAATGGAGTTATGTATGGTTGTTTGTTACAAACTACCGCGAGAAATTTCAACCCTGTTTTGGAATGACATATTTACATGCATTTGTAACAAGCGTTGACGAAAAAGTTACACATATTTTGTTGTTAGTGCTGTATATGATTAGTACCGTGAAGTGAACAAAGTTCTTAGAATATCATAAATAATTATTTACGATATTCATACTTTTAAATTATATCTCAGCTGTTAGTTCTCATAGAATGAGAAGACAAGATAATTCGAACGCAATTATTCTTCGTGACTTATGAGCTTTAATACTAATGGTGGACCGTGTATTGTCTACGTAGATTTATTGACACGTGAAATGGTGAAAAATGGAAGAAAAATTTTTCTTTTCTTTATCTCAACGATTATTAACCATTAATTATTCGTTTCAAATTTCTTTTAGCGACCTTATTTCCATGAGATGCGACTTGACGACCTAAATATGCCATTAAAAATTGTACGCGATGATGGGCCATTAGAGCCACTTGACAATTATCTCCTAAACTTTGGCATTTAATAATAATAACATTGAATTAATAATTAATTAATTAATTATTAAATTATTATTATAATAAATAAAATTAATAATAATAATAATCCAACTATTTATAATACTCGATAAGCGCATAATTTTAAATGACACATACTTTCCTGGTTGATTATAAATATTTTCAAACTCGTATTGTAAAGCTTTAAAGATTTTCAAATTCTTAATTATGGTGAGTCACGAGTTTTTTTTTTTTTTTTTTTTTTTTTTTTTTTTTTTTTGTGTTAAGAAAGCTCGAGTAATCGATTAACGAGTAGATTAAATTTCAGCATGATGTGTAAGCCCCGGAATGTAATGCCGCGCATACGCCAGTGCGCCAGTGACAAACAATAATACCATAGTAAAAATCAGCACTTGCTTCTTATCACGTAATTTTGCGATTTGTTAGTCATTCTGCATACTTTGAGCAAGGCTTCACAATGGCTCGCTGTCGATCAGCGATTAAATCTCTCTTATCTTTTCAATATGTGTAGCGTACGCTCGGCTCGATTTTATGCGCGTGTGTGTGTACATATGTATATAATATCCCTTAATGATCCTCGGGGGATTGTCGGTGAGTCGCTTTCGCTTTCGCTTTCTCGTTTCCTACCATCTGTATTTATAATCTAACACATACGCTCTGAAAAAGAAAATTGCATCGTGGAGCTCTTGATACTGTTAACTTTACCACTGCACTTAGAAAAGCCATTCTTTTATCATTAACATGGCTTTATCGCCAAAGTCCTGTTGGACGTCGGTAGCATAATGATTTAGAAATTGCTGTGTTAATGTGATTTAAAATATTTACAGCTAATATGTATTTCCATATCTGTTCTATCCTACGCTTATCCATATCTTCATATTTATTAAAATATAAAATAACCTTATGCTATGGGGTTGTGTGAGTTATTACACACTTACAGAGTAGCACATCAAAGTGAAATGGTAATGTATATATTTTGGCGTTGCCATGCATATTGGCCCTCTAACGTTAAGCGTAATTATTTATTATTTTCAAAGGATATATTACTACTTATGATTACGCATCTCTTAACATAAAATTAATTCTTTCCTGCGTTTAGAATTATGGGAAAAGAATTCTCGATCATAACGTGGCTATAATAATATAATTGTTATAATATCCATGCCCTGACACTCAATCATTTACATACATATTTTATCATTATTATTATTTTTTTTTAATTTTTTTTCTTTTTTTATTTTATTACCGTTGTCGATAATAAAGTGATGCGCATGATACTAATGAAAGTCCGTCGGTGCTCACGTGTCTCACAACGAATGCATTTTTTTATAAAAATTGAAATAAGAAAGTCGTGCAGCTTAGACACGGTTATCAGCCGATGAATTCTCAAATTTATGCTCTGCCTTTGATGTCGAGAGGCTCGAGTTGAACGTTTTAAATAGCAACTACCATTTTTCAAGTTACGGGCAGTTATTTACTTTTAAATAACTTGCATACGGCTTTGGTACCAACATAAAAAGGACTTTTCATTCTCAAAAATGAACACATATATCTCATTGGATATATAAAGGAATTCCAAAAACATAGCTTATAATAGAAAAGCAAGGATTTCATTTGAATGAATCCTACCCGACACTGATTTACCTTTAAAATTTCATCACCTAATAGGAATATACGTTGGATGTATGTGCGTATGTGTGTAGAGAAATACGTTAGGTTTTCTTATTTAATGACATGAACATTGAATTTTTTCGCGGTCCTCGATTGAATGCAACGCGAACAATGACGAATGAATACAATGAAAATCGAGAATTTAATTTGAAGCATAGACAGACCCAGTTGAGACGATTACTCAGAAACACTTTGAGCAAGAGAAGAGCAAGAATTTTATCAACTTATCTAGTAGTTGTCTCTTTATAAGATACTTTTCCATTTAATGCCTTCTCCGAAACCCATGCGACCTTTACGATATCTTTAATCGATGCCAGATTCTTAAAATATCCGGTATTTTCAAAAGCTCCATACATACATACATACATATATACATATATATATATATATATATATATATGGGCAGCACTTCAAATCCATCGAGACTGCATTTCCCATCATAAATGGGTCACACGCTCATAAAACGTTCTTAAAAACAACGTTGTACCATCCTCGGAAGAAGGGACTCGAGCTCTGCCATCGCAAGGACACCTAAACCCTACCTTTCGACACCTCATCCCCCTCGCCCAAGATTGTCTCGGGTACCTCTCAAGCGCCCAGTTTCACTCGATCTTTTGGTTAACAGCGCGCGGAGACGGGCTACTGCGGGATGGATAATGGCCCGACCCGCGCAGCCTCCCATTAAGATTCGAGATGCTCTCCAAAGCCATTAGGATAGGGGCTAAAGGACGGAGGTAAGCCGAGACCGTGGCGGTGCCACGCGATATCACGGACTCGCGGAAGACGCGATACGCTGATGCTCCCGCGGCTCGATACGCTTTCGTGGGCAGCTGCACGGCGTTACCGGAAGCCGTGAAGTAAACGCCGCAGCCAGAGGTTATTACTGGCCGTCATTAGCAGCGTCCACGAGTTTATATTTGCGAACAAGGAGATCTAAGGCTACTCCCGGTCGACTATGCGACGTCTCCATCCACCTACCCCCTCCTCCTCCTCCTCGTCTCGATATGGCCTTTGTTACCCGCTTGCTGGATTTCGAAGCTCTAGCCAACTTAGACATCCTGGGAGAATAGTACAATTTAGCGGAATGTACCAGTCTCGGTCGCCATTGTTCCTATAAAGCGGTTCGACTTTAGGTCCCTTTCTCACATCCCTTACTACATAGATACGCGCGCGCACTTACCTCGCCCTTGTTTATTGGAAATCGATTAAAAGAGGAAAGGGCGGCTGGACAATCTTTTAATTAAATCAGCACTGTCTTTGTGCACTTATCACGAGCACCTTGACAACGTCTCATGTTGTTAAACCCTTTTCGTACTTTGCGCGAGCGCACGCACGCGCACACACACACACATTTCTCTCGCCGTGGTGTTCTGAGGAATTCTGCAGGACCAGGTTATCGGGGCCAAAATACAATATGGGAAGACCTTTTAGTGCGCGAGCAACAATGTCGGCCAATAAATTAAGCCGACACGAGTGGCGATTAATATCTCTGATCAACGGATCCTTAACAAATTTTCTGACGAAAAAAATTGTGCAGCCACCGCCAGCATCAGTCGCAACGCCATCCGTTTCAGTGCCTCAAGTGCATGAGACATGGAGTGTGCGCACGTGCTGCGCTCGAAAATAACGATAAGGAAAGTTTACACGTGCGTATATATTTGCACGTAGGCGGGGCGTAGTAGAAAAATCGACGATAGCGATGGTTATCGGATGTATGTCCGGGATGCTCGAGTCGCTTGAGCGCGATATCAATCGACGTTGAAAAAAGAGAGAGTTTCGATCACTGCTGGTGTGCATCTCAATACAGATTAATTTCATTGATCTACAGGCTGGGGCCTTTAACTATCGGGATGATCCGATTTCAGAGTTGCCCGCATCGAGGCAGAGAGCCAAAGATAGACGAAGATAGAGATAGAGAGTAAGATGTTTATATATATATATATATATATATATATATATATATATAACGAGAGCGTATACGTCTTTGTGTGCGTACGCGATCACGTGAGGTCGCACAAGTATGTCCGTGTGTGTGTGTGTGTGTGTGTGTGTGTGTGTGTGCTGCTTGAACGCGCTATGAATCACCGCGCTTTCGCCAATTGTTATGAATGGAATCGCGCTAATTCACTCTGACGCAGTACGCACCGAGCGGCTCCTCTTCTACCATACACGTCACCTCGAAATACGGTAAATTATTCAATTACTGTAACGGGCCTAGCTTACTTCGATCGAGCTACAACGACATACTTTTATGCAAGCTCCACCGATTATAATGTCCTATGTCCTATGTCTGCGTGTGTGTGTGTACTATTAAAGGATTTTTTTTTGTTGACCTGCGCTTACTTTACCCGTTAACGTTGATATTTGCCTGGACGTTTGATTTTCGATTCTTCGATCAGGAAAGGTGCCGTTACATGGCCGATCGACGATCATATTCGTTAATGCCGCTTAAGGATTCTGGTAATACTGACGCGGCATTATTATATGCCCTTACTGCACCGGATGTTCGATAGTAAAGGATAGTGATAATGTAAATATTTTAGAGATAATAATTATATAGATGATATTTTGCACAAAACGTTGTTTCATAGCCCCTTTATTAAAATTCTGTATAAAATCCTGGCGGGCGAGAGACACAAAGATTTTTTTTTTAGTCTTCACCTATTAACCAATAAAATCTTTATAATATATCATTGTATTGTATTTCGCTCCCACAGTATTTACTTGAACTGCCATTGAAGGTATTATGGTGATCCTCGGTTTGAAGTACCTAAATATAATAGTTTGTGCTCGTGCACAATTACGTGTGATTACAAGGTCAGCCTTGCCAATATGCTTATGGAATGTATTATTATTTTTTAAAAATCGAAGCAAGATATTGGATTATTTTTAAATTTAAAATCGTCGGAAGCAGGAGTTCTTCAAAACAGGGAGATATCACGTCAAGATTATCGAATTTTCCATCACGTTTCAACGATCCTCGACCCCATTTTTCCAAAGAAGACAAATACTATTGCACATCGAACCTTATACAATGAACGAGACTGTGCATTGACTTAGTTTAACCTGATAATCGTTGATTGGTAAGAACACGTGTGTGGAGCAATTTTCGTTTAAAACATTACGGACTTTATAAACTGACTGATTGCGCGAGTCGTTTATAAAATTACTTTATGAGTTTTTGGAAATATAATAACATTTATTACAAGCTATGAAATATTAATTGATATTAATTTGGTCTCCAAGATCGTCAAGGTCGTTTCCTTAACATTTTATCATTTATAGACTTTATAAATCAGAATAGCATTTTTTTTCTTCTTTTTTTTTTCTTACAAATATCTTTCGCAATTTCTTCGCCGAAATTATTTTTCATTGCGAATCCTCTACGAGCCTCCATTAAGATCTTATCGGTTTTAGAGCTTGTTTTAAGTAAGTAGAGCTAAATAATAATAGAGCTAATGGAAATAGACGGTGAAAGTCGTTCATTTTTTACCATTCAACAAGTATTCAACGATGCTACATAAGTTCTGTTTATCCTTATCGTTTAAAAAAATAATTGAATGTGAAATGTTGATTTTTGCTCCGATAAAGATAGTAAAACGCGTAGATTGCATATTTCGTTGAGCAATAGTTTAAATATTAAATTTCTCGTCACTCACACGAACCATTATTAACGGATTAACAATTATTGTTATTTTCCGAATTTTCATATTGCAATGAGAAGCAATGTTCGTTAAGATATTAGAAATACGTGAGACACAACACAAATTAAAATTATCGCTCATTAATTTTGAGCCATCGCTCTTTTAATGATGGAGACATATTCAAAATGAGAAACACATTTCGCATACGCATCAGCTAAAATAATAATAACATTGTAAAATGTAGGCTTGGGTGAATAAAATTTCTTGCGAATATACATATTTCACACAACCAATTACTTATTTCGTTACCATAATTTCGCCCGTATCTAATTGTGATTGTGAAAACGCCAGTGTTGATTAACGCACAATAATCAATCATAAGCCAAGCAATTGTCTTCGTAATCTTATATAATAAAAATAAAAATAAACAACAAGAATGAAAACTTAAAAGAAATTTTTTAAATGTTCATGAAGCCTCATCCAGCGATATTATTGCACATGAAGCATTGTAAAAGTGACGCCTTCGCGGTATAAATAGTAGGCACAAAGCTCGAACACGATGTTCGCGCACGCCTTCACTTATCAACTCCACATCCTCTGACTCGATACCAACATCATGATGCCATTACACCTCCCACCCTAATAGTCTTTTTATTTTGTTTTTATCTTTTGTTTTGTATTTCGTCACTGCAGAAAAGATTCCTCCCTCGTTATCACTTATCTCCCGTCTGCTACCTCAATATTCGTCTCTCTCTCTCTCTTTCTGCAAGTGTGCGTGCGTGCGTGCGCGCGCGCGTCCACAAACGTGCACCACGAAACGAAAAAACATATGCAGGAAGAAAAGAGAACAAAACTGATTACCCATCCGGTTTGGTGAATTGGGAACCATGAAATTCGCTTGCACTCATTAGCCTTAAACGACATGACTCACGCGTGTGTGATTGATTATTGATTTTTCTTTTTGCCTATTAAGAATTTCAATTAGTAAGAGATTTTTTACGCTTTACTTGCCCTTTTTGTGAATTTTTCTAACGAATGGCGAAAGAATGAATGTGAATAGGATATTTAATCACTATTATAATTGTAATAAGGCATAGCGGCAACAATTAATTTCATTGTCCATATTTCATCGCGGGTATGCAAGTGTGCTGATGTATAGCTTTTGCACACGATCGAGGAATATAATACAAATATTTACAGTCGTTTTGGATTATTTATACAATAAATTAATAAATCATCGAATCCATGTCCATTTATTTCACTACCATCCCTCGAATGGAGTTTAAATCGAAATGAAAAAGCATAATTTTAACAATGATTTCCCATGACTGAGCCCGATGTGTAATCACTACAATTTTTCATCTTCCATATGAAGTTTTGCATTTTATGTTTTATATATCATTATGCCGCTATTGGACACGCAAGCGGTACGACGAAAAGATAGTATGAGTGCGCGACGTAGCGATGTCGGACGAGGAAGGAGGAGAGGGCGGCGGGTACACGGGCTATATTTACAAAAAGAGCGGGTGAATCACGCAATTCCTCTCTCTCTCTCTCTCTCTCTCTCTCTCTCTCTCTCTGTGTGTGTGTGTGTGTGTGTGTGTGTGTCGAGGGGTCGTTGATCGTTTAAAGTAGTAATAGTGACGAAAAAACTCGGACGTGCGTTCAATACAGAATCAGTTGTCGCGCACATGTTTACTAACCGCACCGGCGCTCTACCTTGCAATAATCACAATCATTTGCCTTTATTTCTATCCTTTCTTTATCTTATTTTATATCACCTTTCTCCCTTATCCTTTCCTTTTTTCTTTGTTTTTTTTTTGTTTATATTTTTCGTTTTGTTATCTTTATTAATAAGAAAGTGATCGTGCTTATTAGTATGGTCAGTCATTGTGATTATTGCTCGGTTATGAGATTTGTATCCGCTGTAGCATAGGACAGAATAAAATTTCATTAAAATTACATACTTTTTTTGGAAGCTAATGCTGGAGTTGTTTGTACTTTGGATAATTATGAATGACTTCCTATAGCGCTGACAATGAAAACGATTCGTGCGTCATGGAAATATTCTGCTGCGCTAAGAGAAAATTTCTCTTGCATTATTCCCGAGGAAATACGCTCTAGATAATAATTGAAACATTTTTTTTTTCTTTCCATCAGTTTAGAAACTAAATTCGCTATTGAGTGAACTAATCGCCGCCGTATTATTATTAAATAATCACTTTGTGATTTGAAAAAAAATCGGTAGTAATTTAAAATCTCGTCGTTACCTCATCAATTTTGCCTCAATTAAAAATAATAATTAGTTATTTTCATTGAATTTCCATAGTTAAAAAGTTCGCTTTTACGACGTGTGTGTAACGTTCAAGCTATTCGTTAAATTTAATAAGTAATCTTACAGACTCTTTTGCGTCGAGTGAAGTAAGCATTGGCCTTCCTTTTAAATATAACTTTATTTCAATAAATCGGATGTTCATCGAAGTTTATTTGAATAAAGTATCGCCGATATTAGCCATATGCCGCCGATACTATTC
>NW_011948415.1:11070341-11103926 GCF_000503995.2 Ceratosolen solmsi marchali
AACTTTAAAAAAACCAAAAAAAAAAAAAAAAAAAAAAAAAAAAGAAGAAAATCTGCCTTTTATAGAGTCTGAAGGTACAATTTCTACTCGATACGTAGACCAATCATCTGTTTATTGTGAGTTTCAAGTCTTCGTGAAACTCTAGAGAAACAATGACTATTCTCTCTAATTTTTGCATGTGAACGTCATAAGGCAAAGCCAATGTCCCTTAACAACATGAAAGTTCCGAGGGAAATTTTTGTAAACATTGTTGAAATTCATCGATGAAATTATAACGAATTCCTGAGAAAAGTTATTATTTCGAAACTACATTAATTAAAATTGCATCCCAGATATTGCGAGATATTCTTTAAAAAGAAGAAGGCGAATAAGAACTTAACCGATGCACCGATGATGTATGCGAGATTACAATTTTACATTAACGGTTACTTTACTATCTAAATACAACTAATAACGCATATTTATTTTACCTCTGTTTCACTGGACGTATAAATATAAGGATAAAAAGCCGCTCCTCGAGCTTAAAACTTTTTACGAGATTAAGTGTTGATTTAAAGTTTTAAAGTTTTAAAATATAAAATATTAAAAAATTAAAATTTTTTTCTTTTTTAATTTTTAAAGTTTTCCCTGGCTAGTGTTGCACTGCTCGGGATGGGGGAGCGGAGTACCGAATCCTTATCCCGACAAAGGCACAAATGCTTAGGAAGCGTTGCGACATAAAAGAAGGAAGAAAAAAATCATAATAATTAGGGAGAAGAAAGAGTTGAGGAGAATATAAAAGTCGAGCGAGAAAGATCTTTCGCACCTTCTCTTTCACAAAAATCGCTGACCTCTTCTTGTCTATTAGCTGCGGAAGAGTCGTCTATTTTTTTCGCCGCGAGTTGGTGCACTGCAAGTGTTATTAGCTCGCAAAGTGCTGCCGCTGCAACGGTCGTGTCACTGTCCTCATTAATCTGTCAGGGTCTGCGGGGGCTGGGGTCGAGAGGAGTCTCGGCGGTAGGGTGACGGCCGTGGCGGGGCCGGCGGCGCGAGTGGAATGGGTGAGGCGGAAGGGGTTACGGGCGATGTGGGGTAGGGTGGGGATGAGGAGACGCGCGGAGAAAGAAAAAGAATCGCTGTGGAGTCGACGTGGAGAGAAGAGGCGGCGCGCGGCTCCTTCCTCACACCCACGAGATATATTGTCTTTGTTAAGAAAGTTGCGCGCGCTGCGCGTAAATCCTCCTCCGCTCTCGCGGTGACTGACGTTGCTTTTCGAAGGGACCCGTCTTCGTGCCCAACGCGAGGGTCCGTGCATTGTTCTTCCGGGGCACGGATGGCCTCTGATGTAATGTCAAAAATTGAACGGGACAGTCGCCCGCGCGGAAAGAAAATAATTTGGGAATCCGCCGCGTCTAATTGGCCTATGATGTAATATAGGTCAAGTATGTAGGCCTTATCGAGCTTAAAACAGTTAATATCGTATTTTAGCTTGATGGCTTTTTTTTTTCATTTTCTTCATTTTTTTTTCTTCATTTTTTTTTTTTTTTTTTTTTTTTTTTTTTTTTTTTTTTTTTTTTTAATCGTTTTTCTTATCTTGTCTAGTACTTTTTACTACATCTGTGCGCGCATTAAATGTAATTTGTACTTACGGTCGAGTCATTATTTTAAATACAATCGACGATGAAATGTATGAATGAAAACGTTGTTTCTCGTTGGGGAAAACTTTTTAGTATTTAACTTTATAGCCTCGTTAGTTTTGTTTTTGAATCTCCAAGTTTACGATGCACAATCCGAGAAACATTGTCGGGACGAGTCTTTTTGTTTTCTGTTTAAGTATTTAGCGCTACATTTGATGACTAATTTAATGAATTTCGATAAAATTTATTTCCATTAATGTTGTATTCTATCGCGGAATAGTAATAAACCCTTGTGATAATGCCCGGGGAAGTAATTGCCGTAACTTGACGTCTCGCATTCAATCGCGCGCACGCAAAATAATGAATTACCCTTTTAAAAGAGAATTTATCCCTAAGATAAAGCACCGTCATTGAAGCCATATAATCAGTGAATGAACCACAGGCTCGAGAGCGTTTAAAACGCCGGTATACCTAAGTAAGTACGCCGATGGTAAAAAAAGAAAGAAAGGCGCGGCTGCGAAGGCAGGGTCGGGAAACCTTTTTGTACTTTTTGTCTTATGACGCAGCGTATGTAGCACGTAAAGCGGGGCGATGTCGATGATAGAAGGACGATCGAGGGGAGGTGATAGACGAGGTTTAGAGAGAAAAGGGCAGGGCACTGGGGGTAGTTGTCGCTAGGTTGCCTTTATCTTAGCTCCTCGGTAAGTCTATGCTAAGTTTCCGCCTGCCATTTCGGTGGTTGGCCGAGCGTAAAGGGGCTCGTTTCGATTTGAACACATGAAAATTGGGCGAGGGCAACGAAACGTGTCGTTGCTGCGCGATAAGTGCGCCGCATGACTAATCGCGTGCGCTAATAATTACGGATTTCCTGCCGCTTCTCATCCCAGGTAGGTCGGTTGCCTTTCGCCAACAACTACGAAAATGTCCCCGAGTCTGCTGCTTCAAATAATTTACCGTGTCATGCTTCTTCTTCATCTTCATCTTCCTCCTCCCAGTGAGTGTAAAGAGAGGGAGGGAGGGAGAGAGAGAGAGAGAGAGAGGAAAGAAGGAAGATGTGAACAAACTGCATAAGATGATATAGTTCTGTAACTTAAAATGCCCTATAGAATAGTTTAGACTTTTTTCTGGCGTTCCTTTATTATTTGCGTGAGGGTGAAATGGTTTTTTGAGCGACTAAGCAACAGAGAGAGAGAGAGAGAGAGAGAGAGATGCGATAATCAAAATCTCGTTCCGATAAAAGGGCATTTACAACATTTAATAACTTTTGCTTTTCCAGAATTAAAATCGTTATGCATGACTGCGTTGAAGCTTATAGGCACAACTTTTCATTAACCGTATCGAACGAAGATCATAATAATTTAGTAAGATCGTTAGAAATAAACTATTCAGAAACATGTAAAAATATACGTATTTGTTATATACGCTTGATGCGCGTCGTAAAGACGTAACGTTTTATTTATATGTGCGTATCTCAATCGAGTATTCAAAACTGTAAATGCTACTTGTAAAGAGAATCTTCTTCACGCGAACAATCAGTTACACCAACGAAAATAAATCTCTAGGGCTTCCCGATACTTGGACCATTGCGGAGTTGGAATCCATTCTATATAAATTTGTAAATATTCCAGCTCTTTAGGCGAACGTTCTCTACCCTCCTCCACCATAATTTTCCTTCCATTTTGCACACAATCGAATTTTGAGAATAAATGACTCCGTCGAGAGATCGACCGCCTCAGTTGGCATATAACAGTAATCGAGGAATATTCATTATAAAATTGTTTCAAGTTTGAGTGCACATTCGCCTCACTTGTCGAATAGGGCAAGTGAGCTCGGGAAGTTGCGCATGGTTTCTAGTGCTCGTGTTGCCAGGGCTCGGCGTACAAGGAAAGTCTCGTATAAAACGAAACAAATTAAAAAATGTAAACGAAACGTGGAACAAATGAAACTCGGCGCTAAAAGTATGGCAGCCCATAAGAGTGCCGACCGAGTACCTAAGTCTTACCATTTTTTTTTTTTTCCCCCGACTCGGCTCAATTTCGCTACCCCACATATGGATATCATTTAATCACGTCACCTCACTAGAGGGGATAATTATTCATTGCTGAGCGGGTGACTTACATATCAGGCGAAGCACATGATTTTTCCAGTAGATTCGCTCATGATAAATTATGTGCTTGATGCGTGGCGCGCAGCGAGTGCGCGAGTGAGCTAATGGGCGAGCGGGCGAACGCCTATGGTTATTTTCGTAATGTCCGGATAAAAATGGTAGCATCGGCTTGTACCGAGCCGCGCACGGCCCAATGGAAATAAAGGAAAGTTTTAAGAAGCCGCTGGCTATTAGCATGCCAATCCCTGTTGCAAGCGGTAAATTTCCTTTAGCGAATAAGAAGAAGTCAGCGGCGAATTAATGGCGGTAATGAGCGAGTTATTTATGACGCGAGTCGCGGCTAGTGTCGCGCTTCCCGAATTCCTCCTTCCCGATCACGGGGCGAATAGAGGACGGCCGAGCCGAGGAAAAATATGAACGAACGCCTAGCGTCCTCATAACCGTGTACCGCCGGAAAACGCACTCGTCCTCGTCCTGCCTTGCCTTTTCCAGACACTGTCATTGTGCATCAACGACTCGGATTGTTTGCCCGCTCGCTCACATCTAATAAGCTCCTTTTTCAGAGTACGCTCTCTGTCTCCATCTCATACGGACAATCTGCGTCCTGTCGTCAAGTGCACTGTCATACCGACGCTCCCACAGTTCTAATTCTTCAAGGCGACTGTTTTTTTCTTCTTCTCTTGAATACTTTAATGACTTGCATTGAGTTTCGTTCAAAGACAACCTCATTAATAAAATATTTTCGAATTTAAATGTCACACGATTTAAATATCCAGCAACTATCATTGATGTCAATTGTAATTGGTCTATTACAGTTTGTTTAATAAATGGCAAAATCTCGGGTTTAAATGTCGTTTTGGCAGAGGCCAAGCGAAGCTAATACAGCGCCTCTTCCATCGAATCGTAAACATTTCTTTAAATATTCGAGTCTGTGCAAAAACCTACATTTACATTATAAATTGGGAAATTATACGTATTAGTTTATGTTTGGGCGTTTGAATGTGAATCGTAGTCACGCTTCAGCAAAACTCTCGTTACCGGCATAACGATTCATTATCCGAACTTCCATCCTCATTCCCGTCACGCTTATTCATAAACACATCAAATGCATCCGCGAATCTAGTATGTTACACCACTTACTCACCATAACGCAAATATCTAAATACAATATGAAATAAAATTGGAAGAAAAAAAAATTATATTAAAAACACTGCTAAATTCATAAACTTTTATACGAGTAGAATATAAGCCTCATACTGTTGGGGGGGGGGGTATACATGTGGAAATGCTAAAGCGTATGTCGAATCGATACGTACGTATATAGGGGTGCAAATATATATATATATATATAGAGAGAGAGAGAGAGAGAGAAAGAGAGAGAGTGAGAGTGAGTGAGTGAGAGAGTGCGCGCGCGCGCCTGTGTGTTTGTGTAAAAGAAAGTGCTCACGAGCTCCAACTACATTGCATGACTCACAATATTGCATTTGGGCGCGTAGGGTGTTTAATGAGCCCTTCTTTTATATATACACCAACAAACACGTACGCACGCGCTCGCACGCGCTCACACAGAGTCACAAAATATATATAGAGAAAGAGAGAGGCAAATCTGTATATACAATATACATGACGTATCTATTATCCATTGTTTCTATATATTAATACATGGGTGTGCGTAGTGGACGACCGCCGTTGTGATAAGTTAACGGTTGCCTTTTCGTGCTGCTGTGTATAATGTAAAAGTGCTCGAGGTATTGTTATTCACTCGCTCGCTTGTCGCGGATTTCATGAAGAATTTCGCTGTTGCCAAGTTGCAACGTCTTCGCTACCCCCTGTCGTTCTTTTATGGTCGAAGCTCACCTAAAGATCGACGTGTATTACCGTTATTAATTATGCTTTACTCGACCTTTTCCCGGCTACGACCTAGCAAATGACTAATATTCCTTGCTCGCCTATGCTATTAATTATTCTCTCTCTCACTCTCTTTTTTCTTTTTTTTTTCTTTTTTCCAGTCTTTCGATTACTCGTGCGATTCGAGTACGTAACAGTAAGTTTTCAGGGAGAGCTTCGATATATATCCTCGCGCTTTTATTCAATATTGTCCCAGAGTCATGTAATCTCTTTAGCAATTGAACTCGAGTTTCCATGGTCGTTGCGTTAAAACTTTCATGAAAACACAGGCTACCATTATCCATCGTTTGCCCATTTCATGTGTTTTTTTCTCTCTCATTTTCCCCAATGGCTGCTGCTTCCCCAGTTCCAAAGCCATTTTCGCACCACGGAACTTTCTCCGCCTCTTGACTTCGTCCTCGGGGAAGTTTTTTCAGGAAGGGAAGAAAAAAAGGGAGTCGGATCGATAGCCGGTAACCTTGCACTCGACCTACGTTTACACCATCACTATTTCCTTCCTTAGCTAAGGCTGCATAAGGTGTAGAATAAGATATACATGGATCTGAAGAAGAAATTAATATTCTTTAATCTTCCAACGGCCTTGCCGCTCCAAATCTAACAAAAGTTGAGCGCTTTCTCCTCATTAAGAATCGATAGAAACTCTTTGGCTAATTAGTGCATTTATTAAGCCTGACTCATGCACTCTTTTCTCTCTCTCTCTCTCTCTCTCTCTCTCTCTCTCTCTCTCTCCCTCCCTCTTTCATCGTATCTTTCATTCAATACGTGATATCGTCAATTTCATTATCACGTGACATTCTTTTCAAACTTCATATATACCACTGGGACGAGAACCCTCCTTTATTCGCAATTTGTCTCTCATCCCTTAGAACTTCGAGCAATTCTTCGATACATTATGTAAATTATAATGTTGAATTACGCAATTTCGTGAATCTGCATAACTCGGTATCCCGTGCACGGACCTACATAAACTCGGACCTTAAACAATCCACGCGATTTGATAATGAAACGCAAATATGGCCGTCGAATGTTGAAAAGACGAATTTTAAATAATAGCGTTTTGAGTAATTAGGCAAGATGCTCCGAGAAAACTAGATCGTGGATTTTCAATTAGGTGCTCGGAGTGCTTAGAAGTGATAAATTTTTGAAATTCCGCTTAAATGAGCGAAGAGTCTTGAGATAGGAATGGGCAACAATGCTAAACGTTGCGCATCAACGAGCACGTCTCCTTCGATATTCCTGCGTATATTCGTCTTGGCTCGGCGGCAGGAGGCGAAAGCCAGGATCGTCCGCGATTGTAGCGCACTCGATTTTGTTTCGAGAGCCGCGCGTACTCTCGAGCTCGCGCTGACGATTTATAGACGAGCCAGGTGCCCCCGTCTTACCTACCTGGCGGCCCCATTGTTTCCGAAATGGCCCAGACGGACGCTCATTTTCCCTCCATTTTTTTTTCCACCTCGCCTCCCCCCCTCCCCATCTTCTTCCTTTTTCCGCTCGTTTCTCTCGCTCCCTTGTTCGTCTCGTGGCAACGCCAACTTGACCTATTGTGCGACTCTCCTCGGGGCAGTTTCTCGCTAAAAACTAGCCTCCTCTACTTCCCTTACAACCGCCTCCCACCCTCGCCTCTTGGTTCGCTTCCCGATGAGTCAGCGTCCGTGACTCGGTTACCGACACGCGCGCTGGCCTTTCCACGTATAGATCTGCGCACGCGCGAATCCCCAGACCCGGAAAAGCTCCAGCACACGAGAGATGACGGCCAGAGAGAGAGAGAGAGAGAGAGAGAGAGAGAGAGAGAGAGAGAGAGAGAGACGACGACGACGACGACGACGACGACGCAACCGGAACACGGGGTTGACGATCTCTCTCCTTGTATGCCTTTGGTCTACTCGGATTTTCGCTTGTTGCCTTTGGCAATGATTTCAACTCGCTCGCTTACAGACTGCATTTGTAATATGCCACTTTCTAGCACAACAATGAGATTATCCACAAAGCCAATGTCTATGTATTCTCGGCGAGTCTCTACTTCCAATGAGCGCGCAAAGTTCCGTGCCAAGTTAATTTGATAGCCGTTATTGTAAGTTTAAATGTCAATGATTAAAAAGCTGCTGTATCTGGACGAACGAGAGTTTTGCGGGTTTGAGCCTCAACTTCTTTTGGAATATAATCTTGGAAACCGATGGCTGATTCATAAAAAATTTTCCACCTCCTATTCAATGATTTCGATCGAGAAGTTATATATAAATGCACTCTATACAACGTAACGAATACTTTTTGTTAATTATACGGCTTTAAATATTCTAAAGCTTTTGATAAAATATCGAAAATTTCATTAAGTGCGAAACGAATGCTATTATTTCAATTATAAATAAGCCCTTAAAACATTATAATGCATTATGATAATTAATGAGAGAGCCCTTAACGCTAAAGGAGAAGCAATTATTCGTTGACATTTTCCATAAAAATCTCTTTCTTACGCATATATTGTTAGTTATTTTATTGCCTCGTTGTCTTTGTTGGCCGAGTGTATGAGAATTAAGTATGATTGAAAACGATGAGGATCTTATGGTTGGTACGTATGCGTAGAATAATGTAAAATTAATAGAGAGCAATTTTTTTTTTTAATTCACATTGTTCGAGGGACAGTAAAACTAATTGATTTAGATAATTAAAGAATCTTCCCAATTGTTATTTATTTCACGTTTATTAATATGCGTAATTAACAATTAACGACAACAACAATTAAAATTTAAATAATAATGTGTTGTAAGACCCGATGAAAATTTGTACAATACATTCAATTTATTCACTCAATAATAAAATATCAAATTCAAGATAATGTAAGGCTTAGTTTTTCAATATCATTGAACTAACAATGATGATAAACAAAAATGTTTTATCTAATGTATATCAATTGTAATCGATTGGATAAATTGATTTAGTAAAGTTATTAAATTAATTCGTTTTAGAATTATCAGGTAAATTATTTTACTTCTAATAAAACATTTTTATTATCCAGATAAATTATACCATATTATCTGTTTGAAGAATAAATTTATTGCGAAGGGTGTATAATGGGATTACGCGAATGAAATATTAACGAACGATCTGTAAGAGAGAAGAAACGTCCACGTGCAATGTATCTTGCGACTTTGTTGTTGTTTTTTTTTTGTATTTTTTTAAAAATTACACGAAAGAGACGATTATTATCTATTTTATGCATAACAATAATTATTAATACAATTCTCGTTGATTGAATCTTAAGTGCCGATAACACCAATTTTCGTAATACGAATCTAATTTTGTTCATACATATATTATTTAAAAATACAAAAAAAAAAAACAACCACTTATATAAAAGAAATTATACTTGAAACAAAGATATATATATATATATATATATATATATATATATATATATATATATATATTTAAATTTCTTAATGTAAAGACGTACATTATTTATAAAAGAACGTTTGTTCATCGACTTGGTCAAAAGTATCAACAATGTTTCATTTAATAATGATAAAAGATGAGTAAACACATTAGCTCCTTGAGCTACAAATTATACAATAAAAATGCTGTATACGAAGATTAAATTTTGATTTACAATATCAAGAAGTTGAGATACGAAAATTCGTAATGAAGAAAAATGAGGATGGATGACTTCGTATTGGAACGTATAGAATGTCGAATTATATTGCCGACAATGTCGTGCGTGACAAAACTGACTATCAAAGGAGAAAAGAAAAATAAGATATACGTATGACGTGACGCGTGTACTGGCCAGAACGAGATTTCGACCCGTAGAGAAAGACGAAGAGAAAGTGTGTAGTAAAAAAAAAAAAAAAAAAAAAAAAAACAGCAACGTTGTGCCAGTTGGCCATGAAATGACTTTACATGAATTCTATCAACAAATCTTTCTTTCTATTTTTCTTTCCCATGCATATATACCTATCCTCGTTTCTATCAATTTCATTCTCTGCCTATGCACTTATTGTATCGAAATTATCGCATTGGGAAAGAAGTCTGCTCTCCTACAATATTTATTTATTAACATTCTAGAATTTTGGATTCATCTTTAACAAAATGCAATTTACGGCTACAGTAAACCATCTGAATAATACATTTTAAAATTTACATTATCGCTCGTAGTAACGCAATAGAACGTGTACATACTAATCACATTATTAAAAGTTAACGTATAATACCGCGTATACGGTAATTGGCGAGAGAAGATAATAACAAATTACACGTACACTTAAGAGGGTGATCCGTTAGTCATTGCATCATTAATGAGTCCCGCAAAAACTTTGAATCTTTATTAAGAAGATATTGTGGTTTGCTGAATTGGTTAATGAATATCACTAATGGCTCTTAAATCGCCATACACCTTTACGAACAAACGTATTATCTGCGATCTGACGTGTGAAACCTTTGTCGTTACAAAATTTCAATTGTGTAATGAGCACATCTACGAGATATCCAGCTAACGTCTCACGTCACGTCACTTAAAAATAATAAATCAAGAGTTTCTAAGCCATTGGCATGCTTGAATTCGACTTAGCTTGTGAAACTTGGGATGACACAAGTAAAAGAACTCGTTGGAGAATAAGCTTTATGATGTGTGCGTGCGTGTGCGTGCGTGCGTGCGTGTGAGAGAGAGAGAGAGAGAGAGAGAAACATCTCTGAAACAACGCTGGATCTTGAAATAACGCGCAACTTTGATGATTCGTGAACAAACGGCAATAATACATCTATACACATGTCCAAGTGACTCAGTTTCTATATTCGCCTTAAGTCTCGTTATCTCGAAATCATTTTTCGCCGAAGCCTCGGACTCGCTACACAGGTCACTTTATTGCTCCGATGAATCACTCGCTCGATTATAATGACGGTGATGCGCGCATTAATTTGGCCGCGATCGCCGTCCGAATCATTTAGCTCGCAGAGTCTCGTGTAGATTACAAGTCCATCCGTCCGTCCGTCCGTTCGTCCCTCTGTCCTTATCCTTTTCCATTTGTTTATCCGAGTTGGCTGCGGCGACAAAAATGCAGTCGATCACAAGTACAGTTGGAGCGCTTCGAAATATAAATGAAGAAAGATATCGGCATGGGGGATGAGAGGACGTAGGTGCGCTGAGAGAAAACTACCGGAGTTTGCGATTGCAATTCTGAATTAGCGGCTGCTCTCGTGTACTGGCGGCTTTCTGAAAACTGAAAGTACACATCGAGCACCGACGACGACGACGTGGTGTCTGAAATATTCAGCCATGTCCCGGGCTCGGACATTCATCGACTCCACACCCTATTATCCGCCCGTTTTATTCACTTTATTTCTTCCTCCATTTCGCCTTTACAACATTCCTGCAATTTGATCATTCCACTCTCTCTCCCTCTCTCCCTCTCTCTCTCTCTCTCTCTCTCTCTCTCTCTCTCTTTCTGTCTCCCTCGTTATACGCTGGCTGGCTATCTCACCCTCGCTCCGCTGCTGTTTTTATTCGAACAATTAGCGAAATTTAAAATAACGCGTCGCGTGCATTGAAAATATCAGTCAACGCGCTAAATAAGCGGCAATTGTAAGAATATTTTCGTCCCCGCGACTCCTTAACGTCCACTTGGAAATTTATCCTCGCTTCTACTTCTTATTTTGAAATTATGTACAGAAGAGCCAAACGAGGCAACTAGAAAATGTATTTAATCGCGTGAAAGATGTTGGAAAGATGCTTTTCACGAGAGTATAGTTGAGAGAAAATACTTGTCTATTCTATAGTCGTATGCCATTGGGTATTGTGTAAGAATTTAATATTTAGCCTTTTCAACAATCAATATTACAAATATTCCTCGACGAATACACGAAAATGCATCGATAGGCATATTCGCATATATGTAAAGTAATAAATTAAATATTAATGAAATTCAAAGGGTAAAATCAAAGAGAAAACGTACTGCTGCCACCTAAGTGCATACGATTTATAAATCGATAATATAAAGAGGCAAAAGCTCGATCGAAATTATTGCTTTTTAAATTAACTATAAAAAGGCTTGCTCTCGAGAGTGCAAAAAATTATTTTACTGATAAGCTCAAAGGATAGCTCAAAAAAACAAAAACAAAAACAAAACAAAAAATAACAGAAAAAAAAAACCTAGAAAAATAACTGATTTGCATGATACAATTTTTCATGTAGTTTTATAATATAAATATTAATTAATAATAGCTGCATTCCACCAATTATTATTCAAATTCAATGTCAATTTCAATCAGTCTATACAAATTCCTTAATTTGCTCTGATTTTGATTATCTGATTGCGATATTTTTGCTAAAACAATAGGAATCCTCTAATAAACGCACACTGTTGCGACTATGTGCTCGTGAAAAATACCAAAGACAAGCATCGATAAATCATAATAGTTATTGTGTTTAAAATCCGTTTCGTTAAATAGTTAAATAATTTACGCGAGTGCTCGGAATTGTCGAACGATCCAAATATTGATTTTATTATTCGAAAACGGCCAAGTGATTCAGTCGCACAATATTATTTGAATACATTCAACTAACTTGCAGATACACATCGCTTACCTTTCCTTATCGTATCGAAATGATATTTTATACTCAGTGGTATTGGCGTAATGGCGTATTGACAATGCAATAATAAACCATTGCATCATCTGCTTGACGTCTAAAATGGCAGATAAGTAACCGTCCAAAAGTTTTTTCTCCGACGGCAATCATTAAAAAAATTCTTACTAAATGCCGAGATAGCCAAGCGATTATTACTCGAGGGCTCCATCTTTTCAATGCTTTCTTTCTTTCTTTCTTCCTGTTTTTTTTTTTTTTTTTTTTTTTTTTTTTTTTTTGTTTTCTTTATAATGATATTCCGAAGCTTTCTTAAATGCAATATGTTTAATTGTTTTTGAAATAGCGGCGATATGAGAGCGACCTGATGTTAGGCAGTCGAGCAAGCAGTGAACTTAAAAAAAAAATGATAATTTTTTTCAGAATTTAATATTCCGTTAGTTCGCGTCAATCGCAACGTGATAGAGAGTCTGATTGGTTAATGGCTATTATGTACTCCTCGGGACGTATTGAATTATTTTGTAAAGAGTTGCTCTTAAGACGAGTATAAATATTTGTAGGTAAAAAAATTCCGACCAACGGTAATACAAATTAGAGTTTATTTCTGCTTTTGAAATGCAAAGAAAATAGAAATGCATGGGTGAGTGAGTTGGCGGGTAACTAACATCACCTTAGCAACCAATGATGATTTTCAGTCATCTGGATCCGCGCATAGATCAATGCAATAGCGCATGGCGTCGATTTCCCCGTGAAATCCTTATTCTCCTTCGTGTTTTGCTTCTTAACTTGCGCCCGGCACAACACAACCTATACACATGCATTTCATTCAGCTCCTCTCGCGCTTTATATTTTCGCTCCACTTATCGCGACTCTCTCCCCTCCCGCTAATGAATGCCCTCTTTATTTTTCCCCTCATCCGTTGCCACATTCTTCAATTTTCTATCTCCGTGCCTGTTCCCGCTCTCCCACCTCCTCGCCAATTCTCATGACTACCTTCTCTCTCTCTCTCTCTCTCTCTCTCTCTCTCTCTCTCTCTCTCTCTCTCTCTCTCGAGCGCGGGCGTGCGCGTACGTCTTGCGACCCTCGCTACTCGATGTATCCTTAGGACACGAGGAGTGGCGCCGTAATTGTCGATTTGTCCTCTCGTTTAACCAGTGCGCACAAAGCCAGCATAGTAAAAGTTGAAAGACACTCGTCCTTGAACGATAACGGCAAGAATTCCTCGTGGCCACTCGCGGAATGGCTCAGCAACGAAATACAGTTGGCTAATGGGAGAAACGAATGAGAATACATGCACGACCCGTTTCATTTTCGCACGCAATTGACATTCCGGGATTCGCGGTACTTGGGTTTTGGTCACATCTCAATTGGCCTTGAGATCGAGGCTCGTAATGCCAAGCAGACAGCAATGCCTAAATTTCCAGGCGTCAATGGTATGTCAATGGCATTACTTATCTCTGACTAACCAACTCACTGGCTACGATTGTGACCTCGAGGAGACGTTATTCGCTCGATTCTGGCATGGATTCGAGCTACACAGAGATTAATTTATTGTGAAATGCCTTATCGACTCGATATTATCTGATAATATATTAATCGATACGTTGCCACGCTATTGCGATAAGGCTTTTTCATCGTTTCATTTATCTGTGCATTTCAACATAAGCTTATCAGTTTATATGAGAGCGAGTCTTAGGAAGTCCTTCTTCAATATTATCTTATTTTCAATTATTTTTATTGCGGAGCTCTCGGGTTGCTGTCAATACTGATACGAATAGAAAAAAGTTTGTGTTTTTTTTTTTTTTTTTTTTTTTTTTAAAAGGAAAAAAAAAAAAAAAAAAAAAAAAAAAAAAAAAAAATTTTTTTTTTTTTTTTTTTTTTTTTTTTTCAGAACGCAACAAATAATAACAACGACAATACAAACAAACAAAAAAATAAACAAAGAAAGAACTCTACGACACGAGACTGCTTATTCGGACAAAATAAGATGCTGTGCTACGAGCCACAAACGGTCGTCGCCTCTATATATTTACATCGAGCTCTCGCACGTTTATTCGCGAATCTTGCAAATATTCGCTCAAGCGGACCAAAGAAATGCCCACTATTGCGAAAATCGGCGTCCTAACCTAAGCAAAATCACTGACTATAATTATTATACGACCATCGTCCACTGACCGTTCCATCTTCATTTCTTATATCTCGTGTGTGCAGAATGGGGTTTTTAAGTAATGTCGTAAGGGGATTATCGTAATTATATTCGGGTATAGTCGCGTGGCAGTGAGGATGATCGGCCTTTTGCAGGATTCCCGGGATTGCCTAGGCTACATAAGACACACGAGCGTTACGGCGATTTACGTCGCTTTTACGCGGCTAATGAAATAAGCGCGAATCGCTCGATGCGTCGGCCACGCGGCGGGCGGCTAAGACGTAATCGGCCAATCGGAATGTCCGTGTCGATCGCAATCGGCCGCTTAATTTGCTCGAATGTCGGTGGCGCGAGCAGCTTCCTGGGAGATTAAAGCGCTGCCTGGCTGCCTCCTGTTTTTCTCGGGCAAACCCCCGCCCCGTTACGTCAACGGACAGTTGAAGTTTCACTTTTCTCGCTTACGTTTCACTAACGTGCTCGAGCCGTTGCGAAATTTCCGGTGCGCATTGTCGTGGAGGCGCGCGAGCCCTTTATTCGCGCGCCTCCTCCATTTCCTTTTTGCCAATTGGCTCGGAGATATTTTTTTTTTTTTATTCTTTTATTTCTTGTTTGTTTTTGATAGTCTTACCGCTTGGGCCCCGTGCGGTGCGAGACTTCATTCGCCGAGGCTCGAGGAGAATCGATTGAGCGACGACGACGGCCTCTAGCTAAGGGGACAGACATTCTCAATGATACAATCCCGAGTTGTCGGCTCTTTTAGTCGAATAATGCTGTATAGGAGATTCGAAAAGTAGAGCTAGGACACTGCAATTAACTTTCAGAGGAGTGGAAATAGCGGCAATTGAAATTTACATTACTCACATATGTCGCTTGAGACTTACGTAGTTGCCGAGATTATTCCTGATTTTCTGTATTTTACATTATATATGTGCGTGTGTGTGTGTATATATATATTTTCTTCTCTTCTCTCCGATAATCTCGAGGATGTGTTTATGCTTAGTCGTTTTCAATGATATTAGGGAGAGCTCGATAATTCGTCGTTTCAAGTCTATTAAATTATACAAAGATTTGATAAATAGTTTCTTAACTAAATAGACAATGATTGTTGTACATCTGTGTGGTGAAAAATAATTGCACGGTGCTTGGAAATTATCGAGATAAATTTAAATCACGAACTTCAGTATTTTCTGCTGCCACCACTATGCGAATAGAAAAAAAAGCCTTTTGCTATAATGGCGTTTTATCCTATAGTGGGAGTGCCGTTAGTGGTTATACGAATCAATGTCAATATCCGGGATTTTCAGAGGAGATAATGATATTGCGCGATAAGTGAAGCGCTACCTGGTTGTGGCCTTGTAATGCGGATTATTCACAAAGTATCTCGTGAAATGCGTGAAGTTGAGGAAAAACCTGCCAATTTTAATTAACTTTGGATGAATCGAAGAGCAATATTGAATTGCATTTTTCGAAATTGGCAATTATTAAACAGCCGATATAATTGAAGAAGAGTCGGTATGTGTTTTAATGCTTAACGTCTTCGTAACCGAGAACGCGTACTGTCGATTTCTTTAATGAGAATTGTCGACGATCGCCGTGCACATTTATCGCGATAAAATCTTTACTTTCGTTATTGCCTTTCTCCCTTGCGCCGGACACGAGCGTCATTCCTCATTCGCCGCAGCTTTTATTTTCAAGGCAGCCACGTGATCAGCTCGCATTAGCTGTTCTTAATCAAATTCGCATAAGCTGTGGAGTATCGGTGATTGCACTGGGCTCGCTACTTAGGTACTGCAGGCATTTTTCATTTCGTGCATGTTTCATCGCAAACGTGCTTTATCGGTCTCGACTACGTCTAGACATGCATTTAAAGCAACGGCCACTAAATAAACGTCACGCGTACAGTTAATGTCATCAGCGACTGATATTTCGCGCCAATAAACCAAATCGCCATGCTTTGTTTCCTAGAAATTGTAATGGAGATTAGTCGCTTTCTAACGAGCATTTATCTTTTAAATACGTGAGCCTTGTGCATTATGACCTCGTATAATATTTGTAACCATTTGTTTGTTTTGTTTTGTTTTGTTTTTTTGTTTCTATTTTTTTTTTTTTTTTTTTTTGTATTTTTATTTATTACTTTTTCGTTTGTCGTAGCTGTTAGTTAATGTTCAGTGAGAGTGTTAATATTTCATGCGTGTATGTCGTTGAGCACGTGGAGATGTGCGGATTTCATTATATTACTGCCAATTGTTTGGTACTGCCAAGTCTTTCGAATGCTGTCAACTGTGTCAATATTGTCATTCGTGAAAAATACTAAATCCTAGATAGGTCGGATAATGTGTTCGTTGTCGGCTAAATTCGACGAGCAATTATTCATCAAATTGCTTACTTAATCATTGTAAAAAAATTTTCGTACATTGTGTTTCTGCATCTGTAGAGTACTTGAACAACATTATGGATTATATATGGAATAATAAAATTCATTATTCGTTCGTTAGATTTTTATGACTAGTTTTACATACTAATATTGCCGTCGCATCTGTTTTGCAAAATAACGATTCAATTTTAACATAAAAGTTACGATGATTCCGAGGTAAAATTGATTTAAGTGTTAATTACACGTCAGTTACATAAGCTGGAAAGTGTTGGCTTTAAAATAATAAGCGAATGGGCGAATAAACGACTATTGCTCCATATCTCGATGAAGCCATTTAAATGCTCTTCTTTAAATTAACGCGCTCAATACAAATATAACAGGAGCGCGCATTAATTATTAATTTGTGTACGAACGGCAATAAGGAATTTTCGTCGTATGGTAAACGATTGTTTCAATAATTCGGGCAAAGTGAAAAGTACAATAGAAAAGGACGATATAAACATAGCGCGCTATCGTTCACTATAAGGGATTATTGACAAATTCATGTATGACGAGCTCTTCTAACAAGGCAGACGCTTAGATAAGAACTTTTAAAAATTCTGCGAATGAATTAACCATTGGTGGCAGTAATCGGGTGGCATATCGATTAGTTGGACAGACAAAGATAGCATCGTATATGAGAAATGCTTATTTCCTAGCTGTTTGGAAATAAATTAAATGGATTAAATGCCCATGGAAATTAATGCGGGGACTAATGGATATTTTCATAGATATTAAAATAATTCGGTCATGCGCGTATAAATGTTGCCGACACACCTTCGAGAGGCGAGAGGTGACCAACCTCGGTTACTATATTTCAATAATTCTGAAATTGATGGAAACTGAAATAGGATATTCGAAAACAAAAATGATTAACGTTCTCAAATAAAAGGGGCAAAAACTTTTAAGCCACACAGCGCGTAAATTGCTTTACGAGTAAACAGAAATTCGCAGATGACAAAAAATAAAATGGCCGACTTACGAATGTTAAGGTTACGTGTTAAAGCGTCGAATGCCGTGCTAAGTTTACGTATGCCCCTCGACATTCTCCCATTTAATACAGTGAACGCTCTCCCTCTCTCCCTCTCTCCCTCCCCCTCCCCCACTCTCGAAAGGCAATCATCGACAATGCAATATTTTCTGCGTCGTTCCGCGCATTTACGGCTATACATGGGTAGCAGCACAAGCGGCACAAGGGGCACAAGCGGCACAAGCGGCACAAGCGGCACAAGCGGCACAACCTCGCGGCCAACATATATACACCAGTCGCATATTACTTCATTCGTAATAATTGCACTTATGCTATCGAGTACTCTTGCGTCTTTCTCTCACTCGCTAGTACACGAAAAGTACACGCGCAGCGCTTTCTATGCACTTTCCGCGCCTTCCAAATCTTTTTTCCAAGTCCAATCCAAGTCTTTTTTCTCTATTTTTTTTCTTTTCTTTCTTTCTTTCTTCCTTTTTTTTTATTATTTTTTTTTTATGGAAAGCGTGTTCGGCAACTCACCGAGAAGTCGAAGCGATACGCGTTGCGCGTAAGCGGAAATTTTGATACATCATCTTATTTTCATTTGACGTCGTTACTGAAAAGATGTTATAATAAGTTTACTGCTACATTGGCCACTTATGTTTTTTCACGTATTTCTTAATGAATTAATTGCAATTCGTCATATCCATCCGCAAATTTATCGACAAATACATGAAATCTTTATGATTTTGAATTTTAGCTGACGAGCTCAATTCGGCTTGTCCAACGATTAAAATGTAAAATGATAATACTGCACGTGAAAAGCATGTGTTTTCACGGCGTAAATATAAAATAATAACTCGTCCAGATTATTAATATAAATAGCTTATCATGTCGCGAGTAATGTTAAATATCTTCATTAAGCACCCGTGGTTGTTGCAGATTTCGACGAGTTTATTTTTGTTTTGAAATGACAATACACGTTGCTTGGAAAATAATATGACTGTAAAGCAGCAGCTAATGTTTTGTCAAACATTAACTTTAGGCGCGAGTGGCTCCTTGCGGGCTATATTATCCTTTCGCTCGCTAGTCCTTCTTACGCTATTGTAAACCAAAAGCATATTGGTTTTGTAATGAATGTTTTGGCATTAAGATTCGGACTGATAATGGAGGATGTACGAATCATTGCGAGAAACAGAAATTTATCCCACAAGTAGTCGTGGGCTTGATTGCCGCGGTCACGAATTAAAACGAAGCTCGAGTCTTGAGCGAATCTAGGAATCTAATTCGACTTATTTGGGCGAGAAAGGCTATTGAATGCGCGAAGCAACTGAATTTTTCATGTTCCCGCAGAGTCGACCCTAATAATAAATACGTGGCGCGATTATTGAAAGAGAGAGAGAGAGAGAGAGAGAGAGAGAGAGAGAGAGCAATTATGCTCGATTAATTGGATAGTAATAGAAGGATCGTGAGACAGTTGGTGATGCCAATGACTTTAAACTCGTAAAATTCAAGTATCGAACCCGAGGCGATAGAAATAGAGAAAAGTCGATGCACGATAAGTGCCATGAACGACTCTCCCCCCCCCCCCCCTCACCACAACCTCCAGCCCATAAACGTGTCATTGAAAACGTAATTCCCTATCCCCCTTTCACTCCTACAGCGTCGTTAATAGCGTGACGAAGAAACGAAGAGACCTCAACACCTTTTTCGCATGTAGGTTATGCCGCGACCGATGTCGACGCCGCCGCGGCACTCGGGCACATAACGAGAGCGATCCGTTTATAAGAGATCAAGAGTCGCGGGTTAAGGACGTGACTCGAGGACGATGACGATTCGTTCGCGTTCGTCTTGCGTCTTGCGTCTTCTATTTTCAGGCAACGCCGACGGTGAAGACACATCGGGAACGGCTGTTTCCCCCGGTGATTCCGCGTAACGCGGACGAAATCGATGCACCTCGACCCTCGCGCACCACCTATTTTTACAATTAATGGCGATTTTAGGGGCGCCCCCGTGATTCGCATTTTACGAACATATTCCCCTCTTCTTCTATCCTCTCGCTCCACCGACACCGACATCCTATGTCCGCCCACGTATTTATTTATGCATGTTGCCCGAGCCACGACCCTCGAAATGAACTGCAGCTGTACCTTGTAGTATAATAATGTGTACTTCCATAAAGTGCAAATAATTTTACGAGCCTAGGCTTTTATTGTTTCCATTGCTCCTTACTTTCAAAACTGTCGCCTTTCTTTTCTTCTTCTTCTTCTTCTTCTTCTTCTTCTTTACCTTATTTATTAAGGAGCTACGATGGGAGCGAGAGCGCAAAATTCCCTTCGCGTTAAGCTACGTCTTCACTCTCTTCGGTCTCCTATTTACCTGAAATTTCATAATTAAGCTTCAATCAAGCTTTCCTACACGTTTTATTAATTGTGTGTCTCGAGCGATTTCTATCCTCCAATCCTCCACGCAACTCCTCTCGAGGCCAGATTTTTTTTGTTTATTAAGCTGCATAATCGGAGCTGAGCAATTGCACGCTTGATGCAAACGAACAATTTTACTCTCATTCGTTTCATTGGGCTTGTGCGAATTTTGTCAACTATCAAGATTAATCCAAGTCGGTATAATGCCGAGCCTAGCTGACCATATTATTTACCAATTATCACATGACCTTATCATTTACTACATCCGAGCTTTGCTCGATTTTATACTTTCTTTAGCCAATGAGAAGGAATTTTATTTACAACTTAAAATAAGAAAGGCTTTCTTTGCTTTACGTGTATGCTTATACTTTGAGCCTCGTTACATCTTTATCAACCTGAATTTGCAATTGTATTTTTTTCAACATCCCACGATTAAGCCAAAGAGGAGACAGGAATAATTGTAAATGCATCGATAGTCAGCTAAAGAATAAAAGTCCTTTACTAACTTAATAAAATATTGCTAGTTGCGCGTCGAACACGAGAAAATATTTATCTCGATGAACGTTTAGTAAACGTAGAGCTTTCCCTATATTATGAACCAAGCGAGTGTCGAACCATACTAACTTTTCCCAGTACTAACCGCTACCTCGTGCATTGGCATGGGTACAAAAATGAAAATCGAATGAAGAAAAGAGAGATGGAGCGAGAAAAATAAAAGCTTAGAGATATAATATGAAGAACGGCAGGATTCGAGTTGTTGCTAACGCAGACGCGATCTCCTTTCTGTTACAGGACCAGTTCGAAAATCTATCCCTCCACACGCAAAAGGGGATAGATTTTCTGGAGCGATATGGCCACTTCATTCGGGATCGCTGCACCATCGAGGAGGAGTACGCGACGAAGCTCAGGTAGGCTCATGCCCCAATTGGTCCGCCGGCATAAGTCGGCAGGATGGATCGCCAACATCGCGATTTCGGCGAGTGGCGCCTTCGCTCGGCCCACGCTTTCCTCGCGCGATCGCTCAATTATGATAATGGCAGGGTGACGCGTTGCCCCCGTCGTTTTTCATAGACGACGATTATTATTATTATTATTATTATTATTATTATTATTATTATTATTATTGGTTCGGATTGCGCGGCCAGTTAACAATATGTTCCCAACGAGCCCATTAAGCATGTAGTGAATATGCGAACGGCCGCTAAAGAATTTACGAGCTTGTATAATGATTTATTTATACATGCCGTGAAATAAAGCGACTTTCCGCTTAATATTGTTCAAGCGGTTACGTTTTCCTTTCGAAATAATTCTCAAACGACGCTTGATTTACATTTAATGTTACGCACGGGATATGCGCCTATTCGTAAAAAGTTCATTTCTTTCGGCGAGAATTTAAAAGACTTTCGACTTTCTTACGTGCCGTTAGCCGTATAGAAAGATATTTCCTGGTTGCGCAATGTGTTAACTTAAGCGACAAAAAAAAAAAAAAAAAAAAAAAATAAAATAAAAAAATTAGAAAAAAAAGAAGTATCACAACTCATAAAGTAACACATTGGATTTTATGATTCCATAACGTTACGCCGTTATGTAAAAGTGTAGCGCTCTGTCGCCCATAAGAAAATCCATGAACTTAGAAAGAAATCGTTTTGTAATTTTGTAAAATGATTGGGATTTATATGAGTGTGCGTGCGTCCTATTGTATCTTGGAAGTTGCGATAGGGAGAATAAGAAGCGGTAAGAGAGAGAGAGAAGCTAGAAGTTTGTCGCTAAAGTGAATTAAAATCATTTATCGTGTAAATAATTCATCGCCCCGGCAAAGGAACACCAAAGAGCAATTAGCCGCACAGTGGCAAGTTGCCGATAACCGGTGCTAGAGTGGTTTGAAGGGTGGATGGGGGTGGGGTGGGGTGGGGACTTGTTATTGGAGAGAAGTATCAGGGAAGCTTCATTCATCGTTGAGCTTATCGATAAGTGGCGCTCGAGGCGTAGGGGCATCGTCGTTCGCCATCTCCTTTTCGCGCGACAAGCATAAAAAGAAAAAGCGCGGATAGAAGGGAACAAAGGCGCGCTGATGATGGGTCGGGGGACGGTGGCCGAGGTGTGTTAACCGAGAGTCGATTTGCAAAGCCCCTTGACGGGGGTTAAAAGAGTCCTCCTGAATGCCGCCAACTATGGGAAACTCGATGCATTTTTCTTGATGTAACGCGCCCGTTGCAATTCCCCAACATCGCACTTCCAGCTCATTTTGCATCGATCTCACATGCGACTTCCGTTTTTTCTTATGTGTGGCGACGAGTGTACGCATGCGCGCGCGTGTGTGGGTGTGCGTGAGAGAGAACGGACTAACCTTCGGATTGCCGAGATCGAGACGAGAGATTCGATTAGTATTTTGTTCTCACTCGAGTATCTCTTGCTGCTATGGAATTGAGTTTTGCTTTTTTTTTTTTATGGCTGTTCATTAACTGTCTTTTCTTTCTTTTCTTTTGTTTTCTTTATGCTTGTTGTTAGTTTTCAAAGAGAATAGATAACGAAGATGTGAAATTGACTGTTATCTTGACAATAAAAAAATAAGTTTTTCCATCGGTACAAACTATAAATATCAAAATGTTTTTACTGTACTTTTGACATTGGTCGTGTCTTTATTTTAATCTGGCTATTGCGAAATATCCGTTAAATGATATTTCAAAATAAAATTGTCGCAAATACAAGTTTACATAGCCTCTGTACATATTGAATGTATTGAATTCAAATTTAAACAATCATACATACATTCAATTAGAAACAAACGCGGATCTAATCATTTATAATATTATTATTATTATTATTGCTTATGATTATTGTATTTAATAACAGTAATACTATTAAATCGAATTAAATACATGTTTTCCCTAAACACATAATTACGTTCATTAATTTCGACTAATTTAGATTGTCTTTTTTAATTTTTTTCTTTACTTCTTTATTACTGTTATAAAGTTTTCCTTTAAGATACGTGAATATTAGTGCGTAAAAGCGTTAATTTGATTCGGTGAAAATTATTAATCCAACACCATGGTCTATTAATATGGAAATCGATTGAGCTAACATGTAATTCCAATTGTTTGCTTTCTCTAAGATTCTTAAGTGCTGAAACTTATATGTTGCTCTCCGCTCTCTGACAACTTTGTAAATATTGAAACATTTAGAAAATAACTAAGCATTCTAATTATGCATTCAGTTTCATTGTTGAAATATATCGTTACGCTTTACTTTCTTTCGTGCTGCTGTAAAATGAAAAAAAAAAAGAAAAAAAAACAAGATTCATTTTTATTATATTGCCATTCATTGGAATGGAGAAGCGTTTGAAGCGTTTAACATATTACATAACAATTAGGAAATTTCAAAAGTATAGCTTCCCTCCATTAAAGTGGAGACAGCCTTACCTTAGGCTGCATGCGATTTATCCTAAATAAAAATATGAAATTGGCGGAAAAATCAGGACAGACAACCATCAAACGAAAATGTAGCAAATGTACCGTAATATCGCGTTGGTAATGAATTTAATTTACTCATTTACAAACTTACTATGTTTATTTTTATCATTTTATGGCATTTTTATGCGTAGCATATCGTTTTATTAAGCTATTCATTTGGATATGAAAGTTATTAGCTTTATCACTTGTTTATCTTTGAGAAAGCGTCATTGAACAACACGATGATGTAGCGGAAAATTTCATTTTGATACAATAGGTTTCGTTAATACATTAATGTTGTTTTAGTTTTATTGCTAATAGTTAATAATATGTATTAACGAACTAATTGCACGTGAATGAGTAATATTTCGCATTTAATTATAAAGTTCCATTAGAAAATGTTGAAGTTTAGTTTAGTCATTTACCCAGTAGATATGGATTTGGTTCATGAAAATATGTCGAAAATTCAAGAAAATTTTAACGTCACTACACTCAGCTACGTAACAACATATAAATAATCGTGTCGGCATCCCACGTTTTCTTCATTCTTTAATTCTCTTCTCCAGCACGGACTAGCAACTTAAACTTTCAGTGCTTCCCGCCGTTTTCTTTTCCCCACAGCCGTCGTACTTTATTATTATTCTGATTGCGCACATAACTGGATGAATAGCAGAAAATAGTCTATTTCGTTTATATGTCATGTATTTATACACAAAGTTTCTAAATTTATATTTTAACTCCCGACGAGTTTACTTAACTCGCTATGCAAAATGTTTATTTACAACGAGTGTGTGTTGAACGAATAATACAAATGAAGTAACAATAGATCAGGGAGGCCTTTATTTTTAAAGCCTCGTTAAGAAATTATCGGCGTCATCGATTATATTAATAATTATTGTGATGAAATTTAGTTTTATAAAATTTCATAAATTCTGAAAATACTTATCTTTTTCCATACAATGTTTACTCGTTCATTATTTCACCATCTAATAATATTCCATATAAGATATTATCATAAATAGTTAAAGATTTTCAATATTTTAATGGGTCTTGGGTTAATTAATCCATGTAATACAAATGTTATTGTAAGTAAGATAGAAGTTTGAATATAAGTGCAGTATGATATTATGTTTTTTAAAAATGTTTTAATTCAATTGTTTTATTTTAAATTGGATTGCGATTTAGTATTCTATATATATATATATATATATATATATATATATGTATGTATATGTATGTATGTATGTATGTATGTATGTATTGAAGAGCTTAGTATTAATAAAGAAAAACGTAAAGGCATTAGTACGTGAATTTGTATTTAATGTCAACCTTGGTATGGGTATTGTAAGCCAGACAAATCGTTCGAATTATTTATCGACATTTTCAGTCAAAGAAATATTAACATTTAGCGCTTGAGTATTCGGTCAATAAAAAATTGCCTAGTTATTAGCAAGAAAATTGAAAATCTCCCGAGGATTCGAACAATCGAGAATAGAGCTCCATTGAATATTATAAAAAATTGAAAATGAATAAAATTACAAAGCAAAAACTTACAAATTATACGCGATTTTTACAAACAATAAATTCTATTTGCGAAGAAAAATAATCAGGTTCTTTGTTTAAATTGTAGTCAGTAAACAAGGGATATATTTATATAAGTTCATGAACCATCGTTTACTGCTGCACTCGTCACTCTTGTATTCGATGCCAATTATCGTAATACCCGATCAGTTCGCCTCGTTAAAACTTTTAACACGGAGCATTGAAAGGTATATCGATTAAATGTATCTTACGCAAAAGTATAAAACTGATCGTTTCGCATAGCTCGGACGAAAATATCACGCGTACCTGAGTTCTTTATATCCGTATAATTAAAATCTAGAACATTAACGTATGGATGTTATGGTCGAGTGTTAGGATTCGGGCTCCTCAGCTCGATAGCCCAAGCATTAGCATAGATAAGCTCACTATTTGTTGTTTTGGTCGTGCGCTTACACGAGTACAAGTGAAACCAGCTGGTAAGCGGGAGCTGCTGGGGGCTTTTCGAATTCCTGACGCTTGCCAAATAAAGACGAGCGTCTCGCGCGCCCACGTGGTCACTGCCCAAGCTGTCCTCGAGGCGAAAGCCCCGACTGGCTGACTTTACCATTATCGGCGAGCCTCGGCGGCGGATCGCGGGGGGTTGGGAGACTTAGCGATGCTAAGCGGCCGGGGAATGATCGAGGAACTATAAGGACTATTAATTGGGGGGGGGTTGTACTATTGGCGGGGACGGGGAGGTTACCATTATCGAAAAATGTGTCGCGTGTGGTTGGGTTCGATGCCTCGTGAATGCTTGCGTTGTGGGAGGATGCTGGAGGCGTCGGATCATTGAGAGCTTGAAAATGGTGGCACATTTGCTTTTTGCAGCTGATTAATTCGCCATTCGAGCTTCGCGTGATTATTACGAGAGACTTAGCTGCACTTAGGAATAATAAATATGAGAGGACGGGTAGGTAAAGCTTGTCTGGCCGGCCGGCTTACTTACTACCACTATTGATCCACCGCCGACTATTTTGCTTCCGAGTCACGTACACGATTTTCAATGAAACATCGCCCGTTTTTTTAGACATTTCTTTCTTCGCCTCTCGTCGATCTCGTCCATCTATCCAAAATAATAAAAAAATAAATAAATAAATAAATAAATAATAATAATAATAATAATAATAATAATAGTAAAGTGTCGCTGTCCGTTAATAAAGCACAACGCCTGAATCTAACTATAGAATAAAATTTATTTAATGTTTTATTTTTATACCGGTAGTAATGTTAATCAACTAAATTCTGAAAATTTCCAGTTGCCTTTTCTCTTCCTTTTCTTAAACGAGCGATGATTTTTTTAAGCGGACATAAATTGCCGCCTAATGTCAAATAGCAAAATATTCGTTTTTCAACATAGTCCGAGTTGCGCGAGCAAACTTGGAAACTTACGAGCAACGCCAAATGCTGTAAAATATTCCGAAAATATCAGCAAAGTTTATCCTCGTAGAGTCGGGCGACGACGACGACGAGCCTACGTGAACGTATACGAAATATACGAGAAGTCGCTTACCTCAGCATTATTCTACGTATGAAATTGAATAATATCGAACATGTCAGACACGCGTGTACGAAGATGGCGAACGGCGGCTCGTAACTGTAATAGAATTGACTTTACGGAGTATCGAGTGGTTGCACTGGCATTAATATTTAACAGAGCCATTTAATTATCATTATAATGTTCTTACTAAAATCAGCCTGATTGTGTAGCGACGTTCTTAAGGCGAAACACGATTAACGTCTAGCGCCCATAAATTTTTTCGGCTATTCTTATGTCCCTCTTCTAATAAATTCCCTTACGTAATAGGGAAATACGAGTGGGCGGCATGTGAATCACATGGGCAGTAGTAGTGTGATGGCGAAAGCGCGGGCTTGGCGCACGAAATCGCGGACCAATAATGACTTTTGTTTTATATGTTTGCAGGAATCTGGTGAAGCGCTACCAGCCGAAAAAGAAGGAGGAGGAGGATTATCAGTAAGTATTTGCCGTCCGTTGACCTAGAAAACCCGATTAACCTCAAACTGCACTGGCACGACGGGGCTTTTTCCCTCCTCGATCCAACCAGCCCCTGTGTATTACATTTACCTATCGCTAGCATCCCTGAGCCGCTCAATTGCATTACGGATTTCGTTCAATCGATCCCAATTACGCCGATTCCCCCAATATCCCCTCGTCGTCGACCCCTTTCCTCGTTCATCGACCGCGACACTTTTTACGCCCCAGCGCTTGCTTATCCACATAATATTTCCGCGCTGCGCAAATGTCGCGTCGTCGAAAAATAGTTTTTCACGCATCGACGCTAGCTGCTCCAATTTTACAATTTTACAATGCCCGCGATGCCTGGCGGATTCTTGGCTTCGACCTGGCCAACGCGTCTGCCTGGGTTGTGTGTGTGTGTGTGTGCGCGCGCGCGACTCGTGGTAAGATTATCAATAACTTGAGGGACGTGTATCGCGGCTATCATCGCATATCGTTCGTTTCGTTTGCTTAATGCCCGGTTATCCCCTTCTTATGTTATATCGAATGTTAGTCACTCGAATAAAATTCTGCGTTCTCGCCAGTTTTTATTCGTTATCGAGCACGTGGACCAAGCAAAAGTCCACGAATCACGAATAATTAAAGAATTTTATCTGTATGTCGTTATCGGGATTATCGGTGTATAACCGTACATTTATCACGCTGGATTATTTACTATTTTCATATGCAGAGAAATTTTTCGTAATTGGCGTTCGATGCTTCCTTACCGCCCGTTAAACGAAACGCGTTCAAGAATCGCGCAACACTCGATTAAACTAACTAAACCGCTACACAAAATGTCGTGATTGAATCAAAATATCACCACATCAAATGCAACGTGGTTATTGCGTATAATGAAATCAAGAGGAAATCTCTTTTGGAAATCAAAAGGAGCTTAGTAGATGTTGCACAAACCTTGCGGACCAACAACATACCTAAAGTATCTCGTAATATCACTTTAAAATCTAATAAATTGGCCAATTTCAGCAGTGGCTAGAGTAAAACATAACTTTCCATAAAGATTCACTCGTTTGCTTTAATTTTAGAATACTCGCATGAAATAATAATAATAATAATAATAATAATAATAATAATAATAATTGTATTTCGTTAGTAATAAAGATAAATCACGCTTTGAAAAACAAATTCATAACACATTACGTGCGCGCGCAACTTAATATAATTCGAGATATTGTATAATTAATGTTAAAGACAATGTCACAACGTAAGGTGTGTGCTCGATGTGATTTTTACAAAATAACGCGAATAATAAAAGCCTTAGTTGGACGAGTTAATAACGAATGTGAAAATAGGTGAGATTTATGCGTATGCGCATAAGTAATATTGGAATACTTCGCTAACGAGAACAATTTGCCGATGCTAAGTCGCACCTTTCATTATTTTTCTTTCTTTCTTTCACTTTTGCACAAATTCCGTAACACCTTGCCTGAATTATCGAATTAATTTATGCGATGTTGACAGTCGCAGCAGCTTACGTTTATCGGCTCCATTTTATACAAAATCTTTAACGTGCATTGTGAAAATCACCTCTACTCGAAGCCCGGCGATATCGTTGGAAAGTTGAGAAGAAACAAGAATTTCGTTATTTTACGTACGAGCACATTTCCAGAGTCTTATAAAAAATCCATGATCGACATCCTTGACGTTCTCTTTGCACGCAAGCATTATGAAATTTTTGTCTTCAATTTATTTTTCCATTTTTTTTTTTTTTCATTTCTTTGTTCCTTTTTCCTTTTTATTTGTAATTACAAAGAACGGTAATCGGGACAAATCGTATGCTTGCAAAATAATTAATTTAAATCAATGTTCTGGAATAAGACGTTATATGCGGCCGAAAACTGTGATGAGAATTAGTGTAGAGACGCTACTTCATAAATTTATAGCTTGAAATTAAATTGGAAGCGCAAACTTTCATTTGAATTAAATTCTAGAAATTCCGAATTACGTGTCTAAATGCTCGATTGGCGAGCAATGTCCGATGATAAACGATAAACGCGTGCGATTCAATGTATTGAAATTAAGTGAATGTTTTGTTCTCGATTTCTCGAGTCCATGACCATGGGATAAAAGGGTAAAAGAAAAAAAATAACAAGAAAAAAAAAAGGAAAAGCACAGCGAGCTGTGTAGGTAGGTAAATCGTAAGCTGCCAATGTGGTCGGAATTATAACGCCTAAGATATTGTACAGTTTGTCTACTTACGACAGATACTTTGTTATCCCTGTATTATCCTTTAATAAGAAATTAATTCCCACGAGATTGGCAGTCTTGAATAAGATACGACAAAGCGATAGGGAGTGGTCGATCCGTTTCAAGCAAAACCTCTCGTCCTGTCGAATCGACACGGAGTGATAAACAATAAACAGGCGTCTCGAGCTCCCCAACAATCCCATTAATATTTATTAATAATAATTATCGTGGAGCGATGCTTGGCTAATTACTCGTTATTTTCAAGTCGTTGTCTGAATGATCGGAAGTATAAGATTGATTAAGCGAGCGATCGAGGATGGCGCGCGTGCTAAAATAAATAAAGAGTCCCGCGATCGCTTAACTAACGAATGAATGAACCTATCGAGCGTCTATGATCGGTATGTTACAAAAGCCGACGTCCAAGACATCTCGTTTCCGCATAAAGTAAGATAAAAGGAAGGGAAAAATTGGGAAGGCGCGGGGTATGGACGAAAAAAAGAGAAAAAACCAAGGAAAGGAGGAGCGAAAGATACACCCACGGGCCGAGCTGGCTAAAACGAAGCCGGGACGTTGCTTACCTCCCGCGTCGTGGCCGTAATGGTGACCGTCGCGGTGGTGACCGTCGCGACGAACGTCGTAGTGACCGTCGCGTTCGCCGTCTCCTAACGAGGACATACGCATAAAAATGCGTCTGAGACAGCACGGCACAGGGCCGCTCACCGCGTCTCTTTCACTTTGCAGGTACAGTCCGTGCCGGGCGTTCAAGAAGGAGCTGAATGAAGTTAACGACCAGGCAGGCCAGCGGGAGGTTATCGCCGAGAACCTCCAGGCCAACGTGCTGCGCGAGCTCGGCATACTCGTTAAGGAGTTCAAGGAGGACCGGAAAAAGTACCTGCAGGAGGGCGTGAGACTGCGCACGACCCTCGCCGGCCAGATTGGCAACCTCGAGCGAGCGCGTAAAGCGTACGAGAAGGCCTTCAGGGAGGCGGAGAGGGCCTCCGAGAATTACCAAAAGGCAGATGCGGACTACGATCTGTCGCGCTCCGAGGTGAGGAGGAGGAGGAGGATGATGAGGAGGAGGAGAAGGAGGAGGAGGAGGAGGAGGAGGGGAGGAGGAGGAGGAGGAGATAGAGGAAAATGAGGAGAGGAAGCTGGAGCTAGAGCTAGAAGCACCGCGTGGGTCATGGGGTCCATCATTGACATCCTTGACACGGGGCTTAGGATTGTGACGAGGAGCGTGGTGGGGGACGACCGGGCTCAATGGCAATTTTTGCCTTCGCACGCGATAATTCTCCATTATCCTCCGAACGATGCATCACAATTCATTGTTAAGACTTGAAATTTAAAACGGATAAAATAATTATTAAGACGTTAAATATTAACAAGAGGTATGTGATGAACGTTTCCGGTAACTAGTTTAATGGCTTTCTTTATTTATTTTATTTCTCCAAACACAGCCCTCGCCCCTCCGTCCCTCCGCCAATCCGCCAATCCGCCAATCCGCCAATCCTTCTTTTAATCCAAGACAGTTAAACAAATGCAATATTTTATATGTCAATTGGCGTCGTGGGGCACTTTCGTTTTCTATCGATCGCGATCGTTGCGCGTTAATGTAAATAATCGTTAGATTATTATTGGCTTGGCCTTAGAGCGAGTACTACTTATTATAATAAAAATAGAGATTATGTAGTAATTATTTGGTAGCGATCGGCGAATTAATAGCCATAAATATCCAACGTCATAGACTAGAGGACTTGCTATTATTATGATATATGAATCAATGGGAAAAATAAACAAATTGACAAAGAGTCGGCAACATAATATCGTGAATGTGTTTATAATTGCTTATGCTTATTATAAACAGGCCTTTAGTTAGTCTCGATTATTAGGTTGAAAATGGGGGAAATTTGTTATGCTCATTCGAAATCTCTCACTCGTTTTAGGTTGAAAAACAGAGGATGAATATGAATATGAAGACGCAACAAAGTGAAGAAGCCAAGACGGAGTATGCAAAACAATTGCAAACTACAAACGACATGCAAACCCTACATTATCACACAGCCATGCCAGAAGTATTTCAACACTTGCAGGTTAGTTTAATTGCTGAAGCATTGTTGCAATAAACGTGAAAGTTTACACGCGGACGTTCAATTTTTGCATTAGGATAATGTTTAATTGAACTAATTGAGGAAATCGAGGAAGGATAGTGTAATTTGATATTCACAACGATTTTTAACGATTTATTATAGTATTTTTAACGAGTATTATATTGTTATTGATTTGCAATTAATTTTTCATAACGTATAACAATGTCGTAACAATAAAGTATTACTTTAAACGGATTGGCAATCGCTTGTGTTTTATAATTCTTTCATTCGATATTATTTTGTGGTAAAGAGTAAAGGAGTCGTCGTCGCTCAAACGTGCCATCGTAGCAAACACGATTTTTTCATTTTTTTTTTCTTCTTTTTTTCTTCCTTTTTTTCTTTTTCTTTTCTTTTTTCTTTTTTTTTTTTTTTTTTTTGTTTCTATTCAATACAATAAAATTCGCTTTCGAGATATTTGAATCTCATATTTCGAATCACATTTCGTTTATGGCGATGCTTATATTATAATGAATAAATATTTTTACGTCCAATTACTTTTCTAATGTGTGGCAAGTAGTATGTAGTTACCAAATTCTATAATGTCAACCTATCGAGCGCCTAATTTTGATAATTAATAATAATTTTTTATAAAAATTGCAACGGTATATTAGACGGTATATTGTTTGGGCTTGATATTTGTATTTAATGAACGAGAGAGAAATTATAAGTGTAAATTTTCCTAAAAACTGCATTCTTCCTATAATTATTTTCATTTGTTTCATTTATTCTTCGTATTATTTATTATTATTTATTATTTATTATTATTATTATTATTATTATTATTACTTTCTGAGAAAAAGGAAGGTTTCACGGAAGGAATAGCTTAAAATTAGAAAATCTTGATGCATTAAACAAAAATAATTGCTTTAAATATCGCACGGAAGATTATTTTTAAAAATCATCGTCTGCGTGAAATAAACATTATTTTTAGTTTTATCGATACGATGTTTTATTTCATTACCAGCGAATAATGCGCGCATATGCACTTCATTTCCAAATTATAACTACGTTGATATATAAACGTGACGGTATCAGATAACGACCGTTTTATTTTAAGACGAACGCCCATATAACGACATACACGGACGCACAATAAGTTCGAACGTAGAGGATTGGCCAGTGGACGTCACTTTTATGAGATTTTCTCAAAATATCCGTACCGATATCCGCGAATTACCGAGCATGAATATCAATTGTCTAATGCTCGAAATGCCTCGAAATTTCCAAGACTAACGACGACTCACCTGGACAGTTTAACCTCTGAACAAAGACACGGTAAAACAACCAATACCCCCCCCCCCACCCAATAGCCCCAACAACGTAATAAGAACAGATCGAGACGATATTTCGGATATTCGAGGCTATTATTGGCCACGTGTCTCTGTCGCACGCAACAGCACGCACGTTTAACGCTATATTTTTGAACCGGCAGGAATTGGACGAGAAGCGGATAAAGAACATGAGGAATTACATGCTCAAGTCCGTGGAGATCGAGCGCTCGGTATCGCCCATCATCACCCAGTGCCTCGACGGCATCGAGAAGGCCGCGAATGAAATTAACGAGAAGGAGGACACGTTCCTGGTGATCGAACGCTACAAGAGCGGCTTCCAGCCGCCCGGCGACTTCCCCTTCGAGGATCTCTCCGCGGCGAAGATGCTCGACAGCAATAGCCGGTTTCCCCAGCCGGCGATGCAGCCGATCCATAATCACCTCACGGTCAAGGGCACCGTATCCGGCATGAAGACCAAAAAGCGTGTCGGCATTTTCGGTATTTTCAGCAGCAACAAGGTACGCCACCGGCGCCTCGCCTCTTATCTTTAATATCGCCAATTTACCTTGAAATATTCGCCCCATAATTATTACGAGTTTATAAAGGCTATTTGCATTAGAGTAGATCGAGATAGATTTTCAATGCTTTCGGTTCGCAAGTTTCGTTATCTGCTGTTGTTGTTTCATTCCTTTCCTTTCCTATACTTTTTCTTCTTCTTTTTTCTCTCTCTCTCCCTCTCTCTCTCTCTCTCTCTCTCTCTC
>NW_011948415.1:11103989-11105865 GCF_000503995.2 Ceratosolen solmsi marchali
CTCTCTCTCTCCTCTCTCTCTCCTCTCTCTCTCTCTCTCTCTCCTCTCTCCTCTCTTCTTTCTTCTTTCTTTTGTATTCATTATGCTTCTTGTGCGCGGCGGCAAATAAATTGGTGTAACGTAAGTCGTTTAAGTGAGTCGTGCGCTTAATTGGTTTCTGAGCCAAAGTAATTTACGAGCCGACCTTTGAATTTCACGGAATTTTTGCTTAATTTATAAATAGCATATACTTACTCTATAATTTAGCATTATCTGATATTGTGTTTAAGATTGTTGTATCCTCCCGTACTCGTTAATAAATACTTTATAATGTTGCTTTACACCTCGCGTGCGGTCGATATCGTAAAAGTTCAAGCGTCGAAATACGGAATGAAAGAACAATAAAGAAAAAAAAAAAATTAATAAATAAATTTTAACACGCGTCTTCGTTACGACTATACTATAGATTATCGTAAATATTTGCCAATACTTGCAATAACGTATATTGTAAATTTTTTATCTTTTGCCCATCCAATGGCAGGCTATTGAGCATCCTCGAGTAGCTAAGCTAAAGTGAGAAAAATGTGAAAAACCATATGTAAATCGCAAATATAATCTTATCCCTCGATATTTTATGCTCAATGATACATGCATCATTTTGCCAATGCTTAAGCGCGCCCCTCCACACAGAACACACACGCGCGCGCGCGCGCGCCCGTCCATCTAGCTATCCATGTAAGATTAAATTACATTTAAATACTAATATGTAAATAGAGCCATCGATATTTTAATTAAACGCTTCGTAAATTATTCTTTAGCAGCCACATACACACGCGCACACGCACACACACACACATATGAACTTGAAACATTATTTTTATTATCGTAAAACAGCTTGCTTGTCGCACCCTCAATATAGTCTAACACCAAACATTTAGATGTACAACTGTTTTCAGTTTCATTAAGCAATTAAGCTAATCCTGTAATTCGTAGATGTAACTTAGTTGAGTAATTTCGCAAGGAGCGTAGTAGTAGTAGTAGTAGTATCGCTGGAACTCGAATTATTCCTTATAATAAAAGCATATAGATCGTCAACTCAATTCCCGAGTATTTATTTGATAAATACATTGTATTATATTTCTGATATCACTGTAATAATAATCATATTTATAATAAATTGCTTTTAATTTAATTTGATTCGGTCTACCTACGGCCTTTCTTGCTTGCAATCAACCACGTGGTGTGAATTTGGATTTTCGCTATCCAACCTAGTAAGTATTTAGACACGAGCCCAACTTTTTGCCTGAATGATTGTATTTCATTGTATTGTCAGCATTGTGTACCATTGGCATGCATAGATTTTGTTTTAACACTCTGCTATTCTTACCTATTGTGCCTCATTAGACACTCGTCTCGTGCCTCTGAATTCACTCGTAATACAATAAACCACTTAATTAAATCATATAACCGAAACCAAGCCAACGCACTTGTCAAATAACTCATTTTTCATATGTACTAATCACTTAACAAACTTCTACTATGATTTAATTAATTGAGGTAATTAAAAAAATGACGCCCACCCACTACCTTTTGAACACGGGATGGGGGGGGGTGGGCTTGAATATACAATTTCATAATAAAATTTAATAATTTAATGAATTATTGTAATGAAAATATTATCAATTCCGCTGAATGACACGCTTTTGTGATTTGTTTCATGGAAACGACAGAAGTTGATCGAGGTGTGCATAGCTTTGAAGGTCTGTTCTCTACAATATGCATAGATTTTAAATTTCAATCGTGAATTTGTCTTATAATTTATTATTAATTTTTTCGTTTTTTGTTTTTGTTTTTGTATATTTTTTTTTTTTTTTTTTTTTTTTTTTTTTTTTTTTTT
>NW_011948415.1:11106841-11127181 GCF_000503995.2 Ceratosolen solmsi marchali
CTCTCTCTCTCCTCTCTCTCTCCTCTCTCTCTCTCTCTCTCTCCTCTCTCCTCTCTTCTTTCTTCTTTCTTTTGTATTCATTATGCTTCTTGTGCGCGGCGGCAAATAAATTGGTGTAACGTAAGTCGTTTAAGTGAGTCGTGCGCTTAATTGGTTTCTGAGCCAAAGTAATTTACGAGCCGACCTTTGAATTTCACGGAATTTTTGCTTAATTTATAAATAGCATATACTTACTCTATAATTTAGCATTATCTGATATTGTGTTTAAGATTGTTGTATCCTCCCGTACTCGTTAATAAATACTTTATAATGTTGCTTTACACCTCGCGTGCGGTCGATATCGTAAAAGTTCAAGCGTCGAAATACGGAATGAAAGAACAATAAAGAAAAAAAAAAAATTAATAAATAAATTTTAACACGCGTCTTCGTTACGACTATACTATAGATTATCGTAAATATTTGCCAATACTTGCAATAACGTATATTGTAAATTTTTTATCTTTTGCCCATCCAATGGCAGGCTATTGAGCATCCTCGAGTAGCTAAGCTAAAGTGAGAAAAATGTGAAAAACCATATGTAAATCGCAAATATAATCTTATCCCTCGATATTTTATGCTCAATGATACATGCATCATTTTGCCAATGCTTAAGCGCGCCCCTCCACACAGAACACACACGCGCGCGCGCGCGCGCCCGTCCATCTAGCTATCCATGTAAGATTAAATTACATTTAAATACTAATATGTAAATAGAGCCATCGATATTTTAATTAAACGCTTCGTAAATTATTCTTTAGCAGCCACATACACACGCGCACACGCACACACACACACATATGAACTTGAAACATTATTTTTATTATCGTAAAACAGCTTGCTTGTCGCACCCTCAATATAGTCTAACACCAAACATTTAGATGTACAACTGTTTTCAGTTTCATTAAGCAATTAAGCTAATCCTGTAATTCGTAGATGTAACTTAGTTGAGTAATTTCGCAAGGAGCGTAGTAGTAGTAGTAGTAGTATCGCTGGAACTCGTGTTATTCCTTATAATAAAAGCATATAGATCGTCAACTCAATTCCCGAGTATTTATTTGATAAATACATTGTATTATATTTCTGATATCACTGTAATAATAATCATATTTATAATAAATTGCTTTTAATTTAATTTGATTCGGTCTACCTACGGCCTTTCTTGCTTGCAATCAACCACGTGGTGTGAATTTGGATTTTCGCTATCCAACCTAGTAAGTATTTAGACACGAGCCCAACTTTTTGCCTGAATGATTGTATTTCATTGTATTGTCAGCATTGTGTACCATTGGCATGCATAGATTTTGTTTTAACACTCTGCTATTCTTACCTATTGTGCCTCATTAGACACTCGTCTCGTGCCTCTGAATTCACTCGTAATACAATAAACCACTTAATTAAATCATATAACCGAAACCAAGCCAACGCACTTGTCAAATAACTCATTTTTCATATGTACTAATCACTTAACAAACTTCTACTATGATTTAATTAATTGAGGTAATTAAAAAAATGACGCCCACCCACTACCTTTTGAACACGGGATGGGGGGGGGTGGGCTTGAATATACAATTTCATAATAAAATTTAATAATTTAATGAATTATTGTAATGAAAATATTATCAATTCCGCTGAATGACACGCTTTTGTGATTTGTTTCATGGAAACGACAGAAGTTGATCGAGGTGTGCATAGCTTTGAAGGTCTGTTCTCTACAATATGCATAGATTTTAAATTTCAATCGTGAATTTGTCTTATAATTTATTATTAATTTTTTCGTTTTTTGTTTTTGTTTTTGTATTTTTTTTTTTTTTTTTTTTTTTTTTTTGGTTTTTGTTTTTGTCATTGTTTTTAATGCATTTGCATTTTAATATCTAACGGCAATGCAAAAGTTTTGGTTTTGTTATTAAATATCTAAGTTTTTTCGGTTCTTTCATTGTGTTCTTTTTCATTTTTATGTTTTTCTTTCTTTTTCCTCGTGTTTTTTTTTTTCTTCCTTTTTTTTTGTGTGCACAATTGGGTAAAAACGTGATTGCCTCTTTTAAATAAAAATTTGCCAATTATTCTCTGATTACTCCGTGATTAATGAATTTTTCCAATTCCTTTGACATTAGCAACGAATATTCAAAAACGAATCACTAACAACATTATCAAATTATAGCTTGGATCACTTTGTTTGATATTGCGAAGTTGCGAGCAACTTTTTCTTATAAAAATCGCGAGAGTGTGTAATCAAAGTTTCCAGCCAAGCAAACCCTATCAAACAATAAAAATAATGTCAGACTTCGTTTTCATAAGTAAATAGTGTCAAACGCTATCGTGCATTCGCATTACAATAACTCAAAGCGCATGAAATCATTTTCTTACCCAATTCTCAAATAGTTTATCGAAGACTTTTTACGCAACGATATTTTTACCTCATACTTACATTTTGTCAATTTTCAATTAAACGTCGATAAGCTTGCTGAAAAAAAAAAAAAAAAAATTGCCATGACGCTTCACCGCTTTCTTAATTCTCACTAACTTGCTACTAACTTAACGTTTATTTACTTTCATTTTTGTTTATCTCTCTTCACTGGCGATCGATCCTTACGATCTCAGCTCATGCTCGTCAACTTTTCCAGAACAATGTTCCGGGTTACGGTGACGGCGCAAAGGAGGACTTTAGCGACCTGCCGCCCAATCAGCGTAAAAAACGACTGCAGCAGAAGCTCGATGACATGCAAGCAAAAATACAGCAAGAAACGGCGGCGAGGGACGCCCTGATGAAGATGAAAGGCGTCTACGAGCAGAATCCCGCCCTTGGCGATCCCATGACTATAGAGAGTCAATTGAGCCAGTCGAGTAACAAGCTTGACAAACTCGGCGCCGAGCTGATCAAATTCCAAGGATATTTGGACGATGCCATTAAGGCGGGCGTTAGTTTATCAAGGTATCGTCGCTTTTTAGCGTATCGGCGCACCGTAATTGACGTAATTGACGACGCGCCTTCCATGCGAATTCGGCTACGCTTTCATCAACGCATTCATACTCTCTCCCATCAAATTGTCACATTGTAACGCATCTATGCGTTATGGTATGGAGCTCGTCGCTCCATTGCTCTGCACGAATGCACTCGTATGGAAATTGTAAATTGTTAAATTTAACTGCGAATGACTAGTGGCGAGCGACCTATAGCTGTTTATAACGGTAGTCGTGAAAAAAATTAATGAACAAATGAACGATTAATTAAGGAAAGAATCGGCTTTAATATAAATAAGAGAGATGGTCGCGCATCCGCCCTAAATAGGCTAATTAATGATTTTTGTTAATTTCGACAGCCCGAGTCAGTTACAAAGAAAACCAACGACAAATGGCTCAGCCACAAGGCCATTAAGTTCGAGAAGGTCGAGTCATTCGGGAGGCGAGGAAAGTTTGTCGAGATCCGCGTCAGATTCCAGCGTTAGCAATGCTAATGCCAATCAGGCGCTGAATAAAAAAAGTACACCAGGCACACCACAGCCGACGCATGGGTAGGTTCATACTTTGCCATTATTTTCAGCGCATTTATTTTTGGATTTGTGCATTAAGTATTCGTTCGAACGATGATTATTTTACATATTTTTTTTATCGTAAAAATGTCGAGTTCTCGCTCAAGTAAAGTCAAATTAATCCCTAGAATGTCTCGCAGACAGGCTCACCCTTTCAGCACGATTTACGAACAAAATAGCTTGTTAGAAAGTTTAGATTAGAAATTTTGTATCGACTCTTTTGTTTCACCATACTCATGCACAGTTCCACGAATAGCCCGGAGTCTGGTCTTGGAGCATCAAGGACATCGCTGCCAGGCAGCACAGGGGAAGAATATTACGTCGACGAGGTAGACGCTCAGCCTCCCCTTGGAACTTGTAAGGCCCTGTATCCTTTCGACGGTGAGTGTAAAATTGTGCCGCCGGCCAAAGTTCATTAAATCAAATTCCGATTGACGATCGCGCACAGAAATCTGTACATTGTTTCCGCTAACGATTTCTGTAGCAATTAACGACGATCAATCAATCGATCCCATAACGAACGACAATATTTCATTTTTCTTGCTTTTTTTCATTTTTTTTCATTCTTTTCTTTTTGTTTTTGTATACTTCTGTTTAGCCACTAGCGAAGGTTCGATACCAATGTACGACGGCGAGGAGCTCTACATGATTGAATTGGATCAAGGCGACGGATGGACAAGAGTTCGTCGAATTTCGCAGCCGATCGAGGGCTTCGTGCCTACATCATACATAGAATGTCATTTATATAATACATAGTCACGATACTTGGCCCGCTTACAATAAAGCATTATAAAAAGCGAAATCGAGGAATCTGAAGAGATGCCGGTCGTCGCTAAAGGTTAATATTGTCACTTGGAACTCAGCATATACATATCTCGGATTGACTGGCTGCTTAGAGGGATATTGATCGAGTAGAGAATGCCCGTCGAGCTGCAACGAGAGCTTTAATCGAGCCGATTGGAATCGTAAGGCTAATGAAAGAGATGAAAGTGTGTGTGCGTGTGCGACTACGACACGCTTCTTCGCCACAAAGACTCGCATCGGTCGATCCTTGGGACCTCGACGGTGGACAAGCACAAGCTTAGCGGGGCACTTGCAATCCGCTGCTCGAGTACTCATTGTTTCTCCCACCCCCACCCCCACCCCCCAAGAGCGAAGAACGAAGGCATCCATTTTTGTGATTTTATTATTTTTAAATATCTATCGAATCCCGTGCAATTCCCCTTGCGTGTAGTTATAAGATTGTAATGCTAACACAGCCATAGAATGGTGGTCTCTTGTCAGATGAGCGCAACGGCATCGTAACTCTAATATGTTCCATTGTTTGCAATATATTATTCGCATAATGAGTAATTCCAGTGTCGAAAGTACGCGTATTATTTATCAAATAATGTCAGAATTGTGTATGCGTGATAGCATTAAGACATTTTATCAATTATATTTCAATGAAACGATTTGTGGCGAGAGACTGAATATCAGCCAAATTCACCCGTTTATCGGGTGTGATTGCGTCAACGATGTAGACAAATTCCACTTTGGTGTGAAAAGAGGTACTTTATGTGTACATAATATAAACAAATCAATTCTTTCGGCATTAATAGGGAGCCTGCGATAAATTGCTCGAATGTCACTTAGGAAAGAAAACATTATCGATGAATTGAAACTTAGATCTGTGTAAATAAATGTCAGTGTATATCGAAAAACCGAACAAGAGAATGTAAGCGTGAAAGTGCCAGAATCGGAGTCCCGTACGAATTTTAAGTTTTACTTATCCGACATCTGGCACGACTTTTTTTTTCTTCTTTTTTTTTTCTCCCCCCCCCCCCCTTCATCTATTATTATACGATTATGGCACGATTCCCTTAGAACATAGCACAATGCTAGTCAAGCAGATAAGTGTCAAGATTTCAATTGTTAAATTTACTAGCGTTTATTATAATAATAATAATAATAATAATAATGATAATGATAATGATAATGATAATGATAATGATAATGAAAATAATGAAAATAAAAATTATAATAATAATTATAATGATAATAAAAAATAATAATAGTAATAGTAATAGTAATAGTAATAATAATACATGTACGAAGTATAAGAACCGTGATTTTATCAATGTCAACGATAATAAATTTATGCAGGGTACAGCTATGATTTGAAGATTGATTTTATGTTATAACCGTATTTCTCAAATTTTTAAGACTTTTGTTAAGAATGCAAGTAAGAATTATGATGAATTTGAAACAATGAAATGTTTATTCTCCGTTTGTAATCGAAATATTGTAAATTTTGTTATGCCATTGTCATTAACGAATGGAAAAATAGCATACTATAAGCAAAATGTACAAGAAATTTTTTATAAAATAATTAAATATCCAATACTATGTAACTATAAACTCTACCCTTATAGAAATATTAATTCACATTTTATCGGATTGACTGTAGAGCAAACTTTAAATTCTCTTTTTTTTTCTTTTTTAATTATATATATATATATATATATATATATATATAAACAAAAACAAAAACAAAAAAATAATGTTTTCATTTGATAATAGCTTTGTATGCACGAATACCTGTTCCAATGGGGAAGCTCGGAATTTCATCAGGAGCATGTTTGTACATGTCTTGAATAAACCATGGACCACGATTAAAATTCATAAATGTGTTAATCGCATATATTACGCGTATATGCGCATGTGTATATATATATATTTTATCGTTAAACTATAGATTTCATTATGTAATTACGGTTTCGGTAAAATACATTAGCAAACAAGCAATTAAACATTTTACACAACAGCAATGATTGTCTCTCGAAAAACGTATTTTATTGTTTGTTTATCTATGTTGTATTTTACATGAATCAAATAGCCGCGCCATTATTGTGGTTCTTTAAATTTAAATACAAAAAATACATAAATATATTTTAAGACTTGTAATTTATTGTCGATCGGGAGAAAAATGTGACCTTCAATTTTAACGATAATTTTTGCAAATCGCAATTTGTTAATTACAGATTAATACACAAGTGAGAAAGTAATGGTGGCCGAAGTAGGCAAGACGACTAGCAATGGACATTTTAAGTATGTCAATTCTTTGTATATTTTGTGATTTTTTTTACTAGCGATCGCGATGAAGACTGTAGATAATTAACTAAGCGACTTATAGTTTTAATGATAATTAATAAATTTATCATCATTGATAAAATATAGGTACTAAAGCCAATATAACTCATTTATATACTGCAAAGAGCAAGTAGGCGAGTCTTGACATTATTGCCCTTCCTCGACTATTTATCCGTAAACTATTTTACAAACGATTCAATCATTTTGAAAAATAATGAAACTACTAATAATCGATAATATTCCACGTCGAGATTATCATTATTTTTTCATTGTTTTTCAAAAATATTTGATCGCTCGAAGACTTTGGCAAGAAATATTTTCGTCGTTTCTACAAAATTTTTAACCGAATGAGTAAAATATTCATTCAAATTATCAGCACCTTAACTTCTCTTGTCAATTTTTTTTTTTAATATCTGTACAAAGCTTATTAGTTTCATTTTGTGTATAATAAATGAAGATTGTGAGCTCTTTCACAATTAAAACGGAATTCCAATTTAATTATTAATTTATTAAAACCCGTAAATTATTGTTTATTGTTATTATAGTATCCATAATGTTTTATGTAACTAATAAATAAGGATAAATAATGTACAAACTTTATTCTCACAAAATGTATTACGTCCAGTGGACAATTGACTAGATAGAAATTACAGTGTGTTACAAATAATTTCAAAACTGAGTTTAAGAATATGAATAGGTAAAGGAATTTCTCGCACACATCGTTGAAAAAGTCGCCGGACGTAACATTACTGCCATTCACAAACAAAACAAAAAAAACATTTTCAATTTATACTTTCGTTGAAAAGTAAAAATAATAATAAGAGATGATAATTAATGTAACGAATGATGTATGATTAATTAAAATCGACAATACTCGTCATCTTTGATAATTAATTTTTCTAGTCGAATAGTACCGCTTGTTCGTCGCACACACTAATTTATTTACTAATTCATTTGCCTCGTCGAGATCTCATGACAATTATTATACGATAATTTGTTTTATCTTTTAATTACTTTATTCGCTTCGAAGGCACTGACAGTTAATCGGTCATTAAAATGACCATTACAAACTTTACTTGCAGTCACGTATTTTTAATAAAACAATGCTACGATGTTCAAAGCGAACAGTCAGTTTGAAGAAAAAAAATAGGAAAAAAGATTTAAAACAAATTAATCTTAACTTAAAAATTATCATACACATTTTCCTTTTTATATTATAATCGGTATACATTTTTTCACAAACGAAGTTCATAACAAAAAATTGCTGTATATAAATAATTTCCAAAGTAAAACGATAAATAGTGTAGCAAAGATACAAATAATTTATTTTACTGTCTAAATGTGTCACAATTGTTTATATACGGAGACACTTTTTTTTTCTTTTTCTTTTTTATTGAATTATTGCACGAATATTATTAATAACATATTGTATATAAGCGCCTGTGTTTAAAGCATATAATTTTTTGTTTTTGGTTTTTTTTTTTTCGTTTTTGTTTTTTCTTACTTCTTTTACTCCATACTTTTGTCATACGACAATAAATTACACAATATGTGTAAAATTTTTATTTCCATTTTATGAAAATGCGACCAATTTATAATCTCTTGCTTAAGTAAAAATCTTGATATGTTAAAAGATTTAAAATAATGAATGTGAATTAACTCAATCATAGTGGAGATTGAAAACACAAAATTCCATTTCTTAATTATTGTTCGAATAAGAGTGGCTGGATGTGTCAAGTTTAAACTTACTTTGCGCTTTGATTACTTTGTCATTAATGTATCACGATAAAGAGTCGGGTCAAAAAAACGCTGACAAATTATATTTAGGTACTTGGGCATCGTAGTAACAATCTCATTAAATAATTCTGGGTGCGATAATGGATAATTTTATTGTACATTAACATCCACATTTTAAATCTTTGAAAGCCGCCTGAGGATGAAAAAAGCCATTAATGTGTGCTCGCGCGTGCGTATGTACGTCTCGCAGGGATTATAAACATTATTTATAACATTATTTACAAATTGAAGTTGATTATATAATACCTAACGGACATCGAGAAAGTATTTTATATTTTACACGTGCGTAGCGATTTTCGGAGTCAATTCATAATGACGGTATTTTGTAAATCGACTGTAACGGCTGCGTGAAACGTCATTACAAAATTTTGTTGGCTCGCGCACGCACACAAGCACACACACAAAGTATATGATATTATAAAACAAACTTGAGTTAAAACTATTATTATAAAGTTATGATTATTTTAAATGAGTATAAAGCGCTTATTGGATTAGACATTATCGCACCCGCATCTCTCTCTCTCTCTCTCTCTCTCTCTCTCTCTCTCTTTGTTCGAGCTATGTAACAAACAATCGTCAAACCCTTACTAAATCCGTTAGCAATATAGACATTGACGTTTCCTTTCCTTCTGTAGGGCTAGAATTTTTAAAAAAAAAAACCACCCCATAATATTTCCTTCGCGATAAGAAACTTGACCACTTGGATAATCGTGCAGAAATGAGGAATCGACGATGCGCCGCGCGCTCATCCCTAATCTTCTTCAACAATATCGTTGACGTTTCACCCTTCGATACAGTTTTGCATTCAGGATTTAATGTGCGCCACGTTAGACGCACATCGACGACTCTCATGCGCTCCTCGTCGACAGTTCAAAGAATATACAATGTGTGATTGTTGGAAAGGAGGAGAAGGATGAGAGAGGGTGAGCGTGATCTGTGACTGGGCGTGGTAACGTTTATCCGTATCGACAACTCGACCCGCGAATATTAAGGATTAAAGGAGACAAACGATCGATCAAACATACGCGCCGGAAAATGTCAACGGGTTGCGTGGGGCGCGGACGCGTCCCATCGTCCCACGCTTATTACGCACGAAACATTAAACTGTACAAAATGGGAAAAAGAAAGGAAACGTGGTGCGACGTGTCCGCCTCTGTAAGTTACTCTTCCTCCTTTCCCCCGTCCCGTCGTGCTCCATATTATTAGCCGGGCCCGCAGCCACGAGTGAGTAGGCTCCGATGTTGCTCAGACGCTGAGGTCCTCCCACTCTTCGCGCTGGCGGGACGACAAGTCGATCCTCAACCGTAACGAGAGGTCCTGCAAGTGGTCGTGGATGCGCGCCGGAAGTGGATTCTCCTTCAAGTCGATGAACTCGAGCGCCGGTGAGTGCCTCAGCATCTCCACGTCGATCTCTAATTTATTACACACAAGAGAGATTGTTTGCGTTAGTCTTTGGTATTATTAGCCTTGGGCGCCTCCTACTTTTCACGGTCGCGCTGCTGTTGTGCTCCTTCAATGCGCTCGGGAATCGCGCGTCGATTGGCCAGGGACTTCCCGAGCCTTTTAATCGACGTGACGAGCCAATCGACACGCGACACTGCCCGCCTCGTCGCTTCGCTGCAGCCGCGCACACTTTACTTTCACCTTGGCGGCTCATTTATACGGCCGTTTAAAGCGTAATTGCCGGTCGCGCGACGGGTGATGGTGATTGCGATGATGGTGGTTGTGGTGGTGACTCACCGATTATAGAATTGTTATTGGCGAGGAGCCGCTTGAGCTGTGGTATTCGGAAGGTGACAACGGGTAGGGCGATAAAGGCGTTGTATGAGATGTCGAGCCTCTCGAGCGCTTGGAGCTCCGACAGTTCCTCCGGCAATTTACTCATTTGGTTGTGACTCAGGTTCAGCTCTGTGGAAAAGCGTCGAGAAAGCGAAAATTTTTAATCGTGAGAGTTAATGTGCCAGTTGAATTAATCAAGCATTGCATAAGTGTACGAACCAGTGATGAGAGAGAACTTGACGGCGAATTTCGGCGGAATCTTGGTGATGACGTTACCCGAGAGGTCGCAGCTCTTGAGCTCCGTGTGCCTCATGAGATGATAGACGGCATCCGGTACTTGCATCAGCTGGCACTCGGACAGATCTGCGAACATGCGAGACACTAAGTTGAAGACTCTTTGGACTCGTTGGCTACGTTCGCCAGCGTAACATCCGTGTCCCCTCGGAACAGCTTCCTTTCCAATATCCTAAAATTGCGTCTTGCTTGGTTTATCCCGCGCGTCTAAGAGATCCACTCTCCATAGGACCGTTATCCGACAGAAACTGGGCCAAGGATTTACTTGCAACTCACTCACTCTCTCTCTCTCTCTCTCTCTCTCTCTCACTTTTTAAAAACGATTTTATTAATAGCACGTATATAGCGTGGCTGACTTTGTAAAATTGGAGCGAATGGGTATAAGCGCCGTTAGCTGGCTTATCCCCTACCATTAGTCATGCTAATTAAGAAGACGCTCGACGCCCTAATACCCCAGCCCCAGCACCAGCTCCATCGACGCCCGCATTATTTGCGAACAAGCTCCGCGACCAGGAACGACCGTTGACGTATCGCACGACAGCTCGAGCTCCGGCTCGTTCCGCCCAATCGCGCTCCCAACTCCCCTTTCCACGCTGTCCGGGACAATCTCGGGAAATTTATCGCAAGTTTAGCGGATTAAGGCGAGCGAACGCGAGCGACGCGGAAATAGCGGAGAAACGGAAGCGAGTCGCCGGTGGTCGAGAATCCACGATCCATCGCGCCCTAAACGTAACCGCGGCATGCGAAAGCGAACGTTCAACGCTTTCTCCGTGGGGCCCGAGGCGAGGCGCAAGTTTCCGGGTGCACTGACACGCCCGTCCGGGCGCTTTTCCTCGCGGCCATTGTTAGCGCGCACTTTTCTCCACGATCGTCACGCATAAGGGGGAGAGGGCCGTCGAATTTGTTCCCCGACCCTCAACAAATCGAGCGCCGAAGCTACTCGGATTTGACCGGACATTACCAAGGGCGCCGCTCTCCTGGGCTTCCTCGCACTGCAGGACGACCTTCGTCACGGCGCTCGCCATGTTGCCCGCCCGAGCGCGAGACTTCCGGGTGCGCGACTGCCGCTACACAGCAGTGACGAGCCTCGATGGCGACGCCTACTCCCTCTGTCCCTCTCCGTCCTTCGCCGCTGCACTCGCTGCTGCCGTCGCCGCTGCTGCCGCCACCGCCTCCGCCATCCGGAAAGTTACGAAAATAGCAGTGGCGTGCAGGAGCCTTGAGGCGAGGTCGGGCCCTCGGCTCTTATCTGCCCATCGCTTTTCACTCGCTGATCGTTACGCGAATAATGGAAACTCGAGCGTCAAAATAGGAGAGAGAGAGAGAGAGAGAGACGAGACGAGACGAGACGAGACAAGAGAGAAAGCAAATAGTCGTCGCGCGATAATTTATTTACTCCGATTGTTACCGACGGCATCTAATGCATTAGTCGGTCGATCGCTCGCGCTCACACACCGATCCTTATTATCTCGAGGATGTCCTCGCACGCAATTATACGCCCCTGCTGCATCATTTTTTGTCACTTATTTATATTGTTCGTTCGTTCGTTCGTTCGTTCGTTCGTGCGTTCGTTTGCTCGTGCGGAAACGGTGACTTATTTGCATTGAAATCTGGCCCGTGTCTCCGCTTATAGGATTTAAGCCACGACAACGACGACGACGACGACGACGTGACGACATTATGAGAACGATCAAAAAGTCGCTCGAATCCCAGGACTGCGATGCCCCAATGACAACTACTAGGCTAATATTTTGGGCATCCCCCCCTCTCTTTCCATTCAACAAAGAGCATCGTTATTCAGCGGGAGCTAATTATCCTTTTCGTTTTCACCGTGGAGCGCTCGCGTTGCTCTTTTTATCGACATGTGGCAAAAAATAATATTTTTCTTCTTATTTAATTGTTACATGCTGGAAGGCTCGTTACTTTATATAACCTATTAATTATTTTGTGACTTACGTAAGAGACGGCGGATAGGCGAGGAAACGATATCGAACGCAACGCAGTTTTCTCCGATGCGCGCTACTTTGCAAATATGCCCGGAAAGATCGCGCAAACGCGCTCTCGCGAACATAATAATTGGCGCTTTCGCGAATACGCCTGGCTCGCTCCGGTGGCCGGTGCCTCTTACGCTCATCACGATCCTCTCGTCGCCCATAATCCAGCGACGGCGAAAACTGGTGCACACTCCGTGCGGGATCCTCCGCGCTCTCATCGCCACACAACGCGTCCTTCTCTCACGGCAAGCTGCCTTTTAAGGCCCTCGATGCTCCCATATACGGGGCCACTCGGTTGCCACGCACTCCCCCCGGCCTCTATCGCACAAAGAGACTTATTTTAGTCGCGCTGACAAAAATCCGCGGAAATAACGAGGGACAAAGGATCAGCCCCTGCTCTTCCCTCTCGCGCCCCGAGATTCCATTCCGCGTTTCAAAGCGCTGTTTTTCCATTGTCCCGACGCTGCTTGTCGGCCACCGTCGCCTCCCATTCAGCCCCGGGGACCGCCATGGCAGCACCACGTTCCACCCTCGGTGCTTTGACCCACCGTGCTTTAACAAGCGCGGTGGACTCGCGACATTTCCAAGCGCTTTCCCGAGTTCCCCGCGGCCCCTCCCGGACCAAAATAGACGCTTTAACGGTAAAAGCAGAAGAAGCGAGTAAGATGCATCGGTGCTCTTGTACGCCTCGCGCCTCCATGCACCACCGAGGGGAACAATGGCCGGACGCGTTACGCAACGCCGCGAGATATCAATCCTCTGCGATATTGGTTGCGCGTCGCTCGCATTTCACTTTTGTTGCGCGTCGAGTACCCGGATGAGCCTTCCCGCGACCAGGATGATATCCTAGATCCGCGAACGCCGGCTAATTGTGCTTTCCCGTTCCCTTATCGCATCACCAAACGCCCCTCGCCTTTCTCGCCCAGCGTCCCTTTTCCCACCCACCCTACCCGACCAAATTTACCTCACATTCTCGCCTCGTCCTCCCTCGATTCTCTACGGCTTTTTACGCAATTTCGCGCTCTCCTGTCTTTCAACGTCGGTGCCCATGAAGCGCCTCCTCTGTCTCATGGGAGCACAATTATCGCAAGGACGCGCAGTTATTCGCGATCTCTGCACGCTCGCGATGCTATCGCGCAGGATAAAACAGTAACGGGTAAACGAATGTCGTCGTCGTCGTCGTCGTCGTCGTCGTCGTTCCTTCAATAATCCTAACAAGAACGAACGTTATCCTCCAAACATGACGAAATAAAAATTCGAGTTATTGGCAGTTTGGGATTGATGAAAGGTCGACGGTATTATGGGAATTTGGAGGGATGATCGCGCTCAGTCGCGCGTAATTATCACGCCGAGGTGTGCCCGCAGCGAACGTTGTCGATCGAACGTGGGAATAAGGGTTTGGGATCAGAGGCGTAAATGGTCGTGGAAAGAAATTGTCGCAAGGAAAAATGCACGCACACTGCATGACGTCGTAAGCTCGATGCCAAATGACGCACTTGTTGATGCGTCGACTGCGACAGTGAGGCTACTATCTCCCTTTCACCGTCGTACGCCCTTTCTCGTGGACTCGCAGTCTCCGCTTCCTCCGTCTTTTCTTCCCGATTTCGCCGGTCGAGGTTAATATTGACGACTTTGTCACCTTGTTGTAACCTGCTTGTAGGAGCATAATTCTTTTCACGGGCTCGCCTCCCCGTAACTCCCTGGACCATTTATTTTGACAATTCGATATCCTGCGGCACTTAAAACCAGTGGCTCTAACCCCAGCTGGGAATAAGCTTAAATCATGTTCGGACGGCGAAAGTGCCTCGTCAATTGGTAAAGGAAGAGCGCTCGCTTTGATCGTAGTCGATGTTCAAGCTTCGTGCGAAACAATCGACATCGTTCTTTCGTTACTCCAGTTAGAATCCCTCGGGGTCTCCGGAAACCACCAAGTCCCGCACTCTATAAGTATTTGACTTGTCCTGTGCATTACATAGCATCAGCACTAATTTCAAGACTTTGACGTATAATCGAGACTGAATGGATTGCGATGAAAATTTCATACAGCGGGATACGAATTGCTCAAATGTAATCGCAATTGCTCCAAAGAAATACACAAACAAAAACAAACGGCAGGGGCAAAAAAAAAAAAAAAGAAAGAAACAAAAAAGAAAAAAAAAAGAATAAATAAGAGATTGGCATTATTAATAATCGTTTTCCCAATTACTCTAAATAATACATCAACGAACGATTTAACAGTTCGCCAGTTTTCACCCAGTTTGCAAAGACTTTTTAAGACCATGAAATACCATGAAATACCGTGGAAATATAAAAAGTGCAGTGTTAAAGTGTGATTTTATCGCCTTGGAGTAGTCACAGCGATTTACGAGAATCTACTGATCACGGAGATAAGCTCGAATGGAAGAAACAAATTTTCATCTAAAAGCTATAAAAGCCATGAGCGACTTATTTGGTCGATTGCAATTTATCAGCACTGAAATCATGAAATCACTGTATTCGCTTGCGGGCCGATCATTTACTTTTTTTACATACCTGGTTCTCAATAATTCCAATGCGATCGTTAAATATCATAATCTGCTAAACGAACTTCCAACGCTAAATATTATCAATCGAACGTTGTTCTTCAAAATTCATACACCAGATTTACTCCCACAATTGACGCGGATCTAGAATCATTGTTTTATCGGCACCCACACCTACAAAGCCCAAGCACAAGCACAGTGCTACGACACTTATTGGCGAACAAATTGGGGCTGATCAAATTAATAAATGCCCAATCGATATTTCGCTCCCATTTCGCCTCATTATGAACGCCAACTAAGCAACGATGGATTATGACAATTAGCATCAACGAAATTCGCGAGCCAATTCCGTGCCAATAAGCGACGCTCATAGCGACGCTCCGACGACCTGCCGTATTCGCATAAGCGAATTACTGTCTTGCGGCCGTCAAGCTTCCCTTGCGATGCGCGGGACCGTTAATTCGGCGATAAATGCTACTCGCATCAGCGCCGAAACTTGAACCATTTGGCCTTGTCGTCGAAGTGGATCCACGTCCTTACGAGGGTGCCGAGAGAAGGTCACGCGATCCCAAAACAACCCCAATCCCCTCGAGGTCCCTACATCCGCGGTTGCACGACGTCGTCGTCGTCGTCGTTGTCGTTGTGCATCGAGACGAAGAAGAAGAAGAAGAAGAAGAAGAAGAAGAAGGAGGAGGAGGAGGAGGAGATGGAGGTGGGTCGCAGCTATGGCGCCTATGCTTATTTATATCTCGGGATCTCGAGAGAACCGTCGGCGCACCCATCTCGATGTACCTTCTCGCTCTTCTCGGGCCGGCGCGTGGATGGGGCCTCGGAGCGTACGAATCGTCCAGGAAGCGAGCGGCACGTCATCTTTCATAGCGGGTCAGCTAGGCGCAAATGCGCGCGCGCACGTGTCGTCGATTATAAATAGACGTTACTGCTCGTTTCGAGGCGCGAGTTGGGCGTGCGCGGATGATCACAGTCGCCGATCTCGGCATCCGGACGGTAAATCACCCGGCTCGATCGGCCGAACACGCTTCTCGTCCGGATCTCCCCGGATATAGCCCCTCCCTATCACCATCGCCCCCCAGGTATGAGGGAGGGAAGAGCGAGATAGAGGCCACGGCGCCCGGACCTCGACCGAGCTCCCAAGGGCAACGGGGATTTGCGTCGCGGCCAAGCTCTTATGCTTGCCCAAGGGTATCATCCTTCCTCGCTCCCACCACCCCATGCACACACCCTCAAACTCCCTCCTCATCCGAGGATTCACTCGCTCCACTTACCGAGATTCCGATTGTCCTGGGCCTCTTCGCAGCGCGCGACCACCCTGATTATGGCCCTCCCTGCCAGCTGCACGCACACTGCCATAGCTACATTGCGCTCACCCTGCTCCTGCGATATCTGCTGTACCTCCTCGGCGTTGTAGGCCGGTGGCTTCATTATTATGCGAACGAGCCAACGACGAGCGACGGCGACGAGCCGCTACTTGTCAAATGCAAGCGATAGAGAGCCACGCGAAGAGTCAGTGAGTGAGTGAGTTGGTGAATTAGTGAGTTAATGAGTGTGAGTGAGAGAGTGAGAAAGAGAGAGAGAGAGAGAGAGAGAGAGAGAGAGAGAAGGAGCGCGCGGGAGTGGGAGAGTGAGAGTGATCGATTGAGTGAGTGACCGAGAAAGGGAGGGACAGAGAGTGAGAGTCAGAGAGAGAGAGAGAGAGAGAGAGAGAGTGAGAGTGAGAGTGAGAGAGATAGAGATAGAGAGAGAGATAATAAAAGATGGGCTCGAGACGAAGCCGGCCGCGAGGAGCCAACGAAAGCCGCTGGCAGGAGTCGCCGTTTGTTACTGATATGCCCGAGAGCACCCGGTGCTATTTAAGCCCTCGCACCGACCCTCCCACTCCGATCAGCTGACTCTCTCGCACAGAGGTGCACTCGCGGCGCTCCCTCTCCCTCTCTTCGCGTGTCCCCCTTGTCCCCGACGAAAACAACGAGAAATGCGAGTGCGCGCTGACGGCCAGGATGGGGGTTCCGATCGGGGCCGATGGTAGCCTGAGGGGGTCGGGTGTGGGACGAGTAGTGGGGTGGGGGAATAGTTACCACCGCCACGTGCTAGAGAGTCATAATGCCGAGGTGCAACCTGTCGACGACGTCTGCGCCTCGCGTAATACACGTTCGGGGCCGACCGCCGTAGCCGCCGCCGCCGCCGCCGCCGCCGCCGCCGCCGCCGCTGGCTTTGTACGCACGGCATAGATCGCTGCCGAGATCCCGATCGATGAACTTGCCGCCCTCGCTTTCTTTTGTCGCGCCTGCTATTCCTCTTGTGCGCGAGCGATAATGTTTGCTCACGTGCCACGCTGATCCCGATCCTCCTTTACCGCGGCGATAGAGTGCCCGTCTATATTTATTCATAATTCTAGTTTCCGCGAAAGCTCGCGAAAGCGCGATAGCCAGATATGCGAATTTGAGGAGGATGTAGGAAATTTTTTGTCGTTCACCGGGTGCTTTGAATAGCGCTTTGTTGTATAGATCGTTGTTGTTGTAAAAGTAGTCGCTGATAAAGTTGGGTGGGCAATGTTTCGCTTCCTCGATTATACGCCTCGATCATTTTGTCATAACAATGGATTTCGTCAACAGTATTTTGTTCGAAGAGATTTCGGCTATTAATTGTTATTAACTAGGATGTCGATAAGTTTTTCGTTATATACCTAATTGGCTCTGTGCTATTTGCCAGTATAATTGTAAAAGTAATTGTAGTCGTTGATTCGTTATCTTGGTGAAATTCTCAACAATTACTATAAAGTGCAATTTTCTTGTTGTTGTTCTTGTTGTTGTTGTTGTTGTTGTTGTTGTTGTTGTTTACAATATTTATCATTATATACAAATTATAAATAATTTGTAATTTTAAAAATCTCGTAGGAAATTCAATCCAATTGATAATACGCGATTTAAGAATTAGAAGTAGTTTGTAGAATTTAAGCAAGTAGTTATAAAGTGTGTATTGCTTTATCTTTAAACAAAATATACTTACTTTTAAGATAAAAAAGCTCGAGATGATGAAGCTCTAAAATCAAAATCGAGCTTTAGTTTTTTCAAAAAAGAGATAACAGAAGAATAAAAATAAAAGAGAAAAATATTGTTAGTGTGAAAATTTGAAAATATAATTATTGAACGGGGAATATAGAAAAATAAAAGAATTATGAAAGTTTGCATATAAAATGAAATTTAAATATTCTTATGTTTAGTTTTGAAAATCTCGTGAATTTTAATAACTATAGACATATACGAGAGCGTTTATAGTTGCGCGTTGAATAAGAATTTTATGAAAATGTAGGGAAGCCCAGGTGTCTTTATCGTTATAAATTATTGCGATTTTCGTACTGAAATTTGATAAAATTTAAAAATATTGAAGTATAATGTATTTTAATCGTTATTAAGTTGGCAGTTTACCCACTGTGCAATATTTCATTCCGCGAAACATTAGAAAAAGTAAGTTTTAATGTTATTCCGGTTTCTTAGGTTACTTGGAACTTTCCGTTTCAATTCTTTCGTGCACTAACTTTTTTTGCGAATATATTTTGCGATGCTGTTCGTTACGTAGAGTTTATTTTTTGATCCTCTTTAAGTTGCACTTTCTTTCTCTCTGTTTTAAAACGACTTTATGTACGTCATACAATCCTCTTTTTCTTTTTATTTTATTGTTGCACCGCTACGTGCAATCGACTAGTGCTTAATATAAACTGTGACTTAATCCAATCATTTGATATATATATATATAAAAAAAAAAAAAAAAAAAAAAAAAACTGTACTGATAATGATAATCAAAAATTTCATCTTTATATTATTGTTTTGCTGTTGTGTCGTAAAAAACAAAAAAAATCTCGATTAAACGAACAATCGCAAAATGGTCTGTTAACTTGCCAACGCCAAGCCCTAAATAGTCCTAAGTTCTATTCTATTCCATATAATTTTCATCTGCAGCTGCGATATTCTTATACATAAATTTGCACTTTGTTAGCTTAATAAAGTTGAAGAAAAAATAGGGTGTTCGGGTGAGTGGAGTGGAAAACCTAAAAGAGAGATGTGTATATTATGTTAAAAGAAGCTATAGTACATTTATTTTGGTCTTAAAGTGTACGACAATTAATAGCCAACCTACACACTTACTTATTTATATATAACTTCGTATCAAATGTACTAAGAAATAATAACGGTAATAATAACGGCTTTAACGATAAGGCTTATTGTATTTAACGTATTTAAGCATATGTATAATCTCATAATGAGAGTGATGAGAAATGATAAAAGTTGGAATGAAAAAATGTATCATTATACAAAATAATAAAGGATTGAAAGCTATCGCGACGTTAAGTAGAGCTTAATTTTTACGAAAGTTCTATAAAAAGACCGTAAGTTGTGAGCGAAGTTTGAGGGAAAAGGAAAGGAAAGGAGAAGGGAAGAGAAGAAGAAGAAGAAGAAGAAGATGAAGAATAAGAGAGTGAAAAAAATACAAAGTGCTTTTTTAAATTCAAGCTCTGGACGATGAAGAAAAGGCGTGATAGCACAGCTGCAGAGAAGGGGATTTCAAGCATCGGAGAATCCTCGTGCGTGCGATATACACAGAGTGAGAGAGAGAGAGAGAGAGAGAGAGAGAGAGAGAGAGAGTGTGTGTGTGTGTGTGTGTGTGTGAAGCGGGCGATAAAGGGGGACGGGTGGACGAGGGGACGAGGGGACGGGGGTGGATGGGTGGGGGAGAATCGTAATAACAGGCCTCGCTATTCGCAGAGGTGGACGCGCGCGCTAATATAAACTCGGCGTAGTCTGGAGGATTTTGCGTGTCTGCCAAAAAGCATTGGCGTTCCGCTTGCTCGGGACAAAGAGGCCGCGAGGGTGAAGAAATGCCTGGAAAGTGAGTCTCATTGATGCGACGGCCATCCCTGGGACCCGAGTCTTTGACCGAAAGTTCAAGCTGCCTCCTCCTCCAGCTCATCGCGTCCTTTATTCCCTGGCAGCAGCCCCGCGTTAACAATTCCATGTTCCAGCTGCGCTTTTAAATGACGCTGACCGAATAGCTGGAACGAGTAGTACTCTCGTCACGTAACGGCATCGAACTTCCCCATTCCCGTACGAGCTTACCTCGGCCATTTAATGGACGACTAATGTCGATTAAAACGCCTCTCTACTTTGTACGAATCCCTATCAATCGTGAATTCCTCGATCGATATCAAATTCATCTCTACAGGGTATGAAGGCGGTGGGGGCT
>NW_011948415.1:11127534-11173565 GCF_000503995.2 Ceratosolen solmsi marchali
GGGGCGGGGGGGGGGGGTGGAGGAGGAGGAGAAGGAGCCAGGCGAAGCGTGACAGGCGAAGAGCGCATTATTTATAGCGTGGATTATAGAAAGATCGTTTTGTTTGTCGTCCTTGTTGCTCTTCGTCGGCTCATCGTCGAGACTTTGTCCGTCGCTAGAATCGTGTTAAAGCAGCGCTACAAAAGCTGTTTGGACCTCTCTTTGATAAAGATGAACGGTTCTGTTTCAAGTCTCGCCGTCGCTTTTATCGGAGGGCAAATCGAGCGCGAATTAAGCGATCGTTGGTGGTAAGTAAATTTGGAAAGACCTTTCGAGAAAATGGCGTGTAGAAAGCTTTGTTTACGATCTAAGGAGTAAACGATCCGTTTCACTTTTATCCGTTGCCAACTAAAAAGTTGCTAAAAAGTCGACTTAACCTCGACGCTCAGCGACATTGTCCACGACGTTCAATGCGCAATTTCATCTTTCGACGAATGCGATAAAGCGCGAAAGTACGCAAATTCTCATTCTGGATCATCCGTCTCCATATTGTATGACGTAATAAGCATCTTAAATCGTTAAAGCGTAGGCTATTAGAATGACTAGCCATGAAGTTTTACAAGACCCTGGTTTCATGCAGGCAGATTCTTTAAAAAGCTCGACGACGTAATCAACGGTCTAATGATTTTTACAATAATTTCATCGACCTAAAGTATCGCTCTCGAATCGCCAAATCGCTTCCTCCATAAAATCAAAATGCATCACGAAATAATAATTGCTCGGTATGCCACCATAAGTCAAAGCCCCGTTCGTTTTTTCATTGAAAATTGAACTGAAAGGAAGTAAGCGATGCAATGTCTCATTATTAAGAATTTCGCTTTAATGGATTATTGCTACGACCGTTAAACAATGCCTGCCTTTCGATGGACGTAAACAAATGCTCGCAGTGATCAACGAACTTAAGTGCTGAAAATTAATGCCAGTAGCACTTGTCTATGGTCATTCGTCGACTGCCTCTTTCGTATCATAATGTTTTCAATTCTAATACCACCAAGTAATAATAATACCACCACCACCACCACCACCACCACTACCACCACGACCACCACCACGACCACCACCACGACCACCACCACGACCACTTAAATATTTTTGCAATTGGGAACACAAAACGGCGCGTTTGAATTTTGGATGACGTTGGCGTCATCGGGGCTCAAGTGAACAGCTGAGTGTCAAAGCTATACGATGAAAAATGGAATAATAAATGGAATTAGCGAAAGGAGCGAACGATCGAGCGTAGCCGAGGGTTCGTGGCCAATGAAAAGAAGACGAGGAAACCCAAGGTTTGTCGTTCGACTTGACCAACCGCCACATCTTCCACGGGTAATATGATGGGGGGTGGGACCACGGAGGCTGAGCCCGGGAAGGGGCTCGGCTCGACGACGCTTATCTAGCCGAGGGACGACCGAGTGGCCGATCGGCTTGGCTCCGGGCCAACGAATACTGCGCCGAAAATAATCGCCACCGCCGCCGCCGCCGACGTCCTCGCCATGTGTCTATCTCACGATCGGACCGCTTTATTTCTCCCCACCCCCGACGGCTCCTCTTCCACTCGCAGAGAGAGAGAGAGAGAGAGAGAGAGAGAGAGACTCGCTTTGTTCGATTTTTGAGGCGCGCGAATTTTCACGCGGCCCCCGTGTGGGTCGTTGCACCGGGCCGCCCAGCGGGTCAGTTATTTCGGTCGCGGCTAATGAGGTATTACTGTCCGGATGCCTCTCCTCCAGCTTCTCTCCGGCTTTAGCTATGCTCTCGCTCTTCCCCATCCTCCCTTCGCCACCGATCACTCTCACTCTCACTCTCTCTCTCTCTCTCTCTCTCTCTCTCTCTCTTTCATTGCTCAGCTCACGATAGTTTTACATTCGTCCCCCCATGACCTTGGGCCGAAGATCGTGGATCTTTAGATCTCGGCTGTCGACTTTAATCGAGCTTTTTATCGATCACAGCCCCTATTATCATTACCAGTGGGTATTTCATGCTGTCGCCCATTTCTTCTATTGGCTGCTCTTCGTTAGCATTAGAATTCCCATTACTCGACTCATTGAGTGAGTAATGTGAGAATTGGATTCGTCGTATCCTGTCACCATCCAATAATATCCTTATTCGTTCGCTAATCTAATGCCTTCCTTTTTGTCAGCACAATAAGGTATAATACAATAATACGGCAACTTATGGACGATATTCCCAATGATAGTGACAAGTTTCTCGATCTTTCGCAAACATCTGTATTTCCAACAATTTAATCGTAAATTACTGATATAAATTTTTCCAATACCATAATGAAAGACTAAGCGCGAGTGATGATGATAGATGTGAGCAGTCCTTGAAAAGCATAAATGCGCACTCGAATCTTCAAGCAAGGAAAACGCTACGATACGATAAAGGTACGACGATCGTATTATCGTCATACCGATTTTACTTTAGTCACATGCTCATACGGATATCACACAGCCAATCGTTACGCTTTTTCGTTGTTCGTATCATCGAGCGATCCTTTAGCAGCAGTGGAGCTTGCGCTGCGTTTCTCGCTTTACCAGAATCGTAAGAAACGATAAATGCGTGTTGAATCATCGGCATGAGTCACAAGGCTGCCCGAACCTGTTTCAAATCATTCCAAAGGCAAAACAAAGGTAATAATAATAGCGTATGGGCTCGTGAGGAGCGTGCGACAGAGTGAGAGTGAAAGTGAGAGTGAGATACAATGCAGCGACGCCTGGCCGGGGATAAGTGGCCGGAGGAAAGCGAAGAAGCAAAAAAATCGCCTCTTCGACCGGAAGGAAGAAACACTGTATAAAAAAAAAAGAAAATGCCTCTCTTCTCTCTTCCTCCATGCAGTGGAAGAAGAGAGAAGCCGCGGGCCGTGAGCAAAAAGTGGACGCACGCACGATAGCACGCCGGTGAAAATGGTCCGATGATTAATTCCCACGTGGCACGTGACGCTCGTACTCCCCCCCCCACCCCACCCACCGCTACCACCACTACCACCACCATAACATCCCCCGCAGCGTCCCACAATTCCGCCTCCTCGGATCCGCTACCTCATTCCTCGTTAACGGAGCCTTGGGCTCGCGGGGACGCGATTTGCGCATTATTTCCAATTTTCGCGCTCCTTCCTACTTTTCCTCTTTATCCGAGCGGCTCGCGCGTTCCCATTGATTGCGCGCGCGACTCCGTTGCCTAATCGTCGCTCATTTTGCTTGTCTCAGTTGCGTGCGCGCACGATCACCTCGGATTCGCACTCGCGATCCGCCTGTTTGTTTCAATTCATTATGCTCGATTTCTCGACGTGAATCGCTCCCAAGACTTTTACCGACGTTTTCACTTTGACGTGTGCGGATGTTATTGCAATTAATCGTTCCTCTGATATCGAGCGCGTGACCAAAGATATCCATTACTTTGGATTTCGTATTTCTCCATAATGAAACTTTTATTTTTTCATCGAGCGTGATGATTCAAATGACTCGCGCGCGATTATTCCAATACCCTCCCCACCACCTCGCACACGACCGACAAATTTGTTATTTAAAAAGTACGTGTGATGATACGTCGGCTATGCTAATGTTGCGCACGCATTGATCAAGCGTTATGGAAACTAAACTTTTTATTACAGATAATAAAAAATAGTGTGAGGCTAATTTTGTGTGCGTGTGCGTGTGCGTGTGGTAACGGGTGATCTATTAATCGGTTGGATAAACAAAATTATTCTATGCACATTTGTAATACAAAACACTTGGTTTGCGTGGAAATAAAGAGCTGCTCGAAAGAATGAAAAAGTGCTATTTTTGAGATATTAAGCCAGAGTGTTGAGGTGACGATTGAGCGTTTATTTATACCTTTAGGGATATTATTATAAATTCTGTTAAATTGTAGAAATTTACAATCCATCATCGACAACGACTCGTTTAAAAGCTTTAATTATTTTTCCGTGTCAATAGAATGTAAGCAATTTTGCAATTAACGACGTCTTCCACATAATCATTGCACAGATTATATTTGTGAATCGATATTGTGCGTAAAAGACAATTTGACTCTTTAAATAAATGAACCGATGAACGAATAAGTTTGCTTCTCCATCGACAAATGCATTATAAATAAATTCCTAACGATTTCTTAAACTCGTAAATAAAATTTTTTCTTTTTGGCAATGAATACAAAGATTCTTGCTTTATTATCTTCCTTTTTCCTGGTTTCTCGTGTGAATTGAAAATTGTAAAACTCTATTCTAAATTGATTGTAAAACTATCCGGGTACCAGATAATACTTGAAAATTTTTCTTATTAATTATTTTCCTTTATTATTTATTTATCTTTGTCATTAAAATCCATTTCTATTACATTTTCTGGCATGTTAAATATAAGAAAAATGAGAATACACAAAATCATCCTCTACGTTAAAGAATAGACAAATTAATGGTGCACCACTGCTAATTTCTTAAAATAATTTACGTTTAATACGTGTGCCGTAAGTAAATTGTCATTATTTTTCCCCCAATGAAAGCATTTGTATCGATTGACGTGATCCACGATTGGAGTTTGTAATTTCCATTTTAACATAAACTCGTATGTTCATTAATCGCCTCTACGTCTTGTCATTGGCTCACCGTCCCAATACATTCCACAAGATATAATTAAATGAATTTTAATGAGGGGTAAAGTAGAGTACATTGATAAGTTCATGAAAATCAACATCACATTCGTTGTAATTTGAATAAAACTTTATTTCATCATTCAAGCTACATTTGCCAATTGCAAAACTATTCGAGCATTAGCGAATGAAAGCCATTGTGACGTAGACTTTATATCCGAAATAACGGCAAGTGCAGGTAATATAATTATATAATTATAAAGAAAAAGTGCGAATAATTTCTTAGCTCCTTCATAGTACGAGCCGTTTCGTAAACTAAAATTCCTTCGACCTTTTAATTTACTACAAATCTTAATGATTTAATAATTTTTTATGACTTTTAGCTACAAATATAAATTGTATTGATGTTCACATGTATAATTTGCTTACCCATCCACTACACTCATGTTCCTACATTCAATAATTATATTTCGAACTATCATCGTCCTCTATTCTATAATGCGCACAAATAGAGCGAATAAATAAAATAATAAATATATCTATTTGTCTATTTGTCTATTTGCAATGTCGTTAGTTAGAAAATATAAATCGCAATAAATTTAGTGATTGACAAAATTTTCTTCCTCTAAGGTTACATCCGAACTCCGAATCTTTTGATCGAAGGCCAATAAATAGCATTGACAATTTTCTGCTTTATTTGCAATTACTTGACTAAACATTATCATGCACAATATCTGCGAAGATCATACGAATGATTTTAAGGATCGTGCGCGAATAATTTCCCTCTCACTCTCAACTTTCTCTCTCCACCTTTGATAACGTAATCGAACATTTACGAGCTTATTTGGTAGATTTCGCGAATGAGAAAGGTAATAATTATTATTATTACGGTGACATAAAGTACGAAATAAGTTCGTTCACTCGTATGCGCGTTAAACGCCATTTTTAATATTATCGGATATGGAATGAACAATTATTTTAGATTTTCTAATAATAACGGAAATAGTAAAAGTACTTTTATTATTTACTGTGCATACGTTTTCCCATAATGTAATATCATCGACAATAAACTGTGCGTACGTGTTTTTTTTTTTTTTTTTTTTTTTTTTTTTTTTTTGCACGCGATTGGCTATAATTTTTCTTTCGTTTTCGATTTACGTTTAGAGAATATTGTATGATGGACAAAGACAAGGTGATCCAACTGTCTCAATAGGCTAAATTTGATAATAAAGGGCAATGGCAAAAATTCCATTCGCCTTGTTGATTGTTTCATCAATCCGATTATGTCTAATCGACATGCTTTTTAAATAGCGCGACATACTCATCAAATATTTATTCTTACGCATTTGTTCTGTTTAAATTCTTTTATTCGTTTATATAGATTCCATTTCATTAGGCCACCAAATAATCACAAAATATTGATATAGTTTTACAGTTTTACATAATTATATTTCGCAGCAAATCTTAATCTCAAGTATTTACTTATTTCAAACATATACAAGGCATTGTATAACAATACTACCGCTTAATTATAAATAATGCAAAATTACAATGTTCCTGCAGTTCTATAGTAAATCATGAAAATAAAATATAAATAGTATAAATAATTAATCCATTATATGACAACAACGACAACAAAAAATTAAAAAAAAAAAAAAAAAAAAAAAAAAAAAAATCATTACTATTCAGGTATATTTTTAACCTTCTTATTGATAATAGTAAAATATTATTTTCTGTAAATATAAATTTCTAGTATTTAATATAAAAATATATTCTTAGGCGATAATTCAAAATAGCAATTAAACATGTTTAAGAACACATTAGTATTTGTATAATCAGTCAAAATATTTTTAACTAATAACGTATATCTCGTAAATCATAAATCTCTCTCTCTCTCTCTCTCTCTCTCTCTCTCTCTCTCTCTCTATTCTTTGTTGATTTGCATGTAAATCTGCATCTTTGTAAAGATATTCTTATGCTCACTATTATTATTATTGTTATAATAATTATTTATTTTTAAATCGATATAAAATTTATATTTCTCATTCATTGTACATTACAACGGATATATTTGTAATTTTAGACTAGCGTATAATATCGCAAATCAATTCATATAAATGAAAATAATGTTAAAAGTTACAATTAAAAAGTAAAAATATCGTTAAACTAACGAATGTTTTAAAGCTAATGTATATAATATCTTTTCTTTGTACGTTTTTCTTTGTAAGTGTGTAAATATGTCGGCTATTTTATTTTGTTGATGCAATAAAAGTCTTTTCGCCAAATCTAAAAAAAGCTAACAACGTCCAAATAATTAACGTCCAAATACTCTAATCAAATTTCCACTTGATATAAGTCTTACTATTTGGTGTTATTTAATGAACAATTAGTCTCCGAAGTTTGCTGCATTTATCGTGTATTCTTAATTGATCGTCTGTGCCCATCACCCTGGAGTATTTATAAATAGTAGATTTGTGCATGTTTTTTTTCATTTTTTTTTTCCCCCTTTCATTTTTTGTTTTACGTTTATTAGGCTGCCGTTGAAGTGTTTTGGCGGTGTTATAAATTTAAATGTTATACATATGAACGGTAGCTACAATAAAATTTCAAATGCAAATATCGTCGATTGCTCGAGAAGTAATTTCTTCTCGTTATTCTCCAACGATCCAAGCACACGTTTATTGTACTTTTACGAAACATCAAATACACGCGATAATGCACTTTATGCTACATACATCGTTTCAACAACAATACCAACCTTATGCGATTTCTTAAAATGTCCTCGCGCGTCTTATACATTGAAAAATTGACTCGCGTTGATGAGCACGTGGGCACGTAAATTGTGACGCCATGTGGATTGCGAACCGTCGTATTTTATTTGAAATCGCGAAGACTACTTAATCGATCGCTTTCACACTGCTTTTCCTCCATGTTCATTTGCTCCTGGGCGTGTTGTAGGCCGGTACAATAATGTAGCAATAATACGCTCAATGCCCTCACCCTCTGGTCGCTCTGGGTTATCAACTTTGTGCTTTCCAAGCTGGCATTCTGTGACAATTCTTGCCTTGAGGTAGTTTCAGTATCGAGCGAAGACTTCAATTTCGTTATCTGTAAAGACATCTCCTTGGATAAATTTCTAAAATAATTCACTTTGTAAGGCAATGCATAAGTTTAGGGAAAAATCGAAGAATCCGCCCTTGTACATCGATGTGACGGATGAGCGAACATATAACGCTAAGGGGCCGATGGTACAATAAAATGTTCTTTATTATACTTATTACATATATCTCGGATAAATGAAATTCGATTTTAATGAAGGAGATTAGATGGCAAACCGTGAAATGGTTATTACTCCACGCAAAAACGTCAAAAGGGACTCGGAAAAAAAAAAATCAAGGGACAACAAAATGAAAAGACGAATAAATGAATTACCATGGTGTTGATGGTGTCGAGGCGTTTCCGCGGCTCCAAATTCTTGTAGAGCAATTTACCGGTCTCCTTGGCCTTGAACATTAAAACGTCGTCAAAATCACCGGCGATGAGGGGCATGACGATGCTCGACTCCGCACCCTCCAGCAAGTCTGGACTTATGCCCAGTCCACCGCCACCGCTACCGCCACCAACACCAAAGCCACCAATACCACTGCCACTACCACCGCCGCCACCAACGCCTCCACCAACGCCTCCACCGCCGCCACCACCACCGCCACCACCACCGCCGCCACCACCACCACCACCACCACCACCAATCAGCGAGCTCTAAATTTCATCCCAATAATGAACATATCAAAATTCGTTGTGATGGCGACTTGTGGCTGCTGGCCCATGCAAAATTATTTCACTAAAATTTTTCAAATTTTTAAAAGCTGCTACACATTTCCTCTGTCCCCTTTGCTCGTTAAGAAACTCTAACGCGAGAAGATGGCAATGCAGGCTCGATAAATCCATACTTTTAAATACTTTTAAATAATTTTTTTTTTTTTTTTTTAACGATTCCCATTAATTCTTTTGCTACAAGCCATTACTTTATGATAAATGAGAAAATTAAAGTGAAGAGCATTGCCCATTAAGATGTGCCAAACACCAAAGACAATGTACCACTTTGCACTTTGTCATGATGCTCGTATTTATTTCGCGATGGTTGATGATTATTGCCAACTACGCGGTACATTAATATGCGCGTGATTTATGATTAACGATACTCGGCGATTGATCACGACTTTGTTAATCGTTATGAGCGTTATGTTGTTAACGGTAAGCGAATGAATAGTCGAGTATAGCCGTGACTGATGGAAGAAACAAATTGTTAGGTAATGAATAACGCAATCAGGCAATAGAAGCACAGACGAAAATTCCAAACTCTTAAATGTAAACATTGTGAAATGAGATTTAAAATAAAGTATGTGTTGCGTAAGAGGTGCAAAATGATGGATGAGTAATGAAGTTGCTAACTCTGTTGCTGATTTGCTAATGAATGTATGAAAATTGATTTTCTTTATAAAAACGATAGCTTATATACACGTATTGCTAATGATTTTTTGTTTATTTTTTTTTTTTTGTTTTGTTTTTGTTTTAATGATCGTAGAAGCAAGCATAAGTAATTATACATTATACTCTTGTTCACTCTACTGCTGCAAATTATTATAATAATCAATTGTATTGTAAAGAAGCGTATGTTTTCTAATTAAAAGCACTGTAAGATCTCGATCTATGAATTAATATAATCATGGCTGAATTCAATTCAATTCCTACTGGCGGGAATACATTCGGTGTTATAAAAAAGCGTAATAGTGAGGTCACAAATATCAGCACATTTTATTTTCTTTTTTTTCTTTTTTTTTTCTTTTTTTTTTTTCAAACATCTAATCAACAAGCAGATCAAGCGAACTTTTTAAATATTGCTTTATAATGATGTGAGACAAAAGCAATAATTAAGAATAAATTATAAGTAACGATGCAGAATACAACACAGTCGTGAAAATTTATAAACACAGACAATCAGAATTACGAAAACAAGAGAAGAGACGCCAAGATATTGATTGTCCGTTACTTTAAGGATTATAGATTAATTGGTAAGGTTAGACCAGTGATAATGAAGCGTTAAAAGGAAATATGATACAAATACAATCAAGTCAATTTTTAAATTTATACTTCTTTCAATAATTACTCAAAAGGCAATCTAGCTGTTTACTTAAATAACAAAACGAAATAAAACAAAACAAAATAAAACTTCTATATATATATATATATATATATTTTTAATTTTACAAACACGCTATTTAAGTAAAATTCAAGTACATTTGTGGAATATACTGCCTTTATTAATATAATTACATTTATCATTATAACATACAATATTGAATAGTAATGTATTATTGGAAAACATTTCTACTTTTATTATTAAATATAATTTTTTTAATTTTTTTTTTTTTTTTTTTTTTTTTTTTTTTCTTTTTTTATTTGAACCATTAAATTGAAATTCTCGTTAAAGTTCATACAAACAACTTCAATATAAAAAAAAAAAAAATCTCGAAATTATTGAAAAAGCATGAAAATTATAATTTTTCGAAAAATTAAATGAATTATTAAACTTGTGTATATCGTTTAAAAACATTACTATTAAAATTATAATAATAGTTACCATGTAGTAGGTAATTCTTTTATTTCAATTACATTGTGTTTGCGAATTTTAACATTAAGAGTAACCATAAATTATCCGGAAAACAACTTTCTATATAATTTATTATTATTATTATTATTATTATTATTATTATTATTATTATTATTATTATTATTATTATTTAAATAGAAAAAATCAGCTCAATAAGAAAGCAGCGGATAAGTTTTATATGGGACACGTGATTTGCGACAGTTTTGAGAAAAGGTAAAATCGAATCTTTGCATCATCGTATATTCAATCGTATTGATCTTGATTAAATTTGATCGTTGAGTAATCATTGATTGCAGCGTGCCCTAACTCCATTTAAAGTTCATTATCGACTTTAGGCATAAAAGTGAACTCTGCGTAAATGAAATGGAATAAAGAGTGAGTGGCAAAGTACGTGCAAGTTGGTTGGGCGCATAGAGGATGTTTATTCTTTACGGATCGTAGAAGAGGATAAACGAACGGGAACGCCGTTGATGGATAAAATAAGTTTTGTGTATACGGGTGTGATGGCACGCGAATGGGAAAGAAAGTGACGGTCGGGGGTAGGGGGATTGGTGGATTGGAGGATGGGGAGGTGGTGGAGATCGAGTGCAGAGAGGAAAATCAAGAATTGAAGCTTTCCCAAGATCTTGGCTGCTTTCTCTTCCGCGGAAGCATACGTGCATCATCGGGCTCTACCTTGCGGGATGCGCAGGGGCTTGGGGGTAGGCTTCTGGATGCCAGACCAATGCCAGTATTCGGTGGGGCCAGGCAACTTGTACTTCCGGCCTTCTTCAGGCCCAGAAGCGTGTTAGTAATGGTGGCCTTCATAGCCGTCATACTCGCGCCCTAATTCAATCAGTTCATGTTAGTGGCCAGTAGCTCGAGTTGATCCACGACGACTCAGTCCGACGTCAATAAATTTTCCATTTTATCCTTACATTCATTACATTTCCTCCTGTCCACCGTTTTCTCATTCTTATTCACGTATATACGCGTATAAATGTGCAAATAAGTATGTGCATACGCGGATGTATGGACGTACGTGCGCACACGTATGCGTATATATGCACATTTATATTGCTTGTAAACGTTACAAGAAACATTCTTAAAAGTTTCATCGAGGTAATGAATTTTTTTTTTTTTTCTTCCTTTTTGTCTTTTTATGATAATAATGTCATTGTAATTTTCATTGGCCTTGTCAAGCCTCGTTGCGCCAAGATTATTTTTCGACGACGGCAAATGTGAGTTTTTGTTTAATGTGCCCGAATACCATGTAGCTTTGTACCGTGTACTTTCCTAAGAATTTTGAAATGCATTTGAAAACCTCGTACATGAACAAATACATAACTTAAAATAATTTACTAATCTCTTGGGTTTATGTCACATGTCTTAAATAAAGAATGAATGATTTGCTTTATTTCCTAATAAATATGAAATACGTGTTATTCGATAGTATGCATAATAATAATGACAAGGAATAAAATAAATATTACCATGAACGTTTTCTTAATATATTTATTACGTGTAAATAAAATTCTAACAAATAAAGCATCTCGTAAAACATAGCTATTGAATTTATATTTACGTAAACGAGAAATTAAAATAATACTTTTGAAATGAAATTACGAATTTCATTCGATTAAAATTACGAGTTTTATTATGACGCATGTATGACTAAGTATATTAAAGCTTTATTCCCATATAATTTTAATCACATTATTTTGCATTTTTTAACGGGATATGTTGAAAAATCATGTTTGCAAATACATTTGTAAAAATTCATCTACTTATCAATCGAAGATTATTAATTAAGCTATTATTATTGAAATCAAACTCTTTTTCATATTTTAGGAATGTTTTCGTAATAATGTTAATTATTTAGGAAGAGTGGGTGCAAGTCTACAAAGGAAACCTTCACCCTCGCGAAATTCAATTGTTCACACAGTGTTTTTTCTCTTTTTTTTCTTCTTCCTGTTTTTTTGTTTTTTTTGTTTTTGTTTTTGTTTTTTGTTTTTGTTTTGTTGTTGTTGTTTTATTTTTTATTGTCTATAACAGTGATAATTCATGCTTTCGTTAACAACTAGTTTTTATATACAATTGATTATGAACGATTTATCATTATTAATACACTAGTGCACATTAACTAAATCGTTTCAAATTCCTTAGCATACACACGAAAAAATATGTATTTTCTACTTTTATATATATATATTGTGTGTGTGTATGTCTGTATGTATTGTCTATTGACTAGAGGACAAATAGCTTCGTAAAAATCCTTCCTGCGTTCACCATATCCGACTAGATTGATCTTTGATAAAAAGGACTAAAAGACAATTAAACGAACTTTATCTACATTTTTATCGCTTCATAAAGCAAAAATGACCGAATGGCCGACGAATCCTTCGTATATGACAACCTCGAATTATTTAGTAAAAACGTATTGTTTGTACCACGTCTAAAAATTACCGATACATTGGTTAAAGATAAAGACCGTACTTTACGCGCAGATTCCTATTTCGTTTGGCTAATCCAACGTCATGCAAAAATACTTAATACTCTGCTATTTTGTTAATAATGTACATGTCGTGCTGTCCGAACTCGGCGCACTCGAGTCTCGGGGATATGCTTACTTTTATATTACCCTTCAACAACAGCTAGATATAAATCTTATATATATACATACATATATTAATAACAATAATAATTGGTGGCTCGATTGTAAATTGACTGTACTCTTGTAAAAATGACTGTCTGTTTGTTTGTTTCTGTTTGTTTATGTGTTTATGTGTCGTTCGAGCCTAATAATTTCCCAGTACCTGAACGTTCTCTTCGTAAGACGTGAGCGATATTTCGGGCCCCGACTCGACCTCGTCGGTCTCGAAAGCCATCGCCGTGAGACATTCGGCGCCGCAGGTGTTGGACGACTGGCAACGGACCTCGCACTTCTTGTGGCACACCATTCCGCAGTCACGGCACTGCACCGCGTCCTTTAGCCAAATCTGCGAATTGCATGCTGCCTTTTGAGAATGCCATTATGATACCTCGGAGCTTTGCCGCGACGAGGATGTAAGCGCAACGTCGATCGATCGGAGCTCGTTAACTCCCTCCTCGTTTCATTATTTATCGCTCGTTATTTTACTTTTTTGAACTTTTTTTTTTTATCGTTCCGAACGTTTCGCATACTCCGGCAATGTTTATGCTCGGATTAAGAGAACTTTGCGGTGTGCTTATGTAACATTAGTTTTTGAAGAAGAAGAAAATATAGCCCCGATGTGGTATTTCGAGTTATCGCGATGGGAAAGTTTTAAACATTAATTTTGATTAATTCATTGATTAAGGAAATTTGTCTGACAATGTGTCTTATGTTAGACTGTCTTCTTTTTTCTTCTTCTTTTTTTTTTCTTTTTTTTTCTTTTTTCTTCTTTTTTTTTTTTTTTTTTTTTGCAGTATAAACAACAGAGAAACTAGGAAAGTTTAGTACTTTGTGAAATGGTCGCGCTTGTTTGGCTTCTTTTACATTCTTTTACTTCTTTTACTTCAGTTACAACGAGAACTCCAATTTACATTTGCATGAAAATTTTATTGACAATAATTATGGAATAAATAATCCGATCGAAATCTTCCATGACATATGCATTTTAAAATATAAGTTTGTCGCATAATTATTGTGAGCATAAGTGGAAAAATCGTGTACCTTTTTGGTGCAAAAGTCACAATGAGTGGCCCTGTGAAAGTGCGTTCTAATGAAATCGTGTGACTTTTTGTTCGCGTTGTCTTCCAACGAAACAGTCTGCAATTTAATCGTCTCCTCGACACATTTTTTATTGCAATCGGCAGTAGGTTGAGTCGAACGGTTTGAAGCCCAGACGTAAGATAATAAAATATCGCCATAACACAGCGATGGATCGAATCCAGAATATCCGTGCAGTTTAAAATTAGAGGCATCTGGTGTTGCTGCGCAATGCAAATAAAAAAGCAAAAAAAAAAAAAAAAAAAAAAAAAAAAAAAAAAGAAAGAAAAATAGATAAATGAATTTTGTTAAGAGAAATGAGTGTGATCGACGGTAAATAATTGAAACCAACTTCTGGAGTCTGGAGGCAGCAACGCGTGACTCTTTAAGCTATAACCAGTTGACGATGTCGAGCATTGGGTTAAAATTAATTTAATCGGTGAATTAATGTATCCCAATAGTTTTTGTTGAACTTCGCTGCCTTTGACTTTTGCCCAAACTCCAATATTCAAGTACTGATGTTCCGAATCGATTTGAAAGCATCGTTTTTCTTCAAACGAAATTAAGTTAGCAAATCCCTTCTCCTTACTCGTATAATACAAATCTGGCAGATTGAAGCTGCTTAGGTCGTTAATATTAAAAAACTGTGCAATATTAGACGTGCCTGACGAGCTGGATGACGTAGTCGAAATTCGCCTCGACGGTGTTTCGAAAACTTGCATCGTGTCGTCAACGATAGTATGGACGCTACTACTCTTCCTTCGCTTGAACAATTTACTACTAATCTCATTTTTCTCTAACGTCTCCATTTCGCAGTCTTTTAAATCTGAGAATTTTATAGATTTGAAGCTGTCGTCGACATTGAGCAAATCAATTTTGTTCGCCGACAATCGTTTGACCTGAAATTTCTCAAATGTTCTATCCATATCTGACTTGGACAAGCTGCTTCTCTCCCAATCTACAATGGAAAATTTTCTCTCCACGCGTATTATAAAGCGTCGTTGCGCAGCGCTTTTCAACAATTTCGCAATCTGATTCATGTTGGTAACTTTTTTACCATTCACAGCTACGATTACGTCGCCTTTCTTCATTTCGGCTATTGCCGCTGGACTACCCGATACGATTGTTTCCACAATCACACAATTTTGGCCCATCTCCGCGATATTTTCTTGCTTAAACACAACTCCAAGCTGCTGGCAACTAACTTTACTAATTATCAGATCCAATATCATATAAGGAATACCAGCGTATTGTGTAAGACACACCCATGGTGTTGCATCAACACTGAGGGTACAATAAATCTCAATTTGAGACAGATCATCGACGCTCATTGAGCTTAGGTCAATGTTCAAACGGGACACTTCGATTAAAGTAACATCTAGAAATCCTGGAGTCAGATGAGTTACCGAGACCTTAATAGAAAAATTAATATTAAGTTTGGATTAAAAACAATTGTTCGTTAATACTGTCGATGTCAAATGGTAATTGTAGAAAATAGAGGTCTTACTTCTGATAAGTCGATATCTTCATCATTAAGTCTACGGAAGAATGGTTTGTAACGAATTTTGTAACGGGGCAGAGTATGCTTTCGACGAATAGCTCTACGAATTTGACTTGTAATGAGGGAAATTATTTGGGGCTGCAATTGCCGTCCCTGAAATTGAGAATGCACTTCTAATTCTAAAACTGGTTCTGTATAAAAGCTGAGAGACCAATGTGTGTACGGAACTCGTGTAAATTGAAGCCTTGCTTTCCCAGTTAATCTTTTTACTAAAAATATTATTTATTTATATAAATATATATATATATATATATATATACATATGTACATTAATTGCATACGTGTGCGTTATACTTGTGTGTATGCGTGTGCGTGCGTACGTGCGTGTGTGTCTCTGTGTGCGTGTGTTTTTGTATATATGTATCAATAATTTTTATTAAACGTTCATATTGGTTCTGTCCTATGTGTATATAAGAAATTTATTGTACCTTGAAGTGATAAATAAGCCGTTTTGCCCAACAACATTTTCACATCTATTGACATTTGGAAGTTTCCCGAATAATGCAGGTCTAAGCAAAGATCCAATGTTTCTAATAAGCCTGTGTCTGCACATATTTTAGCTTCAGCTACGTCTAAGCCTTTAATGGTGGGGAAGTGATTGCCAAGATTCAAGTCTCTCAACTACAAACATCGATGATTCAATCTCGATTCAATCAATAGATTATGATTATAATTGGTTACGCATCACGTACCTGTACGCTATCAAATAGCTTTCCTGTACTGGATTGATGAAGAAGTTCTTTGAACTCATTGTTTAACTTACGATAAAGCCATAGACGAACGCGCTCTGCATTCCGTAATTCGTTAAAAAGAAATTGTAACGTTAAATTTAATGCTAAATTCTCGTTTCCTTGTGACAGGCTTTGACGAGGCGAACCAGTTATAAAATTAGGCCCCTGCTCTTTAACTTGATTGACTAATTCTTCGGGCAACTTTGCTGCACCGGGTAACGTTGGGTGTTTTGGCGGTGTCGCCTCCAGTCCAGTTTCAAAATATTTTTTAAAAATATAAAATTCCAACAAGAGTACAGATATTATTCCAGAAATAAATGCTATTACGAATATTAAAATGATATAAAAAATGCCCATACTAGTGTACAGCTAATGAAAGACGGAGATTCTTTTCTATTATCCTTCTAAAATTAAAGAGAAACATAGAATTAGCAACGATAAATAGTCATTATTGGAATCGTACGAAGCTCTTTAAAGCGATGGATAAATTAAAAATATTACTGCAGAACTATTTTGTTCTACAATATTATGAGAACTTACAGGTTTATCTAGCAGACAATAAAAGCATGACATTGGGAGATTTTTGAAATTCTTGTAAAATATCTGCAAGCAGTGAATCCTTGTAGTACTATACTACGTACCATTCATCTAATGGCATCATTTACAAATCAGCTTCAATGAATTTTACAATCAACAATTTAGATAATTTTCGTTTTATCACTTAACTATATCGCTCTAAATTCTAAATCGCTTGAATAACATTTTCCAAAGAAAATTAGCCAATCGTATAGGCGCTCAGCATAATGAAACTATCTATATTAATTATGAGAATTGATGAAATCTGTTATATTAAAGTAAGATGATACAGATAAATTATGTTGATGTGCATATCTTGACATTTCTTTATCGATCTCGACGGCCATGTTGATTAAATGTCGAGTCTCCTTGACAATAATGCCTACATTGGCTAGATGACTTATGCCAGATACCCCCACCCCACAAAGAACGGACCATCACTTCAGGCCGCATTTAACTTTATTGTTAAGCCGCATGTTATACGGAAATTCGAAATTATTCGTTCAAAGACATTTTTCATTATATTTACTTTGCTATAGGCGCAATAATTAAATAAAATAAAGGCCGGCCCTCAGCAAATAATAACGACTTTAATTAACAATTGAGATTTTAACGTTCGATTGTTTCGTGCAATCAAATATTATTCTACTAGTGGCTAATAGGATAACTAACGAGTATTTTCAATGTTAAAATAATGGCAAAAGGCAAACGACTTGATCGTTGGCTCAACACATATTAATAGTCCAGTATATTATTGTAAGTAAGGCAATATTGACAATATTTCCCGCCAAGTTCAAGATGTATGAAATGCTAAGGATAAATTATAGATTCCATCATAGACTTATAATATTAAAAGTACAATGTAATGAGATATCGCTTCTTGAGTTCTATTTGCAAAATCCAAAGTATCTATTATTATTGTTATTGTTATTGTTATTGTTATTGTTATAGATGCGTCTTGGGTAAATGAAATTATCGAATGCGATTATTGTAGCGACATTTCATTGGTATTCCTAATAATACAATTCGTATAGAATGTTAAATTAATGTTAAACTAATGTTAAATTAAAATTACTTTTCTTATTGAAACAAAGCCTTGATTGAATTTAAAGATAAATAAGTAATGTAATTTACTTAAAACATAGATAATAGTTATCGTAGTTTCAAATTCAAGTAACTATTTAGACGAAGACCGAGACAATACAAAGTAACACAATTACCTATAATATAATTACCTTAATTTTCTTCTTTTTGCTATTCTTTACTATTTATAACGCTATCGGGTATACTGCGTTTGTTGTAATGTCGATTTTTTTTTTTTTTTCAAATAAATTAGATAGAGAGCATACCAAATTATGAGAATTAACAAGACTTAACAACTTCTTAATTAGAAGTATTTGTCTTATTTTTATTTTTAATTTACATTTTAAGCGTGAAAAAATGCATAAGAGAACTATGAGCACAATGTTAAAGAAATTGTATAAATTGTATTCGTTTTTAATGAGAAAAGAAAACACGTTATAATATGTATTTATTTATTCATTTTATTTTATTTTTATTTATATATATATATATATATATATATATATATATAAGTTGCCTATATATTAATCAATTAAAGACGCAATATTTAAAAAATTAAATTCTATTACAATTAATTATGAATAATTGTTTTTTACATTTTATTTCGATAATCTAAATACACTTGATATTGATATACAATATCCGGAGTCATATATTAATTTCATTGTACATTATATTTTATGATTTTTTCGATATTACATTTCCATTGTCAAGTAATTGATTAACTCAGTTATAGCTCAATTTAAATGTTATATTTAAATTTTGGATGAGAATGTTCCTTGATTCTTCATTATCCGCTTTGTGATTGATTGTGTTACAAACACACATGCATACGGTACGGTGCACATTTTATATACGTGTGTATTGTTTTCATATATCGGCTTGTATATCGTACTGTACGATAGACTTGAGTTTAGGTATTTAAAAGTAAATTTAGATTGGTGATAAATAATAAAATACAATTGTTTAAAATTATTGGAATAAGCAGTATTAATTAGAGGGTTACGATTAAATTAAAAATAAAGTCAATATATTCATCTAGTCTATATACTTTGCTATGTTGAATAACATAACCTTATACAATTATATTTGATCTACTTTTATATAAGGTTTATAATGATATATAAAAGTGCGAAGTAATATATATATATATATTATATATATATATATATATATATATATATATATATATATATATATATATATATATATATACACATTTAATCTTAAATCGATGCGGTTCATTAAAATTTATTATACAATAATCGTTAAATTTTAAATAATGGCTGCATTGATGAAAAAAAGAGTTTTAGCTGAATTTAACCAGAGTCAAGTAAGCAATAACATATTAGTAATTTTTATAATATTAATGTTTAATGTTACAATATATATTTTAACAGGTAATAACAACAGAGCCACCTATTAAACGTCTCAAGACTTTAAGGCTCTTATCGTCTGGTAGTGGAAAGAATGGTTCAATCAGTAAAGGGAGTTCGGCGCTGGCTTACGTAGAATGTTTAGAAAAATGTAAAAGTGGTAACGATGCTTTACAGTTACTGGTTCGAATATCGGATACCATTGGACAAATGGCTCTCGACGATATTCCAACTGTAGTTAGAAAGTTGTCGGAAAGATTTACTATCGAACAAGAGGCTGCGGTTCGAGCAAAAATTCTTTGGGTCTTTGCTGAATTGGGTGAATTAACCCACGATTCGGTAGAAAAAGCACAAATTATAAATGAATCGGCGAATCTCTTAAAAAATGAAGAGTCGCATAGGGTGAAGAGTCAAGGTCTTGCCACGCTGTTAAAATTAGGAGAATATAATAGGTATACATTGCAATTATAACATGGTCGATGTAATGAAATATTAAGCTAATCTGAATAATATTATTCGTAGGATGTTAGTTTTAAAAATTGCCAGGGATCATTTAGCAGATACTTGGCATGGCGTTCAGACGAGATGCCTATCCATAATAGGTCGTTATTTATCTGCTAACGCAGTCGACGATACTTTGGTTTTAGTCAATAATTATGCCAAGTCGCAAGATCCAAGAGTGAGGGCACAAGCGTTTGAAACAATGGCAGAACTTCATTTACACAGAGGTTGTCGCCTTCCCGCAAGTTTCTTTCAAGAAGCTTGTCAATGCTTACGCGACGATTACGAAATAGTTAGGCGGGCTGTTTTAAAATTAATTTGGCTGTTGGGAAATGAATATCCTGAAAAGTAAGTAATAGGCTTAAAAATCACATTTAAAATCGTTGTTTTAATGATTTTAATGACCAGTAATTTTGCCAGTTTAAGATAATTAATTTTCATACTCTTTCATTGACATGGAAAATTTCTGTCCTTAAATTTATCATAATTTTACATGTATTGTCAAACTATTATCTGTGCTTGCTAGTATGATATCCGGAGGAAGGGACTTTGTCGAGGACATGCGAATGGTGGACAGTGCATTTTGTAAGATATGTGGCCTTATGGGGGACCTATCTCCACGAGTAAGAGCTTTGGCAATGTCTTTACTTGGCTCGTTAAAAGGTGTGTCGCGTCGTCATATAGAACAAGCATTGGATAAAAAGCAAATACGAGTCGAAGACGAAGGTCTTGGCGTCGAAGAGAGGACTGGAATAAATACCTGTGGCGCATTTATTCATGGTCTTGAGGATGAATTTTTGGAAGTAATATTTAATTAAAGGCTTTATGTCCATTAGATAATCCCATTCATTCGCTAAACTATTTGACGAATTAAAAATTTTAGGTAAGAACAGCAGCTGTCGAATCATTGTGCGCATTATCATTAGAGAGACCGGGTATCGCACATATTTCCCTAGAATTTATGGTAGACATGTTCAATGATGAAATTCAAGATGTACGCTTGAAGGCTATAGAGTCATTAAGAAAAATGTCGGCTAGTGTTACTCTGAGCGAAGACCAACTCGAAACGATTTTAGGAGCTCTCGAAGATTTTTCTGGCGAAGTTAGAGAAGGTCTGCACACGACATTGGGAGCAAGCCGTTTAGCTACGAAAATCTGTTTGCATATGTGTGTTACACGCCTACTCGATAATTTAAGTCGTTATCCTCAAGATCAAGATAGTATATATAATTGTTTAGCGTCGATGGGTGCATCGCATCCTTATTTAACATTACCACTCGTGCCTCAATTATTGGGACAACATCCATTTCTAGATACACCCGAGCCAAACGTCGCTATGCCAGCTTGTATCCTTTTATTTCAAATAATGTCGGAAAAAAGAAAAAAAACCTTTGTGTTGCACAATATCACTGAAATACCTTTAATATTTCCTAATAATTACACATACAGAGACACGCGCGCGCGCACACACGCACACACGCACGCACATAAAGAGAGAGAGAGAGAGAGAGAGAGAGAGCGAGCGAGACGATACAGGCACACGCATAGTAATAAATGCAATATATAAAAGATTTTATTTTCCTTTACTAATTTATGCATAGATGTCAGCGTGCTGGTACTTATATTCAATGCCGCTGCTCACTGTCCAAGTATGCATTCTCTTTTCACACATCATGCAGTCAAACATTATCACTACCTTCGAGATACCATGCCGCATTTGGTACCGAGACTGAAGCCTGCACTGCTCATCAGCAGTACTGGTCGAATAGACGAGAAATTAATCGACGAGGAAATCGAAGATGAAAACGCTAGAAAATTTTTAGAAAAAATGATTACTGCCGTGGAGAATGCAAGACCCGGTGGTAGAGTGTATACTCAACTATTGGACGCAGCGGCATCGGATTTGGACAGATTAGCCGAGATGGATTTACGAATGGAAGGCGTCGCTAGATTTTCGGCCTTATACATACGCTGTTTACTTTTATTACGATCGATAATCAAGGAATTCACAATTCCATCCAATACATCGATCTCCAATACTTCGTCAAATATCAAAAATAAAATTACGTTACTCCACAAGTATTCACAACAGTAAGCGAACGCATCGTAATATTTCGTACATTATAAAAAAAAAAAAAAGAAGAATAATAATGATATTCATTACACGTTGATTATTGTTTTTTTTTTTTTGTTTTTTTTTTTTTTTATTTAATAATGCTCGGTTAGTTTCGTCATTCTCACGTATTTGCACAAATATTATCACCATATCTATGAAAATACGTTTTTTTTGTTGTTTTTTGTTGTTGTTGTTGTTGTTTTTTTTTTTTTTTTTTTTAACCATAGAGCGAGAAGAAAAATACAGATGTACAAAGGCTTCTTCTAAAAATAGTAAATTTTTTCCTTAGATTGCTACGATTATTCATTGGCCTTGGAGATAACGAGATGACTTTAGCCAACGACATGTGGCTGAAGGCTTTGGCATTGGATTTGATCCGGGCGACAAACAGCGATACCGGAAGTGCTTTATCCCTTGCTCGTCAATTTCTCGCGGAGACGGATTCTTTGCCACAAGACGCTTCGAAATTACCACCATTTTCGAAAGCTCTGGTCCATCAATTACCAGCGCTCGGCGAAGCGAAGCCTGGAACTCTCATGAGACTCCTCTTGCCCTTACTCGTCAACATTCCATTGAAGGGCGAAGAGAAGCTTCCAAGGCCGTCGCCCTCGACCAAATATTGCCAGGCTATCATCGAAGAGCCCGTCAGTGATTCCGACACGGTCCTCAAGTTTACGGGTGGTCTCATATTAGGTATACCAACTACGTCCCTTTCTACTTATATTCAGTTCAGTCATTAGGTCTGGCAATGGGGCCCAATGCTCATTTTCCCCAATTATCGGTTAAGCCATTGAAGGAGAACAGGTCTAACGAAACGGTATCACAAAAATATAGTTTTCATTTTACTTATGTAAATTATTAATTTTATTCACTGCTTATTATTTAAATACGTTGCAGTTTAGCACACAGTTAGTGTCCGTACTATTTAAACTATTAGGAAATTAATGTTTTATTTATACAAAGACGACGCGTCTCTTTTGCTCCAATTTCTTCAACTTTTCTGCCAACTGTTCTTCACAGTTCAAATGATATTCGGACGGTTGCTTTTACTTTATTATAATATATAATCAATAAAATTGACACCATCTTCATAAGCAATTAAGATCTCGGAAAAACTTCTTAGACCCACAGTTTAGTTTTTCAATTTTATCGGCAATAACGATATGTAACGATAGTTTTATTAGATTTGCTCGTTCTCATTGTTCGAGGAAATTAATTCGGACGTTAATGAGCCGCGTTACGTCATCAGGCCCTATTAATTTTATCGACTCGTTTATTTTAATTCAATAAGTTATCCCAAGTTCATTAAACCACATTTATATATTTAGTATTATTATTCAACTTGGCGACACACAATGTCTTATTATTGCAGTCAAATTTATATTAAATTTCGAGTACAGTTTATTACACACACAAGCCGACGATTTACAATATTATAAATATAGAGCGAGAGCCAGAGAGAGAGAGAGAGGGGGGGGGGTATTTGAATTATAGCGCCATTCGATCTAAGAAATGTATTGAGAGAATTCTAATCGTATGAATTATCTTTAGATTATTATCTTTAGATAATACTAATGTGCACCTAGACGCAGTTGATCCTCGTTCGTCCAGATGGACTTTGTACGTAATCGAGAGCATCGGTAAATCAAGCGTTGCAAAAGTCTTAAATTTGCGACGCCACCTCCCGCACTTCTATTATCTTCCTTACTTCGCGTGCGGCGTTCCTCGCGGCTGTTTCGATACTTCTGTCTCGTAACTACTTCCCTTCCTGCCTATCGATTGCCTATTTACGAATTAACCAATAAACCAATTAACCAATCCGTTGATATGTTCTCGTCTCGTTTTATACATCGATCGATCTACCGATAACCGTCCAAATTAAGCAATCGCCATTTTTATTAAAATTTGATATAATTAAAAGCAAATGTTTAGAATTCTCATAACATAGAAATTAAATTGAAAGAAATTGCTAAAATGCATCTTTATTGGATAATGGATGTTTGAGTTTTTTTTTTGTTTTTTTTTTTTGTTTTGTTTTGTTTGTTTGATTATTAATCAATCGATGAATAATATTAGCATTAAAATTTAATGATTATTATATAGTCTTATGAAAACCGAAAATTATAATTTAAACCTTTTTATTGAAGTATCGATTGAATATTACGAATCACGAAGGAAATATGCAAAAGAAAGAAAATACAATAAAATAGTTAAAGACAATTAAAGTAAATTAGAAAAGATAAAGATCAATGAAGTTAATTAATAATTTCGTTTAATGCATTTGACTTTAATGGTTTCGTTAATGTTTTTAGGTATCCCAATGACGGCTAAAATACTAAATCTTCGCGATCCAAGTGCGGTGAGGATCAAGTTACGCCATCCGGATCAGAAAGTTCAGCTGCTATTGCCACGCAAGTCGGATTTGAAAATTCAGAACAGCGAAAAGTCAAATAATTACAGACTGCGAACGACGGTACTCCTGTCACACCAAGTATGGATGGAAGCCTGCTCTATAGATGTTTCCATAGCGTTACTCGTGCCGTCTGATACCCCCTGCACGCATCAGCCCTTGGATGATCCCTGTGTGATAGACTTGTGCAAGCCCACGAAAATATCCATTTCACCCAAGCAAGTGAAGAGAGGCATTTAATTTTACGAAGTCGAACGTAGACTGCTGTGTATAATTTTGTATATTATCGATAAACCGATTTCATCGACACATTATCTATCTTTTTTTCTTTTTTTTTATTAAAAAATTAAAAAACCAAAGCTCAGCATGCAAATGCCCATTATTGATTTGTTTACTTCCCTTACTTCGTCCGCTCATTTTTCTTTTATTTGTCTTTCATTTCCAGGTTTTATTAATGAAATCCTGTTAATGGTAATTAATGATTGTAGCGTCAGGAATATATATATATATATATATATATATATATATATATATATACACACACATTCTTATTTATTTCTTACAAAACAAGCCAAGCCTACTTCTTAATCGAGCATATTTATAAAAATTACGTATAACATTATCGCCAGCTGGAGAAGGAACTTGATCTAAAAAGAAAAAACATTTCGCAATCACACACGAAATAGAGAATGATAAATAAATCGACATTTGAGGAGCCAACGCCTTTTCTTACCCTTGGAAAGCCTGAGGTTTCTCTGATCCTGGAGTCTTTTGAGCTAAGCTATCGAACGAGAGTCCTCCCGATTGGGCCCCCAACGCTTCGAAAGTGCTACTGCCAAAAACTTTATTAGGACTGCTGCCAGCTACTGGTGATCCTGTTCCAAGAAGTGACGGGCTTCCGAATACTAAGATAAAAAATATGAAGCCTTTTAATGTTTTAATAAGACTTTGGATGTACAAAAAATAAATAAAAATCATTTGTTAATGTTAACGACAACGACTATGGCGACTATGATAAAACATATCATAAAACCGACAAGACATTTAATCAACATTTTTCATCATTTATTAATATTTGGGAGTGCCACCGTTCATTTGCCTCGTCATTGTTGTTATGGATACAATAATTGAAAGGGGATAGTCTAATATTTCAAGCCATTTCAAGAATAAATTTGGCCGTTTTGTCATTTAGCCTACTCGTTTTCATCATCATTTTAACGATGAATTTTAATTTCTGAGATATAGCGATAGAGATCTCGTGCTTAATGACATTCAAATTAAAAATACAATCCTTCGCAGCTTCTCGCATCGTCAATTCATCAACAATTACAAGAGAAAACTCCATTTTATATGGATCGACTGTCTTCTATCGGAAATTTCACAGCTACGTAGCGGAATAGGAGTTTGGCACCTATCCGTCGTCGGCGATCTAACGACTACCCGGAATCAAGCCAAGGAAGCTAAGAGTCGAACGTGAGCTAATTTTACCTGCACCCGGGGTAGCGTTGAAAGTCGGCGGCGAGTTGAATCCAGTGGCGAAGCCCGTCTTCGCGGCTGCGCCAAAGTCGACTCCCGTCGACCCAAACACCGGCTTGGCGCCGAATGTCGAGGGCTGGCCAAATACCGAGGACGAGCCCATTACGGTACCGGTTGCAGCGGCCGTCCCACCGAACATCGACGTACCGGCACCCATGGCTGCCGGTGCACCGAAGATGGAGCCGCCGGTGCTCGCGCCCGTAGCCGCCACTCCCGCGCCGAATAAACCTCCGGCTGTGGGCTGCGCGGCCACGCCGCCGATGCCGAAGATCGAGCTAGTGGGAGCGTTGTTTGAGCCGAAGACGGAAGAGCCGCTCCCGACCGCGCCTGGATTAAATATGGAGCTCGTGGCAGGGGCGACCGAGTTACCAAATATCGATGCACTCGACGTCGCTGTTATTATTTTTGTTGTTGTTGTTGTTGTTGTCGTCGTCGTCGTCGTCGTCGTCGTCGTCGTCGTCGTCGTCGTCGTTGCCGGCGTCGTCGTCGTCGTCGTCCCCGTCGTCGTCCCCGTCGTCGTCGCCATCGTCGTTGTCATCGTCGCTATCGTAGTAATCGTCGTTGCCGCCGTCGTCGTCGTCGTCGCGGTCGTGGCTGTCACGGTCGTGCCCGCTGATCCCTTAAGTAGCGAACTCGCGATCGTCGAGCTCACGCTACCGAAAGCAGGCGCCGGGCTCCGGGTGGCGGTACCACTGCCACCGAAAACCGACGACGCCGACGTGCTGCTGCTTTGCGTCGTGCCGTGACCACTGCCGAATATCGAAGTACCGGCGCTCTGAGCCGTGCTGCCGGTAAAGAAGATCGAGGCACCACTACTCTGAACCGCACCGCTCGTACCACCGAATATCGAGGTACCGCTACTCTGGCTCGTCATACCGGCACCAAATACTTGGGCACCGCTGCTTGGTGTCGTGACACCGGCACCAAATATTTGGGCGCCGCTACTTTGGGACGTGACGCCGGTACCAAATATTTGGGCGCCGCTACTTTGGGACGTGACGCCGGTACCAAATATTTGGGCGCCGCTGGTCCGGGTGGTGACACCGGCTGCAAATACTTGAGCGCCGCTACTTTGGGACGTGACACCGGTACCGAATATTTGGGCACCGCTGGTCTGGGTGGTGACACCGGTACCAAATATTTGAGCACCGCCGCTTGGCGTTATTATACCGGTTCCAAACACTTGGGCGCCACTGCTTGGCGTCGTGGTACTGCTACCTCCGAATATCGAGGCGCCGGGGCTTTGGGCCGTACTGCCACTGACACTAAATATCGAAGTGTCGGCACTCTGGGTCGTATTACCAATACCACCGAGCACGATCGTGCCGCTGCTTTGAGTGGTGCTGCTGCTTTTGGGCGCAGTAGTACCGGTGGTGCTGAAAATCGGCAGTGCTCCGCCTCCGCTGCCGCTGCTGCCGCCGAATATCAAGCTCGTGGATGCTGGTGTAGCCGTTATCGTCTTGGTACCGAAGAAGCTGTTCCCGGTTGCGTTGCTCAACGTCGCCTGTCGATCGAAGGCCGACGGCCCAGAGGTGGCCGTTGCCGCAGCCGCATTGCCGAAGATGGACGAGCCGGCGCTCGGCGAACTCGTCGACGCCGCGCTCTCCGCCTTCCCGAAAATTAACGCGGGTGTCGTGCTGCCGCCAAAGATATTGCTGGCCGTGGTCCCGGAGCTCTTGCTAAACGCCGGTGTGATGGATGTTCCCGCGGCTGACGGGCCAAAGCTCATGGAGGCCGTCGATCCCAGTATACCAGAATAACTGAAAAGATAATGCGCTGCATTTATTCATAGTCGTTTTAACGGGCGTAGAGTGTCCTCGAGTAACTCGAGGCTCCGCTCTACTGTATTTTACCGATAAGACGCGGAAATCGATTAAATGACGAAGCGATGCATCATTGACATTCTTATACAATATTACAAGAGAACGTAGATAATGAATTCTTATTGAATGAAAAAGCGAATGGTCGACATGAAAATGGTAGATGAAAATGAAATGCTCTCTCATTGCTTCTTGTCTTTCTTTCCTTTTCTTTTCTTGTACGTTCCGTGCTATTTAATGGGAACTGAAGTTATAGAGATAAAATTTTTTGCTCGATAATCGCGCAATTTTCGCTCTACAAGTCTTGATTCTCAAACAGCATTACGTATTACAATGACGACATAGAGTTGTTCAAGAGGATGCCCCGAATTAATAAAAATGCGCAACGTTTGGGCAAATTTTCAATTGATACTCGAGTCACAGCTTGTTTTATCGAAAATAGACAAACAACTTGTAGCGCAGAACTATTTGAAATTCTATAATGTAACATGCGGTATGGCGAATGGGTAGAGAAGTGGTAGACGGGGACGTACCTCGATGTGAAGGAAGGTGTCGTGGAGGCAGCACTGCTAAAGGATATCACAAGTGGAGCTGTCGCGGATGTAGTGCTGCTGGACTTGGTAGAGCTGACGACAGGTGCAGCGGTCGTGGCCGCAGGTGCAGGCTTGAAGGTTAGCGATGGTGCGGTGGCGGAGTTCAGGCCACCGAGCAATGATGATGTACTGAAGATCGACGAGGTCGCAGCCGTGGGTAGTGGCGTGGTTGCAAGGGCCGAGGAAACGGTAACTATCTCCACAGGGCTTGACGCGGCCTTGGTTGCGGACGCTGCAGATGGCTTGCTCGGGAAGTGCTCAAAGGTCACATTCTTATAATCTGGTAGTCTTGTAGAGGAATTGGACACTTGCTGCTGCTGCTGCTGCTGCTGCTGCTGCTGCTGCTGCTGCTGCTGCTGCTGCTGCTGCTGCTGCTGCTGCTGCTGCTGCTGCTGCTGCTGCTGCTGCTGCTGCTGCTGCTGCTGCTGCTGCTGCTGCTGCTGCTGCTGCTGCTGCTGCTGCTGCTGCTGCTGCTGCTGCTGCTGCTGCTGCTGCTGCTGCTGCTGCTGCTGCTGCTGCTGCTGCTGCTGCTGCTGCTGCTGCTGCTGCTGCTGCTGCTGCTGCTGCTGCTGCTGCTGCTGCTGCTGCTGCTGCTGCTGCTGCTGCTGCTGCTGCTGCTGCTGCTGCTGCTGCTGCTGCTGCTGCTGCTGCTGCTGCTGCTGCTGCTGCTGCTGCTGCTGCTGCTGCTGCTGCTGCTGCTGCTGCTGCTGCTGCTGCTGCTGCTGCTGCTGCTGCTGCTGCTGCTGCTGCTGCTGCTGCTGCTGCTGCTGCTGCTGCTGCTGCTGCTGCTGCTGCTGCTGCTGCTGCTGCTGCTGCTGCTGCTGCTGCTGCTGCTGCTGCTGCTGCTGCTGCTGCTGCTGCTGCTGCTGCTGCTGCTGCTGCTGTTGTTGTTGTTGTTGTTGTTGTTGCTGCTGCTGCCGTTGTTGTTGTTGCTGCTGCGGTTGCTGCTGCTGCTGCTGCTGCTCGGGGGGCTTAACCGAGAACTTGAAAGGTATGCTCGTGTCTAGCTTGGGTACGGTCGTAAAATTGGGCGATGCTGCGATAGAGGTTATCGCGCCGAAGCTGGACGTCGACTTTGGCGCGACGAAGCTCGTGAACTTGTTCGTCGTAAGGGCGACAGTGGTAGGAGACACGTTAGAAACCGAAGGCTTGATGGAGCCCTCTTTCGGGCTCTTTGGCTGATTAAGAACGATCTGAGCCACGGCCTCCTTATGCTTCGGTTTCGCACCGAAGGACGAGAACGGCGCGACGGAGCCGGGTGATTTGCTCAAGGGCGAGACACCGTTGCTAATCCCGGAGACGAGGCTGTTAAGCGAGGAGAGCGAGCCCTGTTGACTGGAGAGTTTGGCCGCTCCAGTGGTTGCCTTGGTAGCCGGAGACTTGGTCTCCTTGCTTGTCTTCTGGCTGGCCTCGGCGCTCTTGAGCGAGGCCAGCGACGAGAGCGTCGCCTCCAGACGATCTTGTACAGCCGTGGGCCTGACCGCGCGGATGATCACCGGCATCGATTCCGTAAGCAGATCCCGCAGCTTCGTCTGCTTCTCCTGGCTGAGATTGCGAGTATTGCTGGCAATGAGTTTGCAGCGCAAGTCGATGGCCGTATCGTCCGCTTGGAAACTCGACGACTGGGAGATATTCAGACTGGCCATCGACTGATCGAGGACGGTCCCGTTCGCCCGGCCGATGCTGCGCCACTTCTTCGTCAACTCCTCGAGGTTCTTCTTCTCTTGATCGATGATCTGAGTGTATCTGAGAAGGCTCTGATAAATCATCTCCAAGCTGGGAATCTTCATTCGCGATATTTCGCGATCGTTGTGCTCGGCCCATTCCAGGTCCAGCACCTTCGTCGCTTGGACAAGCTGCGATTGCGTGTAATAATAGAGCCTCTGGAGGTCAGCGAGCTTGTTACCCTCGGTGCGACTTCTGACGCTGGCATTGCTGCTTGCCGAGTTTTTCGACTTTGTCTCCTCGATCCAGGCGAACGACTGCAGGAGCAACGCTTTCAGGTAGGCTATGTCGCTGGCGAGGCTGTTGGTCGTTTCTCTCAGCTCCCGAAGGAAGTCATCGATTTCGTTGGATTTTTTGACGAGCTGCTTGCGCTCCTCTTCCGTTCCGCAGTCCCAATTTGGCAAGTCGAATCTGCCCTTGAGCTCTTTTTCAAATCGAGCCTGTTCCTCGTAATAAGCGCGTAGGCAAATCCCATCGTCGTACGTTGGCGTTTCCTTCGACTTCGTATTATCTGGATGTTGCTGAGGTTGTTGCTGGGCTGACTGTTGATGGAGCTCCTTTGGCAGTTCCTTAGTCGACTTTGTGTCCGTTTGGCCGACCGAGGCTGCCGCTTGGGACTTAAACTCAATTTTGTTATCGGCTTTCAGTGACGATCCAATGGCTTTCGTTTCCGGCTGCGTATTAATTGTCGGTAAAATTTGCTTGTTCTTTGCTATTAGATCGTCTGCTTGTGACGCAACAGCCTTGGGCGCCTTATCCTGTTGGAATTGATGGGTTTTCACATCCCCTTGGATAACGCTTTTACCTTCAATCTTCAATTCTGTCGAATCTGGAGGGCCGAGAACTTGAATTTCAGGTTGGGGTGCTACTTGGGGGAGTAGTGCCTTATTGCCAGGTGTTAGAAAGGAGAAGACGGGATTCGGAGAAGCATTTCCGAAAACATTTGTCGCCAATTTTGGCCTCTCGTCTTGGATTTCGGGAACAGTTGGCTTTACCCGTGGCGTGCTAGTGGCTCCAGTGGATAAATTAAACGAAACTTCCGACGATCCGAGATTGGGTCTTGGGAGCTCGGGTGCTGGGATGAATTCGACAGGCGATGTGCAAATAGCTGCAGCGTTATCTTTCAAATTTACCATGTGATAGCTGCACAGCTGACCATTCGTAGCTAAGATTCTTAAAACAGGAACTGAATTTGGCAATGTATTTTCAGTACCCCATTGCAATTTTTGTGTAATGGCTTTGTCCACTGCCATCCCAACGGGATAATTTTCAATTTCTGTCTTCCTATTAAAGGGTAACTGTACGGTGCTGTCGTCCATCAGCTGCCAGAGACTCCAAGATCCTCCGTTATCGCAAGTACCTAAGACCGCCACTTCGCTGCTGTGAGTACTTCCCGCAATAATTATACCCCACTCTGCAATATGTTCGAAACAATAACAAATGTCATCGATGGAACCACTTCCGAACGTTATATCTTCGTAATTTGTAAATCTTGGAACCGTTACGCCTTTGGGTGCATCGACAATCATTACGTTGGCGCATTGTTCGGAGGAATTATAGTAGCAGGCGCAGAATTGGTAATTGCTAACCCACAAGATTGATATTATCATTCCTTGGCTTGGAGTAGGCCCTGACAAATGTCTCACCACCTTCAATTGAGGTTTCAGTTGAATGATATTTCCATTTTTGCATCCCACCACGATTTGTTTGCCTTTAGGGCTCCAAGAGACACAAAGGGCTTCGAGTTCCGGTGATCCTTCCAGTCTTACAATTTGAACATTTTCGCTTTTGTTTTTACTTATTTGAAAACAACTGATCGTATGGTCGCTAGTAATGCAACACAACATTTCAGGAATCGCCGGATTCCATTTCATATCGTATACAATGAGGTCCGTATTGTTCGGCGACAATCTGATTTTATGCAGTAAATTCAGTTTCTGTAAAAGGCAAAAGATTTTTGCTGCAACGCCAAACGATTAAGATACTATTTAATTGTACTATCGTACAGAAAGACTTACGTGCTTATTAACGCAACTAATATCATAAATGAAAGCCATAAAACGATTGAATGTTAAAGCTAATAACGAACAGTCGCAATTTAATTCAATCTTATATATCCTGTCGTCCAAATTTAATTCAAATTTCCATTCCGGGCTTGCGTCAGCTTTGGGCTTTAAAACAATCAATTTATTCTCATGTCCCATATATAACAAACCGCGTTTCCCATCTGCTGCAACAAGGCTGGCATTTCTCGGTATATCCGAAAATTCTTCGCACACCTGACTCGTGCTCGCTTGTTTAAATAGAAAGTCCTAAAATCACAAACATAAATAAAGCTTCGTTAATAGTAAAATTCAAATCATTTGTCAGGCACAGTTATTTTGGCGGGTTCGAATGCATACTATTCAACAATAACCCACTGCATTTTTATTCGCCCGTCCAATAATCATTACCTGCACTTCTTGCGGTGGAGGGTAACACTTGTCATTATTCGTCATTTTTCATACACGCCGTCTTATTATTAAAAGAATAAATAATTATTTGAAACGACAACGGTCGGTTAAGTAAGCGAATCTTACTGAACCTAATATAACCGGTCGCTCGACTACCCTCGCCGTAAAGTTAACGTTAAGTACAAACTGACTCGAGCATTAATGATCGGATGGCAATAGAGGCGCCTCTAAGCAACCAACCGCTTTACGTTGGTCCAGCGGCACCGACGGCCATCCATATTCCAATCCACGGCAAAAATTCCTCGGCGCCGTCCTCGTCATTGGTCGCTCCCCCCGAAATGATCAACTAGTGTCCTCTACGAGTATTAAAAGTCCCATTGTCCATGCGCGCGTGTGTGTGTTTTCAAGCTGGCACAGTGTGCACAGTGTACTGACGAAACAATTGTAAGCGCAGCATGAGATAACCGCATTGTTGCTGAGCCGGGGCTTGTTTGTTTTTGTTTTTTTTTTTTCATAATTTGTTTTTAATAATAGGCAATAATTTTCGAGGAATTGCATTTTTATAGATACATATAGATAAATATAGATATATATTTGTTGAAATCGATAAGGTTGGAATAATTCGTTAAGATGGGTAGAGGAGCAGGTTTGTATTTAACTGTATTATTTTAAATATTTATGTTTTAATTTAATGTTAAAATCATGCTGGGTTGATGAAAAAACTCAGGCGCCTCGTGTGTATATTATGTCGCATGAAAAGATTTTCGTCTTTAAGGTAAAGGTAAGAAGACGAAGCGCAAAGTTCCCATCGATGAGAAGAAGATGGAAAAGTACAGACGAGGAACAGGAGTAAATTTAAAGATGGGAATTAAAAATAAAATTCACAGGCAAAGGCTACGACAAAAGGAAAATCTCATTGAGAGTATGGCCGAGCAAGCTGCTCGCACTGAAATTTTGTTGACCGAAACTCATGGCTATTTGGAAAAGGATCCTGGAGAGACGACCACGCAATTTAAACAGAGCGAAATCGTTTCTAATATCGATATTACAAGCGCGACAAAGTATTTTGAATTGAATTTAGAATTTGGACCTTACAGTCTGAGGTAAAAGGGAGATTAATTTTGAAGATTGTTTTTGGGAGGAGTAGGAGGGAATTAATGGTAAAAGAACATTTTTAGGTACACGCGCAATGGAAGGCATCTCGTTGTAGGTGGTAAGAAAGGGCACGTCGCAGCGTTTGATTGGATTACAAAAAAATTAGCCTGCGAAATGAATGTCATGGAGTCAGTTCACGATGTTTGTTGGTTGCACATAGAAACGATGTTTGCAGTGGCGCAGAAAGATTGGGTTTACATCTACGATAATCAAGGAATCGAACTTCATTGTCTCAAAAGAATGAATCGAGCTACGCGTTTAGAATTTCTACCCTATCACTTTCTCTTGGCTTCGTCGTCGTCGCTTGGTGGCCTTACTTGGCTCGATATTTCCATTGGCAAAATTATTTCTCGTTATGATTCAAAAATTGGAAAAATAGACGTAAATAATTTTACAATTATAATCACAGCTTTTAGTAGGATTAACAAAATTAGATAATTAGCTGGCAATTAATACTCTTGATTTTTAATTTTAATTAAATATTTTCACGAATATTATAGATTAATTACTTATATAAAAAAAAATTATGTAAATGTAAAAGAGCAATCGCCATCATAATATAAAGGATTAAATTATTGTGCACGTTTGACTAAAATTTGATGTCTTTAAAGTTTGCATTATCTTAATCGAATGCAGAATATAAAATATCTAACTTTGATCCATATTTAAAAGAGTTTCTTACAATATGTATGTAAACATTTTTTTTAGAGATTTTTAATATTTATTGTGGTATGTTTGAATAATAATAATAATAATAATAATAATAATAATAATAATAAAAAAAAAAAAAAAAAAAAAAAAAAAAAAAAAAAAAAAAAAAAGGTCAAATTATATTGGATACAATACTAACAGACTGAATATTAATCAATTTTCACCTTTTACAAGTTTGATAGATAAATAAACTATAAAAACTGTATAAATGCCATGGAAAATTTATAAAAGTATTTATAGAGTAGTATGAGCAAAAATTAAAATCATAAGGTCTTCGTTTTTCTAGGTAATGACTCAAAACCCATATAATGCTTTATTATGCGTTGGTGATTCGAAAGGAGTAGTATCAATGTGGTCGCCAAATGTGCAACAACCGTTAGCGAAAATGTTATGCCATAAACAAGCTATAACAGCTTGTGCGGTACATCCATACGGTACATATATGGCGACAAGTTCTCCAGATCGAACACTTAAAGTGTGGGACATAAGGCAGTTAGCAGGGCCGGTTCACAGTTCAATTTTACGTTCTACAGCAGAAAATTTATCGTACAGCCAAAGCGGTTTGTTGGCTGTTGGAATGGGAAATGTTGTTGAAGTGTTCAGGTATTATTTGTCATTAGATTAATTTAATACCGCAAATGAAATGTATTCATATGTTTAAATATCTTTATATTTGTTTAAAGCGATACGAATAATGACTTTAAGCCTTATACTCGACATAAGACTAATTGGAGTATATCAGATTTACAATTTTGTCCGTACGAAGATGCTTTAGGATTTGGCACTGCTAAAGGACTCTCGTCGATTCTTGTACCTGGATGTGCCGAAGCTAACTTTGATGCACTTGAAATAAATCCATACCAAACGAAGAAGCAAAGAAGAGAAGCGGAAGTTAAAGCATTGCTCGACAAAATTCAGCCTGAACTTATTACTTTGGATACGACTGCGATAGCTGAAATTGATGTACCGACATTACAAAGGAAGGTTGAAGAGAAAAAGAAATTACTGGTAGGATGATCCTTTACACTTCTTCATGATGATATTTGTAAAATATTTGTTCGAATTTTCGCCTAAAAAAATTTAATGTAATTTCAGTTTATTAAGCCAAAGACAATTGACTTTAAGCCACGCAGGTCCAAAGCTAAAGGAAAAGGTGGCACTGCCAAGATCGTTAAGTCTAAAAAAGCATTAAAGGAATTAGCTCGTCGAGTTAGTATAATTTCTTATTGGATTATTTTAAATATATCATCGAGGTATTACACTTTATTATTATTTACATTTTAGGAGGCTATTGAGGCAATGCGCCAGGCGAAGACTCTTATAGATACAAAAAAGATCGAATTACAGAAGAAATCTTATGGAGTTTTAAATAGATTCATACCTAAAGCGAAACAAACAAAATGTTAGTTTTGTTGAATTACGTTTTGGTTGTATAAAATATGGAAGCATAACATTTAAAAGATGTACAATGTTGTAATATATTTTTTTGTTCTTTCGTTTTTCTTTGCAAATGTTTTGTTTTATAAATTAAACCTAGTTTAATTATAAATAATTCTTTTAGAAAATTCTATAGGTTATTCTATAGGATCTACTACTTTATTATATTCTTTAATATATTACCATCAAATAATTGTATATTAAAGAAAAGCAAATTATTGTTCGTATATATTTTCAAATGAATTTGTACAAATTACATAAATAATTATGATATTCCGTAACAGCATTATGTTTTAGTAAAAGGTTTTTAAATTTGTATCAACAATTGCTTTGATTCATCAACGATTGATTTTCGACATAACATTGCATAACATATTATACTATATTAATGATTGAATGACTTATTATGGAAAAAGTCCTAATAAATATGTAAAGTATTTTACGCTATGATTATGATTAAAAGACGAAGACTAAGGTCATTGATCTTAGTTTAGTCGATAGATAAAACAATTGTCTACTTGCACAATTTTTCTCATCGCGACGTTATTTTTACAAATCCGATGACAGCAAAGACTGTCGATACATGAGTCCGAAATAGATAAATAGCTCCGAGACTTATTTATAAAATCAATTTTTTTTGTTTGTTTGTTTGTGTTTTTTGTTTTTTTTTTGCCTGATAAATCGGGAACGTAAAGCTAAACATAAAATAATGTAGAATTGGCCGCATCAGATTTTTATGGATAATATCATCTACAAGCCGACTTCATCTCCACGATTCGTTTTCTAAAATCACATACGTCGATATGCTACTTTCAGCGGCTATTTTAACCACGACAAATGAGAAGAAAAAAAGAAGAAAAAGGATATTTAACAATAGGGACAATCGTTACGTCTCGGCCTTGCTGAACTGATTATCGACAGTTACAACGGAGCGCTCCCGTTGCATAATTTAATTTACCATTATCGTCGTTACGTAAGGACTTGCTCTTTCATTACACGCAACCCAGAGCATCAAAGCTCGTTGAGAAGATTTCATTACCAATACATAGTGCAATTGCCAAGGAAGTCTTTCCAATGCAAGACAATTCCAGCATAACGACAAATTAAAAGAATCGGACGTTTAATTATTATTTTATCTTATGTCAATTGAAACGGCTATATTATTTCTCTTGCACTGGTTTTACAATATAATGCAGCTCGATTCGATAAAATAGACTGAAGTACGGTGTATAGGGGCAATTAATTATTATGAATTCGTTGAAAGATATAAAAAGCCAATGTAGTCAAATGGTGCTGTTAAAATCCCGTTGCTCGTTAAAAGAAAAATGCAGCAGAGCAGCGAGTTGCCGATACAATGAAATTACTGTCGCAACCAAGTTGTTGGCCAAGATCGATGATCGAAGAATCCCCAGAAGTATTCTAAGAAATGCGTGCAGTCGTATTGAGCAAGAAAAAACGAATATAAACGAGGCTCGCAAGAGTCAAGGTAGTCTCGAGCTGAGCTGTCGTGTCGAGCTCTCAATTGGCTAGGAATCTTATCGAGGCCAACATTTTTCTTTTACTTGCGTATACGACTAAAGCGAATAGTTTGATTTTTAGAATTCAAACGAAATTTAGCTATCGTTGAGTTTGCTTTTACTTTTTTTTACCGATACCTATAGTCTTCGTACTGCTATACCTAATAGGCTGCTATTAGGTTGCAAGAATTCAATTATTATTTGTATTATGTAGGGGCGAGCGAGTGTCGAGCGTAGACTGTAATCCGAGCCGAGATAGCGTTGAACTCAATAATGCCTAATTATGCGGTCACTTGGCTAAAATCCATAACAAGGTTGGTGATTTTGTTATATTTTGACTTTCGCGCACATACTACATGGGTAAATTGATACTTTCGTTTATTATATTTTAGTTGAAATGCGATCAAGATCTTGTGAATCGCAAGATTTTTCAATATTTGGGTAATAAATTTAATAATATACGATTATCTGTAATTTTGAAAATACCTTTATGCCAAATTGGTACTATTTTATTTATGAGATAAGAGCTTTTACCGCCGCGCTTACGTAACACGATGTGCTGCTGCCAAGTGGAAGATTAGTTCGTAAGGAAATTAATTTTTAATTAAAATCAATCATGAATATTGTATATTATTTTCGAGCAATGATTTTTTTTTTTTTTTTTTTTTTTTTTTTTTTTTTTAAAGCCTCTTCGTGCTCGTGTATTATGTCGTTTGCGAGTAAATCGCTTATTATATAATATTGTGACATGTAATAAGGTCGCATGCATACAATTTATAGATACGTGACATTGGTAGCCATGGCAGTTTGAATTGTAATTATTATAATAGTTGACAGTTTATCGATAATACTGAAAATATTTGTTTATAATATAATTATTTCAATTAAATAGTTTCACATGTTCATTGAAATATTACAGATGAAGTGATTGTCGAAAAACCTCGAGTCACCAATATCACATTTATATCACTGTTGTGAACTGTTTTACCTACGGTGAAATGTCGTCTGCTATATTGAGAAATATGTTTTAGCTCTTACGAAAAATTTTGTGTTTATAATCGTTCAAAATGTTTTAATGAGAATTCTATATTTGATGGTCTTTTACAGTTACATATTCTAGAATAAAACTTGTTCGTCTTGGCTAATAAGATTAAACAGTCTTATCATGATTTTGAAGAAATGTACTTCAAGACTTTATTTATTGCCACGCAGGTTAAATACAATTCTTTTGGAAAGAGGAATATCAAATGGTCATGCAGGGTAAGTAATTTAATGAATTCGCTAAAAGTTGAAATAAATATTAGTTAATTGAAATTTCTTCGACAGTCAAACACCTGTAAAGTTAGCTTATACGTCGTATGAATCGACAAAAGAAATGAAAGAATCATCTCCAAAGTCGCCAATTTTAATAATGCATGGACTATTTGGATCCAAAAGTAATTGGAACAGTTTATCAAAGAGTATACATCAACAAACAAATAGAAAGGTGGATAGAAACAAAAAAAATTATTTTTAATTTCTGAATGTCAGTCTCATCGTTTACAATCGTTGATAAAACAAAATTTAATCTTTATTACTATAGGTTATTGCGATAGATGCTAGAAATCATGGGGATTCACCACACGCTTCCCAAATGTCGTATTATCATATGACCGAAGATATTGCGCTACTTTTGCGAGATCTAGAAATAAAGAAAGTTATTTTGGTAGGTCATAGCATGGGTGGAGGAGCAGTTATGTATACCGCACTTAATTATCCAGAAATAGTGGAAAAGATCATTGTGGTTGACTTTAGCCCTATTAAAACTAGTCCTAGCCTCGTTGCCATGATCAAGTTATTTGAGGCAATGCATGCGGTATCTCTTGATGGCATATTATCATTGTCGAAGGCTCGAAAATTAGCCGATAAACAATTATCAATTTCCATAAAATCAAATCCCATTCGCCAGGTAATTCGAATTGAACGTAGTAACTCTTATTTTTCTAAAATAATTGTTGTTTGATTTTAAAAGACAAATATCTAATGTATTTAAATAGATTAGTTATTATACTATTTATTCTTGTAAAATAATGTAAGGTAATTTTTTAGTTCTTGCTGACCAATCTTGTAGAAGCAGAACCGGGAAAGTATAAATGGCGCCTAAATCTTAAGGTTTTAGAAGACAATTTTCCCACAAGAATAGCAGTATTTCCACTTGAAAAGAATAAAGCATATAATGGGCCAACGCTATTTATTGGAGGAAGTGAAAGCGATTATCTGAAAGAGTCGGATCATTCGCTTATAAAAACTATATTTCCCTTTGCTAAATTTCAATACATAACTGGTGCTGGACACTGGGTACACGCAGACAAGCCATCTGAATTTCTTAAATGCTTAACTACTTTTATTACCGATTAAAAGTTATAAGATAAATATAATATAAATGGAAACGCTCCAATGTGTTCATTAGTATTAGGATAAATCGAAAATTCATTTTGAACGACTTTTCTATACTTGCCTAAATTATATAAATCTCTTACTTTTTGTATATTTGATCATTAACGCTTAATCCAATACGATGTTACAAAAAGATTTATCAAATTAATTTATTTTTAATTTAGATTATTTCTTCTCAGAACCGACGAGTAAAACACATTTGTCGTTATAATAATATTGAGTTAGACATGTAAATAATTAAGATAAATTTTAAAAAATAATTTAAAAGATAATAATATCATCCATGATGATAAAAATAAATATTTACTTAGTATACAATTGTATATAATATGTACATGTAAATAAATTTATGTAAGCGAAATTTGTTTATCAATAGATAAATAATGTCTTCAACTTGTTTTATCCATTATATGTTAAAATTTTTTATTCTAAAATACTTATTGGACCAAGTTTTTTTTTCTCTAAACCACCGTTATATGCATAATCGGCTTTATTGTGCATAACAAGTTGATCGTCCACAAAATAAAATGAATCGGATCTTGTTTCAAATGGATTTTCTATCATTTCGGCAACTAAATGTCGAACAATGATTATCATTAATATTTTTAATACAAATAATTTTTTGTAACAATCGCGCTTTACAGAAAATAGTTACCCAATTCCGGTGAAAGTGCTGGAAATTCATAAATATGCTCGCAAGTATTTTTACTATTTGGTATACAAAATCCAAACTCAAAGTCGAATGTCTTCAATAATTTATCTCTAAAAAAGTGCCTTTCTATCATTCTGAAATTTTTTGCTGGGCGTGACCCCACCATAAACTCTACCGTTGCTCCTACTGTTTTTAGCTTTAAGAATTGAGGTGTAAATTGATAACGTACAAATCTTCCTGCATTAGCATCGATCCTAGCATCTTGGGGTATAGACGCTGATGTTTTAAAATAATTTTCTTCCTCTAAAATAATATTGTAGGCATTATTACTTCATAGTTTTGGTATCAATATTGCAATTCTTACGAGTCTTGTAAATAAATTTCATTTCCAATACCTATTATCGGTGGCTTAGAAATTTCAAAAAGTATCGTTCCAGTTTCGAGATCACGTATTTGAAATCTGGTAAAGTCAATATCATAAGTATTTGCCTCGGATGAGCAAAGATAATCTAAGAACAAAATTTATAAAAAAAATAGACGATACAATATCTGTCAATCGCTTATTAATTTTATTTTACATATTTATTAATATATATTTTACATACTGTCTGTTATTGTAGGCAAGCCAAGAACTATGTCAGGTGTTATATATTGCGAATCCTTAATATTTCTGTTATCATTTTCTTTCTTATCATCTAGAATATTTCTATTAATCAGTGACTCATTTTCCTTGCTTGTCTTTCCTCTCATAAGACTCATAATTGTCAATAGATTTATTAAATTTCCGAGATTTTCTAATAATTGACGACTCGGCTATAAGCGTTTCATTTATGTGTAAATATTTCATTTCTATTCATTGTCATCGCATTACGTGCCTACAACTCTATTATAAAAATGAATAAAAATCCTGTTAACAATAAACAATAATTTAACACCAACAAATCGTAATGTAAAAAATTGTTTGAAAAATAATCTGAATTTTACGTGCGTGCGTGCGTACGTACGTACCTTCGTACCTTGATGGCGTGAAATAAGCTGAACGAGTGTTTACATACAACGTAATATTTATGTGGCTTATTAGAAAAAAATTAATGGGTAAATAAAAGTAAAGAATTACGACTCTTATAGCTATAAATAATATTGCCCTTTATCCATCAAGTTTGGCAATGTATTTCTTTCATTTTTTCTCAATTAACCTTTTTGTTACTAATAAGCGATAAAATCATTATTGTCGAAACACAGGTCAGTATCATTTTATATATTAAACGAGTGTAAAGTGGTAAATCAATGTTTTGTCCACGTTGTGTACGCGCAACTTCAAATAATCGAATAAATGTTTATATCGTATAGAAATAGCTTGAAGTAAACTGTAGATCACAGAAAGTGCAATATTCATGGTTAACCAATGGTAATTGCAATGGCCGCAAGTCCGTAACAATCGGCTTTTAAACGAGAAAAACCTGTCTTTCACAGTCGGTCTTGATTTTTAATTAACGAGTTATTGCAGACGCTGTACTTATTATGGATAAAATTTAAAAATCAATCTCGCTAGGTTTCGATATTCATAAAATTTGCTCTCTTATTAAGGTCGCTGGCCGCTGTTTTTAACATTAAAAATGAATAATTTAATTAAAAAATTCCGTTGCGTGAATGTAAAGAGTGTAATCGCTGTAAGACACGTCGAAACGAATGCTAATTTACTTGCTAATTGCATCGAAATAAGAAACAATAATCCAAGGAATTTAGAATTAATGACAATTGCAAGAAAACCAGAAGGTTATACTTTGGATAATCCTCGAAGTGGTATTAATTATTGGAATAAGTATGGTCGTAATTCGTAAACATAAAATAATTTGAAAGATTTAATTTCAATTTAAAGAGTCATTTATTGCTTTATTTATTGTTTTTGTTGATTTTTTTTTAGACTAGTAGTATTGCAAACAAAACGAAGCGTAGAAGCTCAAATACATCATTTCAGAAATGGTCCTGTAATTAAAGTATCGTCTTCGGATTGGTGTTTAAGAAAGTTTTTGTATAGGTAAATAAATAAAATAATTTATACAACTGTTATTTAGTATAACTATTATGTAGAAGTAGATCACGAAAAAACAAAGTATCATATCAATTGAAATTCTTACCTTTAAATATAATTTTCATAACTAAGTCTAAAAATTGACTGTCAATATATCTATTAAGTTTATCGTAATATAATTTAATCTAACATTCAATCGATATCAAAGCAACATCGTGAAACAACTCGTTATTATATGGCATTAACAACATTACACTATATCGCTTACCGTATCTATTAATGCGAAATATTTCTTAAACAGGACTTACGATGTAGCGGCTTACGCAAATATTGGAAGAATTCTAGCCCAAAGATGCTTAGAAAGTGGCATAACGCAAATTCATTGTAATATCGAGTCAGAAAGGAGTAGGAAGCACAAAGTACTTTTGTCTGCTTTAAAAAAAGGTGGATTGATATTATCCGAACCAAAGACATACAAACACAAGTTCGCTTGGCACATGAAAAAATCTCTAAAGCCTTGGACGGTGTGAGCTACAAATATGAAGTGTTGTAATTGTATATAAGTATAAATTTAAGTATAATGAGTTATGCAAAAGTAAAACAAGCATTTAATACAAGAATGATAATATTTTTTTATTGAAAACACCATTTACTCGTAATTATCGTAATATACAAAAAATGACTTGTAAAATAGTCTTAGGGCAACAAATATCAAGTATTTATTTTACAATACATCACACCACTCGCCTTACTTCAAAGAATCTTTTTAAATAATACACTTGTCCTAGAGTCATACACACTAATGCCGTGGCTTCGAAAAACGACCACACGACCACTCTGAAGTTTGTGCTTTCGTTAATCGCTCTGTGATTTCGATCTCGTACCTAATAAACACAAATACACACGATTAATTAATAATACTAGCGATCGTACTGGCTAACATGGTGCTTCTCCGCACCGCCAACTGCATATTATACCTGCATATAGTCCTGTTCGTTCTTAACGCTCCACAAGCTAGTGCTAAGCTCCTTAATCATATCGTCCAGCTTAGCGCTTTCACCCTCCGGTGACTCACCCGCTGCCAATTCACCACCCGACTTTGGAATCTCTCCAATATGCATATTAAACATAACGACCTTGGGCGTCATGGTGCCCTTCTGATTGGTAAAGCAATAAGTATACATGCCAGGTGTGTGCGCAGCAAACGTAAATTTACCGCTGCTCTCCTTCTCCCCGTTATACATAACTTTACCATCGGGGGCAACGATTCTCACGTCGATATCCAAAAAACCTCCCTCCGCTATCTCAAACGTGAGTCCTGCAAGGCGACAGACAACATATCAATATAAGTAATGTATATTAGTTGGTACTAGCCAAACCCAAGCCAAACTAACCCATCTTCGTGCCGAACTCGACTTTATCGAAAAAGCACTCTTCCGAATGCGCATCGACGGTGATGAAATACGAATGTACACGACTCCAGGCGAGCGACAATACCAGCACTATCGTTAACCATTTCATCTTGCAGTATCGGCGCCTCTCTCATCAGTCCCACGACGGCAAAATTCGCGTGCACTCACGGCGTCAATCGCTCATACGCCGCCAAACAGATGTCGACGTCTCGGTCTCGGGTTGCAAGAGCTTGGAGGAGGTTAATACCGACGAGGCGCGCGCGCGTTCTTGCGCTCGGTCGGCCCGACTCCTCCGGGGAATACGCCTATGTGTGCCACGCACGGGACGGGATAGGAGTGGACGATTGGCGTCGTCGGGGGCGAGAGTGAGACGGAGAGGCCCTGCCGATGGCGGCGGCGGCGAAAAGGTGCGCGCGCGCCACGTGTACGCGTTTGCGCGAGATTCAGGGAGATGTCAGTCAGGAGGCAAGCAGCCGGTGGGCGCGATTTCCAATTCGACGGCCACACGGCATCGAGAACAGAGCCTCGCTCTCATTGGCCCTGGAGGCCCAGTCTCGTCGATTACCCGTAAGCTCGTCAAGCTCCGATCGCGCTCGATAACGTGGTAGTGTGGCGGTAGTGGTGGTGGGGGTTACGCGCGAATCCGGCAGGGGGTGGGGGAGGTGACACACACACACACTCGTTTTAACCGTTACGATTATTAGCGCTTAATTCACTGCTACTTTACCTCGCTTCGAGGAAGATAAGTTGAATGGGTTGTTCAGGTGGCTAATAGTGATTAATTCCAATTAATTCGCCCTCGTCCTATTTACATTCGAAATTGTTCAGGCCAACGAGAGGACTCTCGCTTATATTGTTGATATGCCAGGGACCTTTTATGGGTCGCAAATTATAGGTATTTAACCTTTTGTCGTTCAGTTTCGTCGAGCCCCCCTCCCCCGCCGCCGCCGCCGCCGCCGCCGCCACCGCCAGTATTTTCAGCTGAACGCAATTTAAAAATGAAGTTTAAAAATGAAGTTATTTAAGCATTCGTACACGCAGATCGTAAGAGCTTGTCGCTTCCTATTGCTGTTTATTGCTAAAATTGATTAGTGTTAAAATAAAATTGCATTTATCAAATTTTAACGATCAAAGTGCTTAGTGCGTGCGGATGTAATGTGTCATTCCGTAAAGCGGATAAGCAACGCCTGTAAAAAATAACTAAACGCAATAAGTCAGGGACTGTTTGACTAATGATATGTATTATGTAGCTTTTTAACTTGTAAATACGTTAAAATTATTTGAAAATCTGATAAAACATTGATGTAATCATTCTTATTTGAGGAATTAATCATTTTTCAGCTCAACGTCCAATGTTAAATATAGAGTATTTTTCTCTAATTTTAATGTATTGGGTACCCGCCCATGCAAAATTAACAGACCAATGTATTATTATTTAGAAGAGAAAATAAAGCGAGCCTTGATGCGCTCCTTAATTAATTAAAATAAATTCGCCATACGTGACTGACTTTATACAGCTGTGAATATTTGCTTATTGGCTCGGTGGTATGTGTTAGTGTGTCATGCACGATAAATATTTCGTATTTATCAACATCGACGGCATCGGAAAGCTTCGAAGCTCCTTTACTCCTTGCCGTTCTTTCGTTTCGCCTACTGATTTATCGATGTACATGATGGGCACCACATACGAAATACGACATAAATTTCACGAAGAGCATTTTTAGTATTTGACAATGATATCTTTTGTGATAAATACGAGTAGAATAATTTCTTGAGATTGTAAGAAGAATTCAGAGGTTTTGCCTTCTCATCTATATTTGAGTTCATAAATATATAGTAAAGCTATGAATATTCGTTATTGTTGAAATTAAACTATTGTAGACCTTATTTATCGGAGATCTTCCTTCATTCGTGAAGCCTACAAATTTTTATATTAAGTATCGCGATTAAAATTTAGCCGGCTCCTCGAAAGAAATTTAAGCATCGATTGATATTATTGATAATTGAACATTCGCTTTTAATACCAATCCTGTAATTCATTTGATATTGAGATTTTACGAAAAAAAGATTATTATATGCCAAGTTTCACAGCCATTTTCCAATTTTTCATCTTATTCTTAATTACATTGTATAAATTTTTATGTATCAATAAAGTATATTCATAATAGAATATTCTATATAGTGTGTATATATACATA